>NC_044306.2:118789059-119389059 GCF_007474595.2 Lynx canadensis | reverse complement strand
CAAAGTAACAATGGCTTTGACACACTGGACCAGATGAATGTAACAGATCTATTCAGAACATTTCATTCTAAAGCAACAAAATACACATTCTTTTCAAGTACATACGAAACATTCTCCAGAATAGATCACATACTGAGTCACAAATCAGCTCTCCACAAGTACAAAAAGATTGAGAGAATACCATGCATATTTTGAGATCACAATGCTATGTAACTTGAAGTCAACCACAAGAAAAAATTTGGAAAGCCCTCAAATACATGGAGGCTAGAGAACATCCTACTAAAGAATGAATGGGTTAACCAGGAAATTAAAGAAGAAATAAAGTGCATGTAAGCAAATGAAAATGAAAACATGACAATCCAAAACCTTTGGGATGCAGCAAAGGCAGTCCTAAGAGGGAAGCACATTGCAATTCAGGCCTATCTCAAGAAGCAAGAAAGGTCCCAAATATACAACCTAACTTTACATCTAAAGGAACTAAAAAAGGAATAGCATATAGAGCCTAAAGCCAGCAGAAAGGAAATAATAAAGATTAGAGCAGAAATAAGTGATAGAGAAACAAACAAAAACAGTAGAACAGATCAAGAAACTAAGAGCTGGTTCTGTGAAATAATTAACAAAATTGATAAACCCTTAGCCAGACTTATCAAAAAGAAAAGAGAAAGGACCCAAATAGATAAAATCACAAATGAAAGAGGAAAGATCACAACCAATATCATAGAAATGCAAACAATTACAAGAGAATACTATGAAAAATATATGCCAACAAACTGGGAAATCTGGAAGAAATTGACAGATTCCTAGAAACTCATAAACTACCAAAACTGAAACAGGAACAAATAGAAAATTTGAACAGACCCATAACCAGCAGAGAAATTGAATCAGTAATCAAAAATCTCCCAACAAACAACAGATGACTTCCCAGGGGAATTCTACCAGACATTTAAAGAAGAGTTAATACCTATACTTCTCAAACTATTCCAAGAAATAGAAATAGAAGGAAAGCTTCCAAACTCATTTTACAAAGACAGCATTACTTTGATTCCAAAACCAGACAAAGACCCCACCAAAAAGGAGAATTGTAGGCCAATATCTCTGATGAACATGGATGCAAAAATTCTCAACAAGGTATTAGCGAAGCAAATTCAACAGTACATTAAAAGAATTATTCACCATGATCAATTGGGATTTATTCCTGGATTGCAGGACTGGTTAAATTATTTGCAAATCAACTAATGTGTTACACCACATTAATAAAATAAAGGATAAAAGCCATATGATCCTGTCAGTAGATACAGAAAAAGCATTTTACAAAATATAGCATCTATTGTTTAAAAAAAAAAACATTTATTTTTGAGAGAGACAGAGAAAGGAAGAGAGCAGGGGAGGGGATGCAGAGAGAGGGGACAGAGGATCCAAAGCAGGTTCGGCACTGACACCAGTGAGCCTGATGCAAGATCTCAAGAGCCATGAGATAATGCCCTGAGTGAGCTGAAGTCAGATGCTCAACTGATTGAGCCACCCATGCACCCAATACAGCATCTATTCTTGGTAAAAACCCTCACTAAAGTAGTGATAGATGGAACACACTTCAACATCATAAAGGCCACATACAAAAGACCCACAGCTAACATCATCCTCAATGGGGAAACACAGAGAGCCTTTCCCTTACTGTCAGGAACAAGACAGGATGTCCACACTCTCATTATTACTATCTAACATAGTACTAGAAGTCTTAGCCTCAGCAATCAAACAACAAAAAGAAATAAAGAAATCCAAATCAGCAAAGAAGCAGCCAATCTTTCACTATTTGAAGCCAATATGATACTCTATGTAGAAAACCTGAAATACTCTACCAAAAAACTACTAGAACTAATACATGAATTCAGCAAAGTTGCAGGATATAAAATCAACATGCGGAAATCTGTTGTATTTCTATACACTGATAACAATCAGCAGAAAAAGAAAGCAAGGAATCGATCCCATTTGCAACTGCATCAAAAGCAGTAAGACACCTAAGAATAATCCTAACTAAAGAGGTAAAAGATCTATACTCTGAAAACTATAGAACACTTATGAAAGAAATTGAAGAGGCACAAGGAAATGGGAAAAAAATTCCATGCTCATGGATTGGAAGAACAAACATTGTTAAAATGTCTATACTACCCAAAGCAGTCTACACATTTAATGCAATCCCTATAAAAATACCACCAGCATTTTTTGCAGAGCTAGAACAACCAATCCTAAATTTTGTATGGAACCAGAAGAGACCCCGAAAAGCCAAAGCAGTCCTGAAAAATAAAACCAAAGCTGGAGGCATCACAATTCTTGACTTCAAGCTGAATTACAAAGCTGCAGTTATCAAGACAGTATGGTACTGGCACAAAAACATACATGTAGATCAACGGAACAGAATAGAGAACCCAGAAATAGACCAAGAACTATATGGTCAACTAATCTTTGACAAAGTAAGAAAGAATATCCAACAAATGGTGTTGTGAAAACTGGATGCTGACATGCAGAAGAATGAACCTGGACCACTTTCTTACAGCATACATAAAAATAAATTCAAATTTTCATTCATAAAAATAAATTTCCTCCTTTGAATGAAAGGATGAAAGACCTAAGTGTGAGGCAGGAAATCATCAAAATCCTAGAAAAGAACACAGGCAACAACCTTTTTAACCTCAGCTGGAGCAACTTCTTATGTTGTTGAAGGCAAGGGAAACAAAGCAAACATGAGCTATTGGGACTTCAACAAGATAAGCTTCTGCACAGCAAAGGAAACAATCAACAAAACTAAAAGGCAGCCTACAGAATGGGTGAAGATATTTGCAAATGATTTATCTGATAAAGGGCCAGTATCAAAAATCAATAAAGAACTTAATCAAACTAATACCCTCCCCCCAAATAACCCAGTTAAGAAATGAGAAGACATGAATAGACACTTTTCCAAAGAAGACATCCAGATGGCTTAAAGACACATGAAATGATGCCCAAATCACTCATCATCAGGGAAATACAAATCAAAAACCATGATGAGATACCACCTCACACCTGTCAGAATGGCTAAAATTAACAACACAAGAAACAACAGGTATTGGTGAGGATGCGGAGAAAGGGAAACCCTCTTGCACTGTTGGTAGGAATGCAAACTGGTGCAGCCACTCTGGAGAACAGTATGGAGGTTCCTCAACAAACTAAAAATAGAGCTACCCTATGATCTAGCAATTGCACTATTAGGGACAGAACCAGGGAACTGGAGTTAAATATTTCCAGTTGTTCACTGTTAGAATAATCTTAGTGTAGTGGTTCATAGCACTGGCTTTGGAGTGAAATACTCTATTCTATCTCCTCACTTGCCAACTGGGTGACCTTGGGCAAGTTACACAATATTTCTGACTCTTGAACCCCTGGGCAGCTCAGTCAGTTGAGCGTCTGACTCTTGATTTAGGCTCAGGTCCTGATCTCATGGTTTGTGAGACAGAACCCTGCCATCAGGCTCTGCGCTGATGGCATGGAGCCCGCTTCGGATTCTCTCCCTCCCTCTCTCTCTGCCCCTCTTCTGTTGGTGTGTTGATGCCCCCCCCAAAAAAAACTTCAAAAATAATCAAAAACCCCAATATTTATGAGTCTCAGTTTTTAAATCTCTCATGGGAGATTATTAAAACCTAGGGTTGTTTTGAGCTTGACTAACATAAAATATGTAAAGTGTTTATTGCAGCACTGGCATGTACCAAATACTCCATGTATTCTACATGATGATAAGATGAGAATGACACAAATTCTGCTGATGTATTGATACATTTGCTGACTCTGTCACTTAGGAAATAGAAAATTGTTGGTGCCATCCTTTGTTTTAAACATTCTGCATATTTTAAAACCTAATGCATTATTTTTCAGCCTTTGATTCTTCTGGTTCAACATTTTCAGCTCATATAATATTGTCCAACACATAAGATTTCCAAATATGTAAGATTTTCATAATTTTTCTATAAACTTTCTTCACCTTTTCCAGTCTTTTAGCTCTAGTTCTCCAGTTTTTTCATAGTATGAAGTTCATTGTATTTTAATATAAAGCAGGGTTATTGCACTCATTATACTTTCTAATTCATTGTTTATGATCATTGTTTTAGCTATCTATGAATCTGAGTTTTTGATTTATAATTATTTTGATTTGTAATTAATATGACCTTTTGGTGGTTGCATTATCTAGTTTTACTGCAAAGGTATTAAGCGAACATTAGTTTCTGTTCTCATTTTAAAGTGTTACTGGTATAAACCTTTTTTGATACTCTAGGGTGCTAGAAATACTTCCAGCCAAACAGAGTTTCAGAAAGCTAGACTTTGAGTTGTGCAAGAAAACACTCAAGGTCATTCAGACTAGAGATCCAGTTATTTCAGAAGCAGCTTTTATTGTCACATAAATACTGTGAGGCAAACAATTCTTCAGTAGCCTCAAGCATGTATTTCTTCTGTAAAAGACTGGGACTTGTAGAAGTTTGAGAGTCTAGGCTAGGTTTCTCAACCTTTTCCTTTCCAGTGTGGTTCCCTTATACTTTTTTTCTCCTTTTCCCATTAATAATTCAGATCCTAGCTCTGACTACAAAAGTACTCAGTGAATATTTTGTTGAATAAATGAATCAACACGTGTATACAGGATATCTTCCTTAAAAGTTCATCACTTCTCTTTCAACTCCCATCTATTCCCATTGTAGACATAAAGGATATTTACACATATTACTGCTATACAAAAATGCTATATATATATATATATATATATTTGTTAAATGTACACATGCTTGAATTCTTTAGTCCATTGAAATGTTTGACAAGATATTGCATTTCTGGTTTAGGCTTTTGTGAAAAATGTGTATTATCAGGACACCCCAAAACCTGGTCTATATTGAATAGGGTATGCTCAAAGTGAAGTGTTTCAAATCCCCAAAGCACAATGTGAAGTATTGCCATTAACTTTTGATTTGCTAGACAAGGAAGATAGAGGAAACAGCAGGGTGGCATACAGGAAATGGAAATGGAGTGGACCATTTCGAGCAGGAAAGTCTAGGAAGTTTGGAAATCAGAGTGATCAAGTGGATGAACTTAGAGTATAATGTGAGAGTACAAGCTTTAGAATCAAGATGCCTGAATTTGTACTCTTTATTACTTGCTAGTAATGCACTAGCTATGTGCAAACTTTCTTGTTTTAATTTCTTGATCTATATGGTAGGAATCCCAGTACTTAACTCATGGGTTGGTGTGAGAATGAAAGAGGCACTTTATAAAATACATAGTAAAGCACCCAGCACATACTAAGGATAATATTGTTGTTATTCTTACAGAAGTTAGAAATCAGAAGATTCTTATGTTCTATGAAACTTGTCTTTTCTGGTGAACTCACCTATATAGAGCAGGATCATTGGAAGCAGTTTTGCATATAATTTTGTGAAATGAATATATTTTTTATTATAGTTTTCTTTTTTAAAATAAATGTTTATTTTTTTATTTTTTATTTTTTTTAATTTTTTTCTTTAACGTTTATTTATTTTTGAGACAGAGAGAGACAGAGCATGAATGGGGGAGGGGCAGAGAGAGAGGGAGACCCAGAATCGGAAGCAGGCTCCAGGCTCTGAGCCATCAGCCCAGAGCCCGATGCGGGGCTTGAACTCGCGAACCGCGAGATCGTGACCTGGCTGAAGTCGGACGCTTAACCGACTGAGCCACCCAGGCGCCCCAATAAATGTTTATTTTTGAGAGAGAGAGAGCGAGAGAGCGCACGTGTGAGTGAGAAAGGGAGGGGCAGAGGGAGAAGGAGAGAAGGAGACTCCCAAGCAGAGAGAGAGGGAGAGAGAATGCCAAGTGGGCTCCACACTGTCAGTGTAGAGCCTGATGTGGGGCTCAAGCCCATGAACCATGCGATCATGACCTGGGCTGTAATCAAGAGTCAGATGCTTAACTGACTGAGCCACCCAGGTGACCTTTTATTATAGTTTTCAAGATCACGTAACTATCAAGCTTTGACTAAATTATTCTTACTTTCTCTCCTTCTTCCTCCTCTCCATCCATTCCTTCCCTCTTCCTTTCTTGCCTCTTCCCTCCTTTCCTTCTTGCCTTCCTGTCTTCCTATCTCCCTTCTTCACTTCCTATCAGCATTTATGACTTAACAAATATTTTCCACATGATTCTAGGTTACTGAGAATTCTTTCTTTCATCATCTATCTATCTAAATGTTTATGAAAAAAGATTGGCTAATTCTAGTTGAATGATTGAAAGAATTTGAATAAGAAATGATATTTAAACTAAGTTTTGATTGTTCTCCAGGTGGGTTGGGTAGAGTAGAAGGTGGAATGGGGAAAGAGAGAAAGGATAGAAGGTGGAAGAATTATAAAAGGACAGATATATGAAATAAAACAGTGGTATTTAGTGGTATGAATAGAAATAGAATGGCTTCATTGAGGATTTTGATAATCGTAGTGTTTTTAGCAGAGGAGTGACACAATCAGGCTCACCTCTGCTAGCAGTATAGAAGATAGATTAGAAATGACAGAAAGATTTTAGGAGATTACTATGATAATTCCAATGCAATACTCTCTGGGAAGAAGTACTCAGGATGAAGAGAATAAATAGGTACTAGGCAGGGAGAATAAACAGGATTCAATCACCAATTAAACCTACAATGATTATGTATATCTTCCAGGCTATGTTCACTTGTGGGAAGCCAAGATGTGATTCCCAGGGGCACATGCTTACCTCTCCTTGATTTGGGGGTGATTCAAGGTCTCTCCCTCCACATAGTGCCAAGTACTCCCCTTTTCCACATTGTTGTTTCAGTCAGTATTGCTAGTGTTGCTGGGGTCTCATTTCTGGCCTTAGCTGCTCTTGCCCCTTCCCTTGGTCTCAGTTTTATGGCTATTTGTTGTCCAAGTCATTGTCATTGTTGTTGCTTTTGCTGGTTCTCCTGCTATTATGTCCATGGGCAGTCCCAAAATTGTCCAGGACTGTTGCCCCTATCATGTTTGAAGTTCTTACTCATCTGCAGCTGCTAATATAGCTGGCCCTGATCTTGTTTTACTATAAACAGGAAGTATAGGAAAAGCAATAGGCTTTACAACCAATAAAATTCACAGTTCATTCTTAACTCTACCACTTACTAATTTGGGATGCTTTAGGTAAGTTATTCAAACTCTGAGGCTTAGTCTCTTTATTTTTAAAGTTAGGATAATACCACCTACAATATAAGGTTGATTTGAGGATTCAGTGACTTCAAGCAATTACAATGCCTAATGTACATTTTGCAAATAGTGTGGCATATGGTAACTGGTTTTTATTACTATCTTGATCCTTATCACAGACCTTCTTGAGGTCCACTGCCATTTTTTATTCTATTCTACCTACCCAAGCTGACTGTAATCTTGTTTTCCCAAAGCTTTTGCTTTCTCGAAGTTCTTCTTGGTGATAAAAGGTTAGAGAGATCGTTTACATAATCCCGAGACCAATGTCTGAATTATAGGATTGCTTGATACCTGTGAGTTTCTCTCCCATCCCTATTGCTGCACACACTCATTGGGTTGCTTTTTCCCTTACTGCCATTTCTCACAGATCTTGTCCTTTGGTGCTATAATCCATCAATTTACATTTTCTTGTGGAAGAATACTAATGTACAAATCCACTCTGCCATGTAACTCAAATTATCCAAAGGCCAGAGGAGGGTGGGATGGAAGCCAGACTAAGGAGAACTGTAGTTGGAGAAATTAAATGGGTTATATCAGCCAAACCTTGAAGCAGGTGAAGGGTTATCCAATACACTATCCAAAGAGAGTGGTAAGCTCAGCTATGGTGTGGACATTTATCTCTAAGCAAGAAAGTTAATATGCTGATTCTAGTAAAAAAAAAAAAAAAAGCGCAGCCATAGCTGATTCCCCAAATCAAGTGGGCCATAGCATTAAAGTTTTGAGCAGTATTATATTCATAGCAGAACTCTAGCCTCTGACAGCCAGTGTAGGAACTGCATATAGAGTATCCCTCTATATTACAGGTGAATGACAGTTGTCAAGAAGAAATGGGCTTGAGACACCTAAACAGGCAAGAGTTCAGGGAAGAGGCCATTCTTTTTTTTTTGAACAGTTTTTTAATGTTTTTATTTTGATTCCAGTTATTTAACATGCAATGTTATGGTAGTGTCAGGTGTACAGTGTATGAGTCAACACTTCCATACATCACCCTTTGCCTATTTAACCCATCCCCTCACTGACCTCCCCTCTGGTACCCATAAGTTTCTTCTCTATAATTAAGAATCTGTTTGTTAATTTGTCTTTCCATCTGTCTCTGATTTTTTTCCTTTGCTTGTTTGTTTCATTTCTTAAATCCTGCATATTAGTGAAATCATGGTATTTGTCTTTCTCTGAGTTATTTCACTTGGCATTATGCTCTCTAGCTCCATCCATGTCATTGCAAATGACAAGATTTCATTCTTTTTTATTTTTTACATCTGAGTCATATTCCATTGTGTATATATATGTATATGTATATATATACTGCATGTATATATACATATATACATGTATATATACATATTTACATGTATATATACATATTTACTAGTATATATACATATTTACTAGAATCAGCATGTGTGTATACACACACACACACACACACACACCAATTTTTCTTTATCTATTCATCAGTTGATGGACACATGGGCTGCTTCCATAGTTTGGCTATTGTCAATAATGCTCCTATAAACATAGGGGGGGTGTATGTGTCCCTTCGAATTAGTATTTTTATATTCTTTGAGTAAATACCTAGTATCACAACTGCTGAATCCTAGGGTAGTTCTATTTTTAACTTTTTTTTTCAATATATGAAGTTTATTGTCAAATTGGTTTCCATACAACACCTAGTGCTCATCCCAAAAGGTGCCCTCCTCAATACCCATCGCCCACCCTCCCCTCCCTCCCACCCCCCATCAACCCTCAGTTTGTTCTCAGTTTTTAAGAGTCTCTTATGCTTTGGCTCTCTCCCACTCTAACCTCCTTTTTTTTTTTTTTTCTTCCCCTCCCCCATGGGTTTCTGTTAAGTTTCTCAGGATCCACATAAGAGTGAAACCATATGGTATCTGTCTTTCTCTGTATGGCTTATTTCACTTAGCATCACACTTTCCAGTTCCATCCACGTTGCTACAAAGGGCCATATTTCGTTCTTTCTCATTGCCATGTAGTACTCCATTGTGTATATAAACCACAATTTCTTTATCCATTCATCAGTTGATGGACATTTAGGCTCTTTCCATAATTTGGCTATTGTTGAAAGTGCTGCCATAAACATTGGGATACAAGTGCCCCTATGCATCAGTACTCCTGTATCCCTTGGGTAAATTCCTAGCAGTGCTATTGCTGGGTCATAGGGTAGACCTATTTTTAACTTTTTGAGGAACCTCTGTACTGTTTTCCAGAGGTGGCTTCACCAGTTTGCATTACCATCAACAGTGTAAGAGGGTTTCTTTTTCTCCACATCCTCACCAATATCTGTTGTTTCTTGTGTTGTTCATTTTTGCCATTCTGACAGGTGTGAGATGATATCTCATTGTAGTTTTGATTTGCATTTCCCTGATGATAAGTGATGATGAGCAATTTTCATGTGTCTGTTGGCCATCAGCCTGTCTTCTTTGGAAAAATATCTGTTCATGTCTTCTGCTCATTTTTAATTGGATTATTTGTTTTTTGGGTATTGAGTTTTATAAGTTATTTATAGATTTTGGACACTAACCCTTTATCAGATATGTCATTTGCAAATATCTTCTCCAATTCTATAGTTTACCTTTTAGTTTTGTTGATTGTTTCTTCACTGTGCAGAACTTTTTATTTTGTTATAGTCCTAATAGTTTACTTTAACTTTTGTTTCCCTTGCCCCAGGAGGCATATCTAGAAAGAAGTGCTACAGCCAATATCAAAGAAGTTACTGTCTAGTTCTTCCAGGACTTTTATGGTTTCAGGTCTCACACTGAGGTCTTTGATCCATTTTGAATTTTTGTATACAGTACTAGGAAGTGATTTAGTTTCATTCTTTGCATGTAGCTGTCCAGTTTTCCCAGCACCATTTGTTGAAGAAACTGTCTTTTTCCAATTGTACATTCTTGCCTCCTTTGTTGAGGATCAATTAATCATATAATTGTAGGTTTGTTTCTAGATTTTATATTTTGTTCTATTGACCTATTTTTGTGCTTGTACCATACTGTCTTGATTACTACAGCTTTGTGTCATGAACCACCCTTGTATCATGGAAATAAATCCTACTTTATCATGGTGTGTGATTTTTTTAAATGTATTGTTGAATTTGCTTTGCTAGTATTTTGTTTAAAATTTTTGCATGTATGTTCATCAGGGAATTGGCCTGTAGTTCTCTTTTTTAGTGGTGTCTTTATCAGGTTTTGATACCAGAGTAATCCTGGCCTCATAGAATGAATTTGGAAGTTTTCTTTCCATTTCTATTTTTTGAGTAGGTATTAATTCTTCTTTAAGTATTTGGGAGAATATGGTAGCTGTAAAGCTATGTGGTCCTGGACTTTATTTCTTGGGAGTTTTATGATTATTGACTCAGTTTCTTTGCTGATTATTGGTCTCTTCAAATTTTCTGTTTCTTCCTGTTTCAGTTTTGGTAATTTATATTTTTCTAGGAATTTATTGTTTTCTTCCAGGTTGTCCGGTTTGTTGGCATATAGTTTTTCATAATATTCTCTTATGATTGTTTGCATTTCTGTGATGTTAGTTGTTATTTCTCCTCTCTCATTTGTAATTTTATTAATTTCAGTCTTTTCTCTTTTTTCTTGATAATCTGGCTAGAGGTTCAGAAATTTTTTTGTTTTTTCAAAGAACCAGTTCCTGGTTTCATTGATCTGTTCTATTGTTTTTTGTAGTTTCAAGTTAATCTAATCTTTATTGTTTCCTTCCTTCTGCTGGTTTTAGGTGTTGTTTGGTCTTTTACCAGTCCTTTAGGTGCAAGATTAGGTTGTTTGAGATTTTTCTTGCTTCTTGAGGTAGGGCTGTATTGCTATAAAAGTCCCTTTTAGAAAAAAACTTGTAAGGACTCATGTCTGGCACATTGACACATTGACAATCATCTTAAATTGATTGGGCTGAGGTTGTTACTGTACTTCCATTTCTGAGTCAAGACTACCTGAGGAACAGGAGGAACTGATTCATCAGGCTAATCCTCAGTATGCCCTCTGGAGAAGCTGGAGAAGGTAGGAGTTTAAACCCTCCAAAATTCTTGCTGCCATCCTTCAAGCCCTCTTAGGGGACCAAAAAATGCTTTTGCACATATGAACTACTGTGACCAAGTCACACAGAATCTCATGCAGCCGTCTTTAGTTGTACTTGAAGTTGATCTAGATGATTCATCTGCTCCTTTAAATTACTTTCAGCCTATATTTAAATGAAGAACAAACATTTCACTCAGATGGATTCATGGTACTTCGTTTCCTTATGATTATTTTTGGGCTGAGCAACAAGTAAACTTTATGTTCTACATAAAAGGGTAATGCTAAATAGTCTAAATTAGGTAATGCTAAGTAAACAGCTTCAGTACAGTCTCAATACAGAAATAATATGTAAATTCCAAAACTTTTTTAATATTTTGAATGCATCTGAGATTCTAGTGTTTTTAAACTACCAGTGATGATATCATTAAGGTACAGAATTGATTTCTCAGGTGTTTTGACTATTAAAAAGTGTTTAAGTTAGATTATAAGTTGGCAAATGTTATCATACACCTTGTTAAAACTGTTTAATATTTTCAAATGTCACAGGAGAACCCGGAACTGTAATGTCAAGCATTGCACATTTTGGATTTAATTTTGTAGTTCTTTGTAACATTTACCTTGCTAATCTTTGGTATTAATTTCCTTTTTTTTTGTTTGATTTGCTCTGGGTAAAACTTTAAAGCATTTTTTAATTTTGCATAAAATCTATAGTTTGCCTTTTGTTTTGTTTTATATATATTTTTATGAGTGAAGCAAAGCTAAGAATGAAGAAAAAAGTAGGAAAAATACAATTTGCCAACTGTTCTTTCCTCTTTTCTCTCCCTTGAAGCCATTACACATTTATACTCCTGCTCAACCCAAACTATTTTAGGGAGTGATAAGGAGAGAAAAAAAAGAAAAGAAAAAGAGAAGATAAGCCCTATCCCTCCCAAACACTTCCTTTAACTTCTCCTCCCATATTCTTTTCCATTTTTACTTGACACCATCCACTTCAGTCTCACCCTGGATCCTATTTCCTCTGAGATTCTATTTTACTTGTTTCTGATATCTGGTCCCTAACGTCATACTGTTCTACCTCAGGATCCTAGAGCTAGCACTAGTGGCTTGGAGCTGGAGAAATTTCATCTTCTTCTGGTCGTCATGTAAGAAGTGTTCTATGATCAATAACTAGGATTGTAAGAGGTGAGACATGCCTCTGATACCCAGAATTTAAAGTACAGAATTCCTGTTCCTTTAGCCATATGGTTTCTGTTCTGAATTCTTTCCAGGTTCTAAACAAAGCAATTTATGTATGTTTAGACAATACCTAGTATATATGGGGTGGGGGGAGGAGACGAACAAGTAAAAAGTGTGCTTCCTCTGTTTTGAAGGGCTCAGTTTATTTTCTAAGTATTTAGTAAGACATTTTGTTTGACTTTATTGCCTTTCTTTCTCTTCCTCTTTCTCCCTTCCTTCCTTTCCTCCTTCCTTCTTCTCTCCCTCCCTCGTCCTTCTTCTTTCCTTCCTTCCTTCCTTCCTTCCTTCCTTCCTTCCTTCCTTCCTTCCTTCCTTCTTTCCTTTCTCCCTCTCTCTTTCCCTGCCTTCCTTCCTTTCTCCCTCCCTCCCCTCTTCCCTCCTTTCCTTCCTTCCTTCCTTCCTTCCTTCCTTCCTTCCTTCCTTCCTTCCTTCTTTCCTTACTTACTTATAATTGAAGTATAGTTGACACACAATGTTACAATAGTTTCAGGTCTACGACATAGTGATTTGACAACTCTGTTCATTATGCTATGCTCACCATGAGTGTAGCTACCATCTATCACCATACAATGCTATTATAATATCATTGAATATACTCCCTGTCGTGTACTTTTTATCCTCATAACTTACTCATTGTGTAACTGGAAGCCTGTACTTCCCACTCTCCTTCACCCATTTTACCCATCCCTCCACCCCCTTCCCCTGTGGTAACCATCAGTTTCTTCTCTGTATTTATGGGTCTGTTTCTGTTTTTTCCCTTTTGTTGTTGTTTGTTGTTGTTGCTGTTTTAATTCCACAAAAAACTGAAATCATATGCTTTTGTCTTTTTCTGTCTGACTTATTTCACTTAACATAATACACTATAGGTTCATCTATGTTGTTGCAATTGACAAGATATCATTCTTTCTAATGGCTGAGTAATATTCCATTGTATATATAAACTACTTCCTTTTTATCCATTTTTGGACACTTGGGTTGCTTCCGTATGTTGGCTGTTGTAAGTAATGCTTCAGTAAACATGAGGGTGCATATATCTTTTTGAATCAGTACTTTAAATTTCTGTGGGTAATACCCAGTGGTGGAATTATTGGATCATATGTTATTTCTATTTTTAATATTTTGAGGAAACTCCATGCTGTTTTCCATAGTGGTTACACCAATTTACATTCCCGTCAACAGTGCCCAAGTGTTCCTTTTTCTCCATATTCTCCCTAACACTTGTTTCTTGTCTTTTGATTTTAGCCATTTTGACAGGTGTAAGGTGATATCCCATTGTGGTTTTGATTTGCATTCTCCTGATGATTAGTGATGTTGAGCATCTTTTCATGTGTTTATTGGTCTTCTGTATATCTTCTTCAAAAAAATGTTTATTCAGGTCCTCTGCCCACTTTTTAATTAGACTATTTATTTATTTTTGTGGTGTTGAGTTGTATAAGTTCTTTATATATTTTGGATATTAACCTCTTATTGGATATATCATTTGTAAATATCTTCTCCTATCCAGTAGGTTGCCTTTTAATTTTGTTGATGGTTTTTGGTTTTTTTTGAGTTTGTCATTAAAACACAGAATTTCTATTTTGCTTTCCCTGTTGTATTTGGGAATCAGATTGCTGAAATTTTCAAGCCTGAATTGTACTTAGGATTGTGTCTGAAATAAATTTATTGATTTAAACCAGCTGATATGGCTCCATAGTATGATTTATACTTCCACATACATGTTACTGCATTTTAAACTATCTTCTGAATGCTGAACAAAATTACCCAATAGAGTATATGGAAATTTTAGTAGGTTTCTTACTAATTTTCATTTCTTGCTATTGTGTGCTCAAACTCCAACACAAGTTGTGTATGTTTTCTCAGGGAAATTTTAAGAAAGGATCTTGCATATTTTGGGATACAGATTTTAATTTCCTTAGTAAGTACTGTCCTCACAGGCATCTCAAATATTTTGAAGTTATGGCTATAATATTGATCTGTAATATTTAAGCAATGGAAAAATATTGTCAAATCTCTATTTTAGTCATTTAGAAATTATCCTATTCTTTGGTACCTACGCACATATTTTTCTTGGGAAATATTTTATTTACAATTTTTATCATTTTACATTCAAAATATTATGGTACATTTGCGAATGACTATAGTAGGAACCACAATGACTGGGTTAGACTTTGAGTTCCAGCACAGGTGTTATTCATCTTGGGAATGTTGCTCCATCTTTCTGAACTTTAGCTTCATATTGTATAGTGAGGATAATAATAATACCTACCACCAATATTGTTATGAGGATTATATAAATTAGTATCTGTGAAAACATTAGAATAGTGCCTGGAACACAGTAAGGGCTATAGAATTATTTGTTTTGTTATTATTTTTTGATTATTTGGGAAAGATTAGGAGAAAAGAATATGAAATACAAAGCTGCAGAGGGAATTTTCTACAAAAGGGTGTTACAATAATCTCCTCTTGGAAAAGGGTACTAATTCTCACTGACCATGATTAGATTTAACATTGATGTACAATGAATCAGAGAAGACTTTGTATTGATCAGTATGAGATGGTTAGAAGAATGCTTTAATATCTAAGTAACAACTGTTATATTGAACTCTGCTCCTTAATAAGGCAAAGTATTAGAACAGTTATAATTCTTCGCTACTCTTAATTTTTTTTAATGCTTATTTATTTTTAAGAGAGACAGAGACAGAATGTGAGTGGGTTAGGGGCAGAGAGAGAGAGGGAGACACAGAGGCAGAAGCAGGCTCCAGGCTCTGAGCTGTCAGCACAGACCTTGATGCAGGGCTCGAACTCACGAGCCGCAGGATCATGACCTGAGCCGAAATTGGACACTCAACCAAGTGAGCCACCCAGGCGCCCCTCTTCGCTATTATCATTAGGAAGACTTAGGTGAAACAAGCCAATGAGAGCTAAGATCCTACTTCTGCTGCAGCAGAGGGACATTGATGGACTACTCTGGAAATGGCCTGACTGGTTCAAGACACAGGTCATGGATGCGGTGGAGGAGTAGAGAGTGCTGAGCTTTGTCAGGGCTAGGATGGCCACAGTACACAGCACCAAGGTGCTTTGAAATCCAGTTTGCGCTTGATCATTTCCTCTATGAGAAAAATATGGTGTACCAGGAAGTCACTCAGGGTCCAAAAGAGCTCACTGGTAAATAAACATGTCTAGTCATTTCCATCCCAGGGAAGAATGCTCAGATAGAGTGTTGTGATCATCTCTTATGTTGGGATCAGGGATGGAAGAATAGAAGAGTGATTTACCCCTCTTTTCTTTTAAAAATATACCATACCCAATGTGTCTGGCTTGAAGAGTATTAACTGGGTTGCACCATGCTTGTGGGCTTGGGGAGAGTTAGATAGCCCAGTTTAGAAGTAATTTACACGGGTACTTTTTATTTTATAAAGCATGTCCTGATGTGCTACATACTTATCTCATATGTGTATCTCCACACCTACTCATTATTCCCCCCCCCAAACTGTTTCCTTCATTCTTGATTAATATTATCACAATTCACTTTTAAAGCCATAAATCTCTGTAATTCTATTTAACTTTACTCTTCTCATTTTCTGTAGCACATTCACTATTTTAATCTACCATGTGCCTGCCACTATTCTGGGAACTGGAGGATACATCAGTGAAAAGAAATCAACAACAGCAACACCATGTAGAGTCTCTGTCCTTATAGTGTTTATTTCTAGTGGAAGGAGACAAGCTCACACATAGTAATACATAATTTAATATAACATCCCAGTAATACCAACAGAGATTTAATTTATTTAATATAGTGGAATATTATGTTTTGTTACTATGTTTCATTTTCTTATGTTACTATGATTGGTCTCAGATTATTATTGTCATGAATAATTCTTTAGAAGTAAGAGTAAAGATCTGGACTTAAAGCTTTAAGAGTATTAAAAAATGAGTAGAATCATCAGAAAACATTACAGTAGATTGAAAAGGACCACAAAAAACAAAAATATGATTTTTTATTCATGGAAAAAATATCTTGAGCATTGGGAAATTTAATTAAACAAACATTTATCAGAAGCCTACTACTTACCAACTTCTTCATTCCACAAATATTTCTTGAGAATATCTTAGGAACTGGGACAAAAGAATCCCTGACCTTATGGAATTTTCATTCCAGTGGAGGAGACAGATAAATAAGCATGCTCCCAACACACACACATTTCTGAACTGTTCTTTTTCCTAGCTCTCCAACTTGCCTCCCTGTGCCCTCACCCCACCTCAAAGAAGTTTTTTCTACCAGTGCCCTAGTTTGGGGCCTTTTCAACCATGAATCTTGTGTCATAATTGGTCCCAATTCCATCATCCACATTGCTGCAGTTATGTTTCTAAAACATAGAGTTAATGATTGCAGTCCTCTCTTTATAGACCTTGTGATTCTGTATCATCTGCTTTATGATTTCATTCACATTCTGGCCCCTACCAAGTTTCCAACCCTATTTACTGCCTTAAAACCTGTGTAACATCTCCTTTTAGCTGCCACTGCAGCTTTCAGCTGAATAACTTCTCATACTTCATAGAGAAAATAGAAACAATCACACAGAAGTGCTTTCACCTTCTTATAGCCATCCCATAACCCTATTTTCATAAGACAATATGTCTCATATTCCTTATCTTCTTTTAAAGCTTATCGATAGCCAATACTTCTGCCTGTGCTTCAGACCGCAGCTTCTCTTGAGTTTTTAAGACCTTTTTGTTTGAGGTAATTACATCACAAGTTTCTTCCTCTCTGGTGGATTATTTTCACCTGTATTTGATAAGCTCTTATGAAATTCATACATAAAATCTGTTCCTTGATTTCATATTCCCCTAAAGATTTTACTACATTTTTCATAAAAATGGTCGTCTTAACCTGTTCTCCATTCTTCACTTACCATTTACTCATCAACCACTCTGGTCTGGCTTCCATCTCCTCCACTTCACGGAAGTCTCCCCCTTCCTTTTCCTGCCTTTCTTCCTTTATTTGTTTTTCCAAGGACACCAATAACAACCACTTTGCTAAATCCAGTGAACCCTTCTGTACTCATCTTGCTCTACCAGACAGTGGCATTCAATACAATTCACCACTCATTCCTTCAAGCTTGACCCTCTGGGATAGTTTTTCCTTTTTATTCTCCTTGTGCTGATGGTCCTTTTCCTCTGCATGAAATCATCATTATTCACACGTTACAGCTAGGTGATTTCCTTTAGTCACAGTGATGTAAATGGTAAGAGCTTTGAAATTATATTTCTTTAAATTAATCTTTTTTAATGTTTATTTATGAGAGAGAGAGACAGAGTGCAAGTGGGGGAGGGGCAAAGAGAGAGAGAATCCCTCTGCGCTGTCAGCACAGAGCCTGATGGTGGGGCTCGAACTCACAAGCCATGAGATTGTGACCTGAACCGAAGTTGGACACTTAACCAAGTGAGCCACCCAGGCACCCCTTATATTTCTTTCTATTCATACTCTGAGGTCCAGATTTATATATTCAGTTAATTGGGCATGTCTATTAGAAGGCTTAATGGGAATCTCAAACTTGAAAATTTCAAACCAAAACTCTTGATGACTCCCCACTACTAACCTCTTCCTCAAGCAGTCTTTCCATCCCAGTAATACCAACATCCACTCAGTTATGCAAGCCCCAAACCTAGACATCATCCATAATTTCTCCATTTTTTTCTTAACTCTCCTCCCAGAATCCATCAATATGTTCAAAGTATATTTTAACCCCCCCCCCCCACCTCCCCTTTGTTTCTTGGTTTTCCTCTTTTTTCCCCTGATGCTCATTTGTGTTGTTTCTTAAATTCCACATAAGTGAAATCATATGGTATTTTTCTTTTTCTGACTGACTTGTTTAACATAATATACTCTAGCTCCATCCACGTAGTTGCAAATGTCAAGATTTCATTCTTTTTGATGGCTCCATAATATTTGATTGTATATGTATACACCACATCTTTTTTATCCATTCATCAGTCAATAGACATACGGGCCCTTTCCATAATTTGGCTATTATTGATAGTGCTGCTATAAACATTGGGGTGCATGTATCCTTTCAAGTCAGTATTTTGTATCCGCTGGGTAAATACCTAGAGGTGTAATTGCTGGATCATAGTTCTATTTTTAACTTTTTTTTTTTTAATTTTTTTCAACGTTTTTTATTTATTTTTGGGACAGAGAGAGACAGAGCATGAACGGGGGAGGGGCAGAGAGAGAGGGAGACACAGAATCGGAAACAGGCTCCAGGCTCCGAGCCATCAGCCCAGAGCCTGACGCGGGGCTCGAACTCACGGAGCGCGAGATCGTGACCTGGCTGAAGTCGGACGCTTAACCGACTGCGCCACCCAGGCGCCCCTATTTTTAACTTTTTGAGGAGGCTCCATAGTGTTTTCCAGAGTGGCTGTACCAGTTTGCAGTCGCTTGAACAGTGTAAGAGGGTTCCACATTCTCCACATCCTTGCCAAAACCTATTGTTTCCTGTGTGGTATGGGTCAAATAGATGATGGGATTAATAGGAATTTACATAAAAGCTTGGAAGAAAAAAAAAAAGGACAAACTGATTATCCATTTGAAGGTATTTAGAGTACCAAATTCCCTCTTAACCACATCTCCATAGATGGTTGAGAAAATATTCTCACCCCAACAAAAGTCTGAGATTTTAATCTCTGAATGTCTCAGAACTGCAGGATGCCTGGCACAAACCTAACCCTAACCCTAACCTTAACTAATCCTGTTTACTAACCAGGTTTAGTAATCTAATGAATCTAATGAATCTAATAGTAACCCTGTTTCTAATCCATAACCCCTAAACTTTACCCCTAACTTTAACTCTAACCCTAAACATAACCTTTGGAGAGGTCTCTGAACTGTAGGATATAAGCCACATACCCTCACTCTAACCCTACTGTAGCTCTAAACCTAATCCTAATCCAAACCTTAACTTTAACCTGCTAAGCCCTAGCCCTAAGCCCTAGCCCTAACCCTAACCACAACACTTAACCTAAAGTTACCCTTTTGGAGGGGCCTCTAAACTATAGGATAATAGGCACCTAACCTCACACTGGCCCTAACCCTAACTCCTACCCATAATCTGGAAATAATCGCAACTGTAATCTTAGATCTGAGGGGAAAAAAAAAAGATTTGGTATATATAATGGAATATTACTCAGCCAGTAAAAAGACTGCAATCTTGCCGTTTGCAATGACATGGATGGAGCTAGAGAGTATTATTCTAAGCAAGCACCTAATCCTAACCCAAACCTTAACTGTTAACCATTAATGACTAACCCCTAATCCTAACCCTAACCCTAACCTTAACCCTAAACATACCCCTCTGGAGAGGTCTCTGAACTACAGCATAATAAGCACATAGCTTCACACTGGTCCCATCCCTAACCCTAACTCTTAATTTGGCCCTAAACTCAACCCTAATCCTAGATCTGAGGGAAAAAAAGAAAAAAAAAAGATTTGGTATATATACACTATATGTATACCAATACCAAGATTTGGTGTGTGTGTGTGTATACACACACACAATGGAATATTGCTCATTCATTAAAAGGAATGAAATCTTGCCATTTGAAACAACATGGATGGAACTAGAGAGTATTATTCTACATGAAATAAGTCAGAGAAAGACAAATACCATATAATTTCACTCATATGTGAAATTCAAGAAACAAAACAAATGATCAAATGAAAAAAAAAGTAAGAGGCAAAGAAAGAAACAGACTCTTTAAACTATAAAGAGTCTACTTTAACTTAAAAAACAAACAAACAAACTATAAAGAGCAACCTAATGGCTACCAGAGGTGAGGTGGGTGGGGGAGATAGGTGAAGTAAGTGATGGGGATTAAGGAGTGCACTTGTGATGAGCACTGGGTGATATATGGGAGTGTTGAATCACTACATTGTACACTAGAATCTAATGTTATGCTGTGTGTTAACTAACTGGAATTAAGATAAAAACTTAATACAAAAATAAGACCAAATCAAACCACAAAGTATATTTTAAATGTGTCTACTTCTTCCCATTTTTGCTACCACTACCTTAGTGTAAGCCAGGACAATTGCTGTAGCTTCTTAACTACTATTTCTGCTGCTTCTCCTGGTTCATGCTTACATTGTAGCCAGAGTAAATTTTTATTAAAATATACATCAGATCATGTCACTCCTTTGCCTAAAGCCCTTCAGTGGTTACAATAAAGTTGAGGATCTTTACTGCCAAAATTCTGAATGATGCAGCCTCTGGATATTTCTTTGAGATCATCTCTTTAAACCTTTTCGTTAGTTTATTCCATTCTGGCCACATTATCCTCCTTTCTGTTCCTCAGATAAGTCAAGCTCCTGTCAACCTTAGAACCTTGATTTCACTCATATATGCAATTTAAGGAACAAAACAGGTGAACATAGGGGGAGGGAAGGAAAAATAAGATAAAATCAGAGAGGGAAGCAAACCGTAAGAGACTCTTAAATACAGAGAACAAACTGAGGGTTGCTAGAGGGAGGTGGGTGGAGGGATTGGTTAAATGGGTGATGGTCACTAAGGAGGGCATTAAGGATGAGCATTGGATGTCATATGTAAGAGATGAATCACTGATTCTACTCCTGAAGCCAAGACTACACTGTATGTTAACTAACTTGAATTTAAATTAAAAAAAAAAAAAAAGAATATTCTTTCTCTGGCTGTTTGCATGGTAGTTTATTTTTCTTTGAATCTTATCTCAACTATCACCGCCTCAGAGAAGCTCTCTTTACCTTTTATTCAAAATAGCTTGTGGGGAAGTCTAGAACTAACTATTAAGGCATTTTGGTATATTACATTGCTTTTTTTAGAATTCTTTTGCAGCATAGCACATTAATGTTTCATTCATTCATATGCTCATTCATTCACCTAATATTTATTGAGCACATGCTGTGTGCCGAGAATTGTTCTAAGCGTTTGAGTTATGTCAAAAAATAAACAGATACAGTTCTTTAACTTCTGAAGTTTATATTCTAGTGAGTGAGATAAATAATAAACAATAAAAATAATAAAAAGTAAATTATACAGTATAAGGAAGACCATAGGTACTATAGGAAAGAAGACAGCAGGGTAAGGGGGATTGAGTGCCATGGAGGTGAAGGGAGCTCTGAGAATTGTACTATAAAGAAACCAGCACTTCCTGACCTTCTTTGACCATAAAACAGCTATTAAGATCTGATGGAACCAGTCTTTCAAAGAACACATCTTAGGAAAGTGTGGTCTGACTACTTATCCTCTGTCTTTCCCTCTGCCTGCAAGGCACACACATTTTATACAGTAGAAACCTGAGTCCCAGAGAAGCTATCTAATTTTCCCTAAATCACAAATCCTTCCTAGAATTTTAAGATATGGTCTCTGCCTTACAGAGCTGATTATTAGGGTTATGATAATAGAAATAATAAGTTGCATACCTAGCACATTTGATAGTTGGAGCAGCTTGTTTATATGACAAAATTACTTCCAGTAATAGAAAATGGAACAAAAATAATGGTTAGAAAAAAAAGGGAGACCATGAAATTGTTCTTTTCATGGATTTTGTATATGTAATCATGCCAATGGAAAATAATAGATAAAATAAACATTATAGTATAAAATGGAAACAATAATGGATTAATGTTTTAAATTACATTAATGTATTTTTACAAAAGAGAACTAGGTGGTCTGTTATATATGCTGATTGTTATGTACTGAATATTTGTGTTACCTCTCATCTCCCAAATTCATATGTTGAAATCCTAACCATCAGTGTGGCTGAATTTAGAGTATGGGAGTAATTAAGGTGAAATGAAATCATAAGGGTAGAACCTTGGTCTGACAGAGAGCTCACTTTCTCTCCTTTTCTGTGTGCACATGGAGGAAGGCTTTGTGAGGACAGTTAGAAGGTAGCCATCGGCAAGCCGGGAAGAGAGTCCAAAAACCAAATCAGCCAGACCCTTGATCTCAGACTTCCACTCTCTCGAACTGTGAGAAAATAAATTTCTGTTGCTTAAGCCATCCAGTCTGTGGTATTTTGCTGTGGCAGCCCAAGCAGACTAATACATCAATGTCGGTTACAGTAATGAATGTATAACTTTACAGTTTTTGTTATCAAAACTTAACTTTGGCAAATTTGATAATTGCTTTGTCAAACTTGATTTTCTGTATGTAGTCTTAATAGATTGTGTAACCAGATTTGTCCATCTGTCTTCACTCTTAATAACTGAAGAACACTTTTTATTCATTTTAATTTAGAAGTTTTGTCCCACAAAGCAACAAATATAAAACTAGAAACAAATCATAAATATAAGCGTTAAGTTTGGGAGATATTCATAAAAAAAACCCGTTGTACTGTAGGTTTCAGAAATTTTAAACACAGAAGAAAACTTCAAGTAGTCCCATGGAATGACAGAGCTGATATGTCTTGTGGTACTTCTTCATCCTTTCCATGCCTGGGCTATCACTGTTGATACCTATCTAATCGCTGTTTAACTCAGGAATATATAGCTCCACAGTGGTTGGAAACGGTACTCAAAGAGAGCTTGAATGATTAAAAAATGTCATGAATTTACTCTCAAAGTAAGAGTGTGTACCTGTGTCCACATGTATCAGGGGGTGACTGGATGACTGGGGAATCTTTGAATTAACTTTTATGTAGAATTTTTATTATTGTATTCTACATAAAAGTTAATTTGAAGAATCCTCAGTTATTTGTGCGATTATTAGAACTTAGACCAACAGAAGTTTTTTGAACAAAGGAGTATTTATCACTGACATTGTTTAGAATTACTGGCATGCTGTGATAATAAGCAGATTAATTTTAAATCCGTTTTATCACTGTTTTTTTTTTTTTTTACCATCCAGTGTTTAATGAGAAATTCAATGCCAATATGATTTTATGTATTTAGGTGATTTTTTAAACATTCTTTCTGAAATTTTAAATTAATTCTTTATTGCAATGATCAGATATTTTATTATAAAATTTCTAGGATTGGATTTCTTACTATTCATCTTGAGTATAGCTCTTAAGCTATACTCAAGTATAGTCTTTTCAGGATGAAATTTTATCTTTTTTGCCAGCTCTGTAATTTTACTTCTGCATTTAATGTTATTTCCTTTTCCATTATGCCTGCTGCTCATTCTAGAATTTATTTTAGAAATACCTTGCATCTTGTTGCTATATTCTCCATGTCTGTTACCATTTTTCTCATACCTTATAAAGGTATTAATTATAATCACTCTAAATGTTTTGTTATTTGTTTCATGGTTAATTTTACATATGATACATTTTAAGTGTAGAGCATATTTATCACTGTGGGACTTTTCTTTACGAAGTTAGTGATTTTCAGATGGGTGCTTCATATCTGAGAAAGCTCATTCACCACAATCTCTATTGCTATCTCATTCCCATCATCCTCAATGAGGTAAAGACATGCCATACATCATGAGGTCCTCTGGATGTGGGGAACATCTACTCTTCCTGGGAGTTAGTTACTGCAGGTCTAACACTACCCTAATCTCTGTTTTGGGCATTAATATTTTCTGCTTAATATTTGTGTTTTGTATGCCATCTGAGTTTGCCTGCTTTCTATAATGGTTAATTTTTAGTGTCAACTTGAATAGGCTATGGGGGTCCCAGATATTTGGCCAAACATTACTCTGGGTGTTTCTGTGAAGGTATTTTGCATGAGTTTAACACTGAAATGGTGGACTAAGTAAAGCTGATTTCCCTCCCAAATGTAGGGTGGGCCCCATATTATCAGGTGAAGGCATGCTTAGCGCAAAAGGCTGACCTTTCCTCATGCCTTTCCTCTGCCTGACTGTCTTCCAGCTGAGACATCAGTTTTTTCTTGCTTTTGGACTGAACTGAAGTACCGGCTCCTTCTGGGTCTCAGCCTTCTGGCTTTCAGACTGAAACTATATCACTGGCTTTCCTGGATTTCCAGCTTGCTGACTGCAGATCATGAGACTTCTCAGCCTCCATTATCTTATGGACCAATTCCAATTTATTCATATGTACACACACACACACACACACACACACACACACACACACACACATTTTACATCCTGTTTGTTGGTTCTGTTTCTTTAGAGAACCCTGACTAAATATACTATCTAATAAGAACTCCTCAGGGGCATTTGCGTGGCTCAGTCGGTTAAGCATCCGACTTTGGCTCAGGTCATGATCTCACTGCTCATGAGTTTGAGCCCTGCATCTGGCTCTGTGCTGACACCTCAGAGCCTGGAGCCTGCTTCAGATTTTGTGTCTCCCTCTCTCTCTCTGCCGCTCCCCTGCTCATTCTCTCTCTCAAATGTAAAATAAAACATGAAAAAAAAAAAGAACTCCTCAAAATGTCTGTTAGGGAGAACATGAATCCTTTTGTCTAACATGACTATAAATTATCTCTTTATTTGCTTTCCCCTTATATGCCCTATTCTTTCTCTTTTCCTTTCCTTTCATTTTAAAATTTTATTTATTTTTTATTGAATAATTTACATACAAATTTTATTTGTTTCAGATGTACAACATAGAGATTTGATATTTATGTACATTATGAAGTGGTCACCATCATAACCCTAGTTACCATTTGTTGCCATACAAAGTTGTTACAATATTATTGACTATGTTCCCTATGCTGTACATTATATACCCATGCCTTATTTACTTTATAACTGGAAGACTGTTCTGTTTAATTCCTTTCATCTATTTTGTCTATCCCCCCCATCTCCCTCCCCTCCCCTTCCCTCTGGCAACCATCAGTTTGCTTTCCATATTTATGAGTCTTTCCATTTTTTGTTGTTCATTTGTTATGTTTTTAAGATTCCTTTTCTTAAATATATAAGTGAAGTCATAGAGTGTTTGTCTTCTTTCTCTGACTTATTTCCCTTAACATAATTCCCTTTAGCTCCATCCATGTTGTCTCAAAGGTCAAGATTTCATTCTTTTTTATAGCTGATTAATATTCTATTGTTTTCTCTAGATATGCCATATCTTCTTTATGAATTCATCTCTTGACGGACATTTGTGCTGCCTCCATGTCTTGGCTATTGCAAACAATGCTGCGATGAACATAGAAGTGCCTATGTCTTTTCAAGTTAGTATTTTTGTTTTCATCAGATAAATACCTGGAAGTAGAATTGCTGGATTGTATGATAGTTCTGTTTTTAATGTTTTGAATAACTTGCATACTGTTTGCCATAGTGGCTGTGCCAATTTACATTGCCACCAATAGTGCATGAGGGTTCCCATCCTCTCCAGCACTTGTTATTTCTTGTGTTTTTGTTATTGCCCATCTGACAGGTGTCAGATGATATGTCATTGTGGTTTTGATTTGCATTTCCCTGATGATTAATGATATTGAGCATCTTTTTATGTGTCTGTTGGCCAACCTGTATGTCTTCTTTGGAAAAATAGCTAGTAAGGTTGCTTTTAAATTCTTTGGAGACAAGACACTTCCTTATTCTACTGTCTTGCCCTTGTAAAGTCCCTGATAATAACATAGATAACATGTGTTGAATACACTAGAGTTAATGCATATTTAATCATTGTGATGAGTAGCTCAACTTAATAAAGTGGGAATACCCAAAATGCCTTTTCCTACATGTTTTCTGGTGGTTTTGGTCCAAGGTATTCTTTCTGGTCTAGAGGATTGGAGGTGACTGCTCAAATCCTTTGAAACAAGTAGCTCAACAGATCGAGTTGGGATTGCACATGATGAAGGGGAAGAATGCATAGGGGGAAAGGGAAATATTCTTGGTTTATTTCTCTACATATTTAATCATGAGGTCTTATAGTTGATTTCACTCTCTTCATAATGATTCCCCTCACTGCTGGTTGACAACATCACAATATGTAATGCTGGTAAAAGTAATTATATTGTTTTCCTATATTCTATAGGTTACTATTATGGCAGTGCACTTATAGTATACTTTTTGTTTCTTTACATTAGTCATTTGGGAAAAATTGCCTGCTGTGAATAGAATAAAAAGAATTATTTTACTTTGATACAGATAGTAAAAGGAAATTGTTTTTAATTTTTTTCTTTCCAACCTTATTTTTATTATGAAAATAAAAGGTATTTAGACCTTTCCCTTTATTTTGTGTTATCTTATTTGTTAAATATGCAACCTTAGTAAATATTTGGTAATCTGGTTGTTCTCCATATCATTTTACTCAAAGGAACCCTATCTGCGAGTATTCAAGTACAGCAATACCGGCCCGTATTTTTCTAGCTTATTAACTTGTTTGCTCTACTCAGCCTTCTCTGTCCTACAGGGCCCCATCTGCAGTTTGAACAATACTGATGATTAATTCCACAAAGAGTGGTTTAAACTGCAAAGCAGAATCTGGAACTGAGCCAGATTGGATGAATGCTCTGAGACATCTCTACAGCACAGAAATGTTTTCCAGAGAACATTTCTATTATCTGCTGAAAGATGGTCTAGAAGCCCCGATTCTAAGTGGCTCTGGAGGGTCATAGTAATGTTAGATTGTAAACTTGCAATAAAAATGACCCAGTTTAGGCCCTCATGGTGACTGCATGTTAGATAGCAGGAAAGAGGTATTTCTCACAAAAGGGAGACCATTCTGCTTTCTGAATAATTTGTTAAATTTTTCATTTGGAATTACATTTTTTCTCTTAATTTTTGTTGTTACCATATCACTATGCCTGGCAATGTGGTATTTGCAATGGCATCTTAGCAATGTAGAACAGCACCACATTTGAAATTATTATTCACAACATTTATGAATCATGTGACATGGGAAATAGCTTGTTTTTGAAAATTTCAGTTTCTTCATTTGTAAAATTCTCCTTCCCAAGATGGAAGACTGAACAAGGCAATGTGTGTGAAAGGATCTGGCACAAAGCATCAGAACTCTGTGGAATTGGAAAGGCCATGTTTGGATATAAAAATTCCCTAAATCTTTAGAACATCTATATTTACAGCTGCCTGATGTATTATTCCTGAGTTGTTTGGTGTTTAAAAGTCACAAGTAAAAACTCACATATGTTTGTTAAAAGGATTAGCATGTAGATTTTAAACTTAAAACACAATTTTAATGAACTAAAATAAGGTAATTATATTTCAGGTGTTCCTGAAATATAGGGCAAAGTTATTTATTTAGTATTAAATTTATTGAAGACATTTACAGATAATTTGTCTCAGTGACTGGTTTTATTGCTAATGAATTATTTGTAAAAAAAATGGGAGGAAAAGAGGCTAGATTTTATTATATAGAATAATTAAAAACAAGATAGAATGTCAGCATGACTGACTATGTTTTCAATTCTCCCTAAAATAACTCTCTCTTATATGAAAGCACCTTTATTTTACTCTTGGCTTTATTTATGGTGTATTGTCATAGATTATTAGTTGTGAAAATAAAGTAGGTATTAGTAAAAAAAAACCCATGAACATTAATATAATCTTCATATTGCTTTAGTTTAAAATATTTTTAAAATTATAGGGGCGCCTGGTTGGTTCAGTCGGTTAAGTGTCCAACTCTTTTGGCTCAGGTCATAATCTCATGGTCTGTGGGTTCAAGCCCCGCACTGGGCTCTGCACTGATAAAATAAAATATTTGTAAAATTGTAATAGTTACTAGTTATTTATCAATTTTATTTAAATAAAATATTTTTAATTCAATGGGATTAAGAAGTGATTTTATTAGTTTCATGTTAGGAATTAAGAAAAAGTTTGCCAATATTCTTGAACTTCTATTATTTAGTAATGCAATTTAGTTATTGTACTTTTTAGACATTTCCAAATTCCAGTCCCACTGTCACTGTCATTGATTGGTCTTCTCATTGGTCCTTTACCTTGATTACTTAAATTGTAACTATTATTTTCTAGTCATGCAATCTTTTATGCTCCATAGTACAACCAGTCATTTCAAAAAGTGAGATCATAACCATTTTATGGTTACTAATACCTAGAAGAAAAAGTTTAAATTATCTATCCCTGTGTTAAAAAGTAATAGACTTTAGTAATGCCCTCAACTTTCACTGCTGATGTGCCCCCAGGACCTGTGCCCAATGCACTTAAGATGCTCACTGCATTTTTGATGAGTAAACCAATGAACCTCCCATTTCAGGCTTCTTGCACCTCCCTACCTTTGCCCCATTCCCACACTTAAATCTTGCTTTGCTCTGCACTTGCTACACTCTTTCCTTCCCTTGTGTCAACTACCCTTGAGCCTGCAGAAAAGACTTAAATAAAATGGAATAAAGAGATTTTATCTGTGAGACTCATAGGAATGCGTTCAGGCCATCAACAAGTGCAGAAGATGGTTGGCATAGTTACATACTACAAAACAAGGGACTCATATAGCCACTGAAGAAAGTATCAGAATGTTTATCACTGGAGCTTTATTTTAATCCTGTCCTTGTTGTTGATTAATTTTATGGTTCTGGAAGAGCAAACTCAGTAAATGTAATAATACTGCATTGTAATGATGAAATCAAATTATTTCTCTCACAGGAGAATCCCACATTTTTGAAGAAATTTTTGGGGGAGAAGTGGAATGGGAGGCTATAGAATAATTTTGAGAGAGTAGAGAGTTTTCAGTAGGAGCTGTAAGAACTGAGTGATGATAACCCTTTTACCTTCTAGAATGAGCTAATCACACATAAGAACTTGGAGAGAGCAGGATATCGGGAAAGAAAGCATGGCTGGATCCTGAAATGTAGGAAGGAATCTTTAAGAGTGGAAATGAAAAGGGCATACGATAGCAAAGGGGAAGAAGGAATGATTAAGAGCATCTGGAACAAGAATACCTACTCAGGGCAGGCAACTCTGTGTATGGCATTTTGAGAGCATTGTTTTATTTTCAGGTATAGTATATAGTCATAGGGTCAAAGTAATTAAAGCAATAAAAGCAAAGGAGAGGTGAAAATGTAGTAATTCCCCCTGATCCACAGTCTTGCTTTTATGATTTCAGCTGCTTGTGGTCAACCACAGTCTGGAAGCAGATGATCTCTTGATGTGTCATAGCCTAACACTACATCACAAAGCCTACGTCATTCACCTCACTTCATCTCATCACTTCAGTGTGTTATCTCACATCATCACAAGAAGGGTGAGTCTAGTACAATAAGATATATTGAAGGAGGGAAACCACATTCACGTAACCTCTGTTACAGAATATTTATTACAATATATTATTATAACTGTTCCACTGTATTGTTATTGTTACTTTCTTACTGTGCCTAATTTATAAATTAAGTTTTATCATAAGTATTTACATATAGGAAAAAATAGTATATTCAAGATTTGGTATTCTCCATGATTTCTTTCAGACATCTACTGGGGGTCTTGAAACACATCCTGTGGATAAGGGGACAGGGTACTGTAATGATTACAATGGGTATTTTGGAATAATATTTTTATGTTTAATGGATGAGTTTCTCTTGGAAGATATTTTGTGAAATTTTAGTTTTCTTTTTAGTCAACAAAAGACAAGACCACAAAATAAGTTATAATTGGAAGAAGAGAAAATAAGACAGAATACACCCATATGTCTATAGTAAAAAAAAATTTAAGAAAATAAAAAAATAAAAAACAAAATCCCAAACCAATAAGCAAAAACAAATCTCACATAGGAAGGAGCAATAAAAATGAAAAAAAAGGGGTGCCTGGGTGGCTCAGTTGGTTAAACATCTGACTCTTGGTTTTGGCTTAGGTTGTCATCTCATGGTTTGTGAATTTGACCCTCCATAAGGGTCCTGCGCTGACATTGTGGAGCCTGCTTGGCTCTCTCTCTCTCTCTCTCTCTCTCTCTTTCTCTCTCTCTCTCTCTCTGCCCTTCTCTTGTTGTGAGCACATTATCTCTGTCTCTCTCTCAAAATAAGTAAATAAACTTTAAAAAATGAAACAAAAGAAAAGTAACAAATTTTATGAAAGGAATTTAAAAAGGATGAAGGTGGGACAAAATGGAGGAAGATATACTACTGGTTATGACCGGTTATGGAGTTGCAGTGACACACCAATATTTTCATACAGAAGAAGAGGACATTCAAAAATGTGACACATTGAAAGCTTGGATTTCCACTTTATTGATGAATGTCAGTAAAAGGTAAAAACCAGGTGCATACATCACTTAATAGAAAAACCAAGGTCTACTTATATAAATAATTTAGAGAAAGCTTAGCCAAAACATGTGGCAGAGGGATGGATCATCACCATTGTCCTGGGCACAGGGAGGTACAGGATCCCTGGTCCCAAATCTTGCCAACAGATGCATCATTGTACATGGTAAGGTCTGATGGGAATCTTGTCTGGAAGCATAATTGTCTAAGTCTACATGATAGAGCAGTCCTGCATGTAACCTAGTCTGATACTTGCCAGATAACACCTCATGTTGCAGCTTAATGATCTCAGAGTGTACACCACATAGTATAGTTACAAGGTAGAATATATTCAGGAATCAAGAATATCCTCATCCATGATAAACATTCAGTGCTTGTGGATCCTGGTTCCAAGTACATTTCTGCTCTCCATGCTGCAGTCTCAGATCCATTCTCCATAAGTACCTGGGACACCAGTGAAAAGATCTCTTATCAGAATGCCTTAGTGGAAGATGGTTTTACAAGGGAACTTAAAGAAATGGGAAGAATTTTGGGTTTAGGAGTAACAGTTCTAGAAGGCAAATACATAGCACTTACTATATGCCTGGCACTGTTTGGTGTGCTTTGTATAGGCTGATTTGCTTAATGATGCTACAACCTTGTTCCATTGCTATCCCCAATTTCCAAATGGAGAACTGGAATACAGAGAGGTTGGCTGAATTAAGCCAAGGTCACTCAGCTAGTGAGTGATGGAGCCATGACTTTAACTTAGGAAGACTGACACCAGAGATGGCCCCTAACTATTTTTGCTGACCTACTTCTCTATAGCAACTAACCACTCAGTGTTTTATTCTTACCTACTTACTTGTGTCCTTTATTCTTTTTTACATTTGAAGAGACCAAGAGATGGAGGGGTTAAATCCAAAGTCACATAATAAATTAGGGAATTGGGATTTTTTGAACCTGGGATTGTCACATTCTGTTGACAATGGTGTATCTTGTTCTGATCTTGAGGAGTACATCTGTTTCTGGATTTTTCTGCAAGTTGGCTTATTCTAGGGTGTTCCAAGAAAAGGGCACAATGAGCTTTCTTGTGTGAGACCCAGTTAATGGCCCAGACCCACATTTTCCTAAACTTGAATCCTTTTGAAGAGAAAGTTTCATTCTCAGAGAAATAATGAATTATTACATATATGTGATAAATCAATTCATATTCATAAAATTAAACGTAAAAGATAATATATGAAAGAGTGCTTGTTTTAAAAGTGCCAGTAACTTACATATAAAGAGTATATAAGCTAAAATGTTTCCTATTTCTTCACTCCATATTGTTATATGACCTTAAAATTAATAAATCTTTTGAGATAAATACATCTGAAATCTACTTCGTTGTTTAGTATGTCTGAATATTATTCCATTACATGTATATTACATTTAATTACAAAACGTATGTACATAAGGTAAGGGAAACAAAAATAATATAAAAACAGGGAGGGGGACAAAACAGAAGAGACTCATAAATATGGAGAATAAACTGAGGGTTATGGGAGGGATTGTGGGAGGGGGGTTGGGCTAAATGGGTAAGGGGCACTAAGGAATCTACTCCTGAAATCATTGTTGTGCTATATGCTAACTAACTTGGATATAAATTTAAAAAATTAAAAATATTTATTTACTGTTCTTTTATTTTTCTTAAATTTTTAAATTTTTAAATGTTAGTGAATGTGATAGCTGCTGACTTATTAATGTTTATCTTTTAAAAAATGTTTAATGTTTATTTATTTATTTTTGAGAGAGAGAGAATGTGAGTAGGGGAGGGACAGAGAGAGAGGGAGAGAGAGAACCCCAAGCAGGCTCCTTGCTTTCAGCACAGAGATCCACATGGGGCTCAAACCCATGAACTGTGAGATCATGACCTGAGCCGAAATCAAGAGTCAAATGTTCAACCGCCAGAGCCACCCAGGCACCCCTCAATGTTTATCTTTTATATGAATTCTCTTAGTAGTTCGAATAATGTTTTAGTTGGTTCTTTTTGGATTTTGTAGTTAGAAATTTCTATCAACTGATGGTAATATTTTTTTTTTTTCCTTTTCAAGTCATACACCTCTGACTTGTATAGTACTGAGGAAAGGTAGAGAGCAGGGCTCTGGAAATAGTCTTTTTGGGTGCAAATCTCAGCTCTGACTTTTAGTAGTTTTGTGACCTGGAGCAAATTACTCAGCTTCTACATGCCTCATATTCTTCGACTATAAAATGGATTTAGAAATAGAGCCTATAGCATCAAATTGTTGTGAAATGCTGAGATTAGGTCCTTGTCTTAGGTCCTTGCCCAGGTAAGTATTCAGACTTTAATTATTTCTTGATGTTTAATAGCATTGGGTGAGTTTTTTTAGTTTAACTGGTAAAGTATGAAATTGAGTATCAGGAAGTAAACAATATAGGAGTATTTAGGAGAATGGGCACTGTTATCAGGCAAATCCATGTTTAATTCACAGCTCTAAATACCTTGATTGATCTGACTTTGGGTACTTTCTATGGCTTTTCTGGGCATCAGTTTTCTCATCTGTAAAATGGGAGTAAAAATACTATGCATCACTTAGTTTTTTGTGAGAATTAAATGCCTAATGCAAACAAAATACCACATTGTTCAGCATTTAATAAGCATTCCAAAAAAAAAAAAAAAAAGATCATTATTTGTCTCTAACTAGCTGATTGATGTTGGAAATGTCCCTAAATTATTCAGGTCCAGGTCTTTGTCTGTAAATAGAGGCAAAGTAATACAATTTTCCCTAACTTCTTTCCAGGTTTAAAATAGAAATCCAGCCTATGATAGACCATGTATATGTCATAGGACAATTTGTACACTGTAATTTATAGGAAAGCAATTGTCCACATAACTAAATGCTCCTTGATATGTTGGCCCCTAGATCCCTAGTTTTGACCTGTGAGGACAGGCAGAATATTTTTTCTCAGACTCTGTTTAGATAATCTGACACAATATCATTATGGGAAATTTAGGATGGAATTTGATATAATCTTCTCTTTGGCTGAAGGGAAGCTAGATGCATCAATTACATTTGCTGTAAATGGGAAAGATAGCTGCAGAGTTATTTAATTTGTTGGCCTGATAACCATCCAATGCAGCACAAAACAAAGCACTGAGCTCATAGTAGGTGTCTCATCAATCACTTAACCTGAATGATCAATTTGATCTTTCTTTAGGAATTTTTATATTTTCTGGGGAACCTGGGTGGCTCAATCAGTTAAGCGCCCAACTCTTCGTTTCAGCTCAGGTTTGAGATCCAGCCCCATATTGGGCTGTATACTGACAGCATGGGAGCCTGCTTGGAATTCTCTTTCTCTCTGCCTCTCTCTCTTTGCCCCTCCCCTACTCACACACTCCCTCCCTCCCTCTCTATCTCAAAATAAATAAGGTAAAAAAAAATAATTTTTATATTTTCCGAATAATTCAAGATCACAAGTTCTTTTAGGGAAAGTGCCTTTATTACTAATTTATTTTTTACCTAAAGTATCTAGTGTGTTGTTTTGAACACATTAGATCATTAATGTATCCTTATTAAATTATTGAATGAATATGTATTTGAGGACTAACTTACTGCTTTTCATGATTTTTTTTCCACACTGATTTTTTACCAACGAGGTGATTCCACCCAAAGTCAGGCTATGGAAAGGCTTTGGTATAGCTAAAGAGATGTGAATTGGGAAAGAAGACATAGGACAGTGCCAAAAGATTGTTGGATACAAATTCCTGAAATACCTGCCAATCCTTAAATGACTCAATCATATCCTGCCTTAAATTATCCATATATTAAAATACTATTTCCAATTTCTTTTCTAAGCAGGAGCCAGATTCATTGGTTTTGTTTTCTGAACTGTAATCTGACAGTCACATATCCTTTGACGACTGAACTACTAAAGAATAATCTCTTCTTTTTTGTCTCCAAGTTTATTATCTGTTCTTTTATTCTCAAGAAAACTTTAACCAAAGCATGTACACCTGTTTTGGTTTCCATCAAATAAGGCACATTTTCAAAAAAGGATTAGTGAACTCTATAGAATTGATCGAGGTTAGAAATTACCCACCATTCATGTTATACCCTCTATCGTTACTCAGTCGTGAAGCCTGGGGGTCTCACTTGCCCACCCCCAGTGGACTTATTAAAGCACTCCTTCCAGCCACAAACAGACTTTCTGAGAATTCTTATGAATACACATTTGCCTAGTTTGTTTCAAAATGATTGAATCTGAAAGCCTTATTTTAGCAATAAAGCAACAATTTTACAGGAGATAATCTGTTGGGAATCAAGCCTTTCCTGCCCCCCCATCTCTCCCCACCCAGAAAGTCATCTTAGTGTTTACAAATCTCCTGATTTGTAGAAAGAATCAAGTGAACAAATGCATGCAAACTGTTGTAGTCTGGAAGCTCTATCCAGTTGTAAGACAGCAGTGTAATGGCACAAGGACCCATCTGGTTGGCAGATACAATCACACATTTTTCTAACTATTAGAAACTCATCTGTCTGATAACCATACTAAGGCATGCTCTTTTCTTTTTGTACTTGTTGATATAAAGGATACACGTAGAGCAGGTTTAAGAATTCTCTTAAAGCTGAAAACTGAGGGAGCTTAATTTCTGATTAAATTTCAGCTAGTCAGCTTTGAGTGATAAATTCTGTTTTTTATTCTTCTCAATCCTCTCTGATATATTTAGTGACTGCAGAACAATTCAAGTAAACACTGAAAATGTAGCTGTGTTTACACAAACACCTCACTAACAAAACATTTAACGCTTTCTTGTACAATTTTGTTGTGGTAGGTAGGATGATGGCCCCCCAAAGATATTCACATCAAAATCCCTAGAATCTGAGTGTGTTATGTTTCAGGGCAAAGGAGAATTAAGGTTGCAGGTAGAATTACACTTGGGTTGCTAATTAGCTTACCTTGAAATAAAGACATTATTTTAGATATCTGGATAGGTCCAAACTAATCTCAAGGGTCCTTAAAATGTGGAAGAGGGAGACACAAGACTCTGTGTCACAGTGAGGTGATGTAAGAATGACTCAACCAGCCGTTTCTGTCTTTGAAGAAGGAAGGGGGTTATGAAATGAGAAATGCAGGTGATCCCTAGACACTGGACAAGGAAATGGATTCTCCCCTAAAGCATCCAGAAAGGAATATCTTGATTTGGGCCCAGTTGAGGCCCATTTTTGATTTCTGACTTTTAAAACTATAAAATAATAAATGTGTGTTCTTTTAACCCACTACATTTGTGGTAATTTATCACAAGAGCAATAGGAAGCTAATATACTTGCCTAAGAGATTTTAATTCTTGACTAAATAACATAAATTATTTATACCTGAAATTCAGATATAAATTCAGAGTCCAGTCTATAGGCCCAGTATTTCTGCTTTTTGCACTAATGGAAAACTCCTACCTTCTGCCTTATTAATTTTTCTTTGTTTGTTTTTTTGGTTGGTTGATTTTTTGAGGAAGTGTTTTTTACTTTCTTCTCGATTCCTTTGAAGTTTCGTAGATAGTTTGCTGAATTCCTGTATTTTTTCCTTTAGCTCTGAACAGGAAGTCTCACATTTGGATTACTGTTTCTTCCACCTTCCCCTTATTTCTAATGAGCAAAGCTTTCGTCATATTAATGAAATCCAACTAACATGTGCAGCCTCCTTTAAAAATTTTTTTTAAATTGTGATAAAGTATGCACAACATAAAATTTACTGTCTTAGCCATTTTTTAAGTATACAGTTCTTAGTGTTAACTACTTGAATTGTTTTGCAACCCATCTCCAGAATTCTTTTCAAAAGAGTTGCACAACTGCAAAAGGAGAGAAAGCAAGGAGGACAGCACATGCAGCAGGCTGTCTGATAGGAGCCCGAGGTGGAAAGCACAGGGTGTCCTAAGCCGATACCTCACTCACTCTCCTTTCTCCTTCTAACCCCTTATTCAAGCCTCCACTGGAGGCCAAAGAGCAAAGGAGCCTATAGAAGCAGTCCTTGCAAGTTAGCTGCCTGGGGCATGGAAGAGGGCACAGAAAAGAGAGCAGATCTGATGCACAAAACAGATGAAAACCAAAACAAGGTATATCCAAATAACATGACAGTGTGACAGTATGTGAGAGTCTAGTAAAATGAAGCACACTGCTGGAACTCCAGCGGTATGGACACCCTGTGTTGTCCTTTTTGCTGTCTCTCCTTGCCTCTTAGGAATGAGGGTGGTCGTAGTTCCCTATGTTACCATCCCTGGAGGTACAGCACCCTCTCTTCTGATTCCGCTTACGCCCTCCACAAACTTTTGCAGATACTCCTTTATGACCCGGCTGTGTCTGTTTCTTGCTGAAACCATGACTTTTCATGCTTTCTGATAATGTCTTCACCAGACTTGTTTTACTCTAGCTCTGCTCCTGTCCTTGGTCCACTTCCCCTGTTGTGAGGCAAGATGACTTGCCAATAAAGAAAGGAAAGCATATTGAAAAAGGCTCCCAAAATAGACTTTCTTGGGATAAGATAGCAAGTTGAAAAGATAAACAGCTCACAGATAGGATTAAGCTGTAGGTAATGTCATTACATTTTACCCCTAAAAGTCTTTAGAAGAACTATGTGAATTCCTTCTAAAGGAAAATAGACAACTCTTATCTCCCATTAAAATTTTTTTTAATGTTTATTTACTTTTGAGAGAGAGAGAGAGAGAGAGAGAGAGAGAGCGAGCTGGAGAGGGGCAGAGAGAGAAGGAGACACAGAATCTGAAGCAAGCTGTAGGCTCTGAGCTGTCAGACAGAACTAGACATGGGGCTCAAACCCACGAATTAACTGCAAGATCATGACTTGAGCCGAAGTTGGACACTTAAACAACTGAGCCACCGAGGTGCCCCGTTATCTTCCCCCTTTTAAAATGATCTGTCATGTTGTCCCCATTTTTTTCTGATAAAATGTGTTTTCTGTCTTTTAGCTATTTTTGTCAGTAGAATTTTCACAGTCAATTCTTTAAGTTTGATTCTGACAAAGACACCACTATATGTTTTTTTTGTTTTTAGGAGGTATTGTTCTCAGAAAAAGAAATTCTTAAGGATTGTACTTCCATGGAATTTGACAATAAAATTTTATTTAGGCAAGCATGATACAGAATCACTCCCTGATAACATTTCTAAGAATTTTATGACTGTCATTTCAAACATTTTTTTTCCCCTAAAAGATACAAGCTTTCCCCAACAAACTGGTCTATTTCCTACTTCAGTATTTCACTTCTCTTGGATTTGCTGATAGGGCACAGAGGACTTGCTCTGTGCTTGCTCGGTGCTTTGGGAACTTGTTCATCTGTGTGGGCTGTGCGTGTTGCAGGGCGGTCAATTACTGTTACCCCAGGAGGCTCCTAAAACACATAGGATGGAAGATAGTTTTTCACTTGGTTCAAAATGGTTCTGTTTCTCATTAGGACCTTCTTGAACATTCACGTTTAACTCCTAGATGGAATCCCAGCTCTCTTTGTTCATGAACACTACAGATGTTTTTCTCCTTCTAATCTCAGTGGTGGAATACACTGAGACTCGCTTTTATGTTATGTGCACACACACACTTGTGCACACAGCTGGTGAGAAGACTGTAGGTGCACCTGTAAACTGCCATTGGCAGATTTTCACTCTAAATAGCCATTTAACCAAACACACAGCATCTCTATTAAAAAATTATACATTTCAGTCATTCCCATTTTTAGCCACTATCTGGAATGACAAGATAGAAAATGAACCCCAAGAGGGGCGCCTGGGTGGCTCAGTCAGTTAAGCGGCCTACTTCGGCTCAGGTCATGATCTTGCAGTCTGTGAGTTCAAGCCCCGCATCGGGCTCTGTGCTGACAGCTCGGAGCCTGGAGCCTGTTTCAGATTCTGTGTCTCTTTCTCTTTGACCCTCCCCCGTTCATGCTCTGTCTCTCTCTGTCTCAAAAATAAATACACATTAAAAAAAAAAAGAAAATGAACCCCAAGAAAAGGCCTTCTAATGTGATATTTAAAGCAGTATTTGCTTAGAGCAAAAATTCACTTCCTGAATTGGTTTTCAAGACAATGCACTGATTACTTACAAAAAAACCTTATCTTTCATTCTAATTACTTAGAAAGAATGCCAGAGAGCCTGAGGCTTCTATTAGAAGATATGCTGGGTTGGGTAAGTTGCCACATCTCCCTGAAAGTGCATCCAAATTAATGGTCTTATGAGCTAAGCATAAATATTAGTTGTTAATTAAATCTGGTAATTAGACATGAGTAATTTTTACTTTTTATCTGTTCGGGCCCTATTTTCTAAATTTATTTTATTTTATTTTATTTTATTTTATTTTATTTTATTTATTTTTTTTTTCAACGTTTATTTATTTTTGCGACAGAGAGAGACAGAGCATGAACGGGGGAGGGGCAGAGGGAGAGGGAGACACAGAATCGGAAACAGGCTCCAGGCTCTGAGCCATCAGCCCAGAGCCCGACGCGGGGCTCGAACTCACGGACCGCGAGATCGTGACCTGGCCGAAGTCGGACGCTTAACCGACTGCGCCACCCAGGCGCCCCTATTTTATTTTATTTTTTAACAAAAGGTCCAATCAGTGCAAAGTTGTCAATAGTGGTTGCAAAATTACGCACAGTCAGTACTGGACTAGTAATGAGTTAATTTAGAGGATTTAATTTTTTTAAATTGAGATGTAGATATGTAAAGTAAAATGTATATTTATTTTTTTAAAAAATTTTTTACATTTATTTTATTTTTGAGAGCAGAGAGAGTCAGAGCACAAGTCGGGGAGGGGCAGAGAGCAAGGCAGGCACAGAATCCAAAACAGGCTCCAGGCTCTGAGCTATCAGTCCAGAGCCCAGCGCGGGGCTTGAACTCACCCACCGTGAGATCATGGCCTGAGCTGAAGTTGGACGCTCAACCTACTGAGCCACCCAGGCGCCCCAAATGTACATTTCTTAGTGTACAGTTCAGTGGATTTTTAAAAAGATATAAAGTGCATATATCCTAAGCATACAGTTAAATGTATTTTAAAAATATGTTTGAATTATGTGATCACTAACTAGATCAAGATATGAAAGACTTTGGCCCCTCAGAGACTTCCTCTTGCCATCGTCAAATCAATAAGACTACTGTCACAAGGAAACTACTTTTCTGACTTTTAAAAACGTAGATAAATTTTGACAATACTTGGACTTCAAATAAATATAAATATATCATATGAATTCTTTTATGTCTGACTTCTTTCACTAAACATGTATGAGATTGATTTATGTTATTGCATGTAGTATATTCAAAATTTTTATTGCTGTGTATGTATGAATATACCATAACTTACTAAGTCATTCTATTATTATTAGGCATTGGTATTGTTTCCAGATATGTGTTATTGTGAATAAAGCTACGATAAGCATTCTTGTACAGGTCTTTTGGTGAGTATATATTTTCATTAGTCTGGAATATACACACATACACAAGGTATATTCACAGGTATATACAAGTATATACCCAAGACTAATTAGGGTCCATGTCCACCAAAAGTCTTGCACAAAAATACTTATAGCATGTTTACTTATGGAAGTATTGGCATATATTTAGTGCTATTTTCAGTATTTTAAATTATTTAGCTGTAGTAGAGAATGTTGTCTATTTTTGCCTTTATTTCCTGAGCTTTTGGTGTCATAACCAGAATGTCTTTGCCAAGATTAATATCATAAAGCTTTTCTTCCATGTTATCCTCTAAAAATTTTTAGTTTTAGGGTTTCCATTTAAGTCTTTAATCCATTTTGAAGTGCTTTTTGTGTATGGTATAAGATGAGGGGCCCATTTCATTCTTTTGTATATGGATTTTCAATTTTCCCTATACCATTTGTTAAAAAGACTGTCTCCATTGGGGATGCTTGGCACTCTTGTTGAAGATCAGTTGACTAAATGTGCATGGATTGATTCCTGGGATGAATTGATTTAGTTCCATTGGTCTATATATCTGTTTTTATGCCTGTCCCATATTGTTTTAATTACTATAGGTTTGTAATATATTTGAAATCAGAAAGTGTGATGCTTCTTCCAGTTTTGTTCTTCTGGCTCAAGATCGATTTCACTTTTTGGGTTCCCATATGGTTCCTAAAAATTTTTAAGAATTTTTTTCTATTTCTGTAAAAAACAAGAGCCATTGGGATTTTAAAAATTTTTTTTTTTTTTTCAACGTTTATTTATTTTTGGGACAGAGAGAGACAGAGCATGAACGGGGGAGGGGCAGAGAGAGAGGGAGACACAGAATCGGAAACAGGCTCCAGGCTCTGAGCCATCAGCCCAGAGCCTGACGCGGGGCTCGAACTCCCGGACCGCGAGATCGTGACCTGGCTGAAGTCGGACGCTCAACCGACTGCGCCACCCAGGCGCCCCAAAGAGCCATTGGGATTTTGATAGGGGAGGCACTGAATCTGTAGATCACTTTGTGTAGTATGGACATTTTAACAATATTATATGTTAACTAACTTAGATTTAAATTCAAATAATTTGTTAGAAGAGTAGATCTCATGTTAAGCATTCTTACTAAAATAATAATTAAAAAAAACCTGCCAAAATGGTTTCAAAGTCACTTACACTCTCACCATTGCATATGGGTTTCTGTTGCCTCTACACAACAACAAATATTTTAGTGATCTTAATTTTAGACATTCTGGTGGGTATGTAGTAACATATCATTGTAGTTTTGATAAGCGTTGTCCTGATGACTAAAACTGTTGAGGATCATTTCATATGCATACCCATGTACATATCCTTATTTTAAAATATCTGTTCCAGTCTGTTCCTATTTTAATAGAGTTGTTGCCCTAATCATTTTTTATTGCATTCTTTGTATTTTTATTATTACTAATGTGAAACAATTGTTTATATATTTTAAAAACTATTATTTTGTTTATTTTGTATAGTCTCCTTCCATTTTGTGGCTTCTTTTTTTCCCCCCACTTTCACTGTATCCTTTGGAACCATAGAAGTTTTAAGTTAAGTGAAGTTATATCAATCTGTTTTTTTTGTTTTGTTTTGTTTTTTTGACAGACAGAAATAGAGCATGCATGTGAGCAGGGGAGAGGCCAAGGGAGAGAGAGAGAGAGAGAGAGAGAGAGAGAGAATCTTAAGCAGGCTCTATGGTCAGTGCAGAGCCCTATCTGGGGCTCAATCTAATGACCATGAGATCATGACCTGAGCCAAAATCAAGAGTCAGATGCTTAAGGCTCTGGGCTGATGGCTCAGAGCCTGGAGCCTGTTTCCAATTCTGTGTCTCCCTCTCTCTCTGCCCCTCCCCCGTTCATGCTTTGTCTCTCTCTGTCCCAAAAATAAATAAACGTTGAAAAAAAAAATTAAAAAAAAAAAAGACTCCTTTGGGGTGCCTGGGTGGCTCATTCAGTTAAGCGTCTAACTTTGACTCAGGTCATGATCTCATAATTTCTGGGTTCAAGCCCTGAATCGGGCTCTGTGCTGACAGCTCAGAGCCTGGAGCCTGCTTAGGATTCTGTGTCTCCCTCTCTCTCTCTGCCCCTCCCCTGCTCACATTCTGTGTGTCTTTTTCTCAAAAATAAATAAACATTAAAGAAATAAAAAAAACTTCTTTAATGTCTTTCAGTAAACTTTCGTAATTTTTTCATTAAGTTATTACACATGTTTTATTAGATATACTTCATATTTATATTTTTCTTGCTATTGTTAATAGAAGCCATTTTTATTAAAAAGTAAATTTTATATAGTTGTCTGGTTTTTCATGTCTTAGTTAAAAGAATAGTCAGTAAAAGTTTTTCCTATAGAATCTACTGGAAATTAATATATTAATCAAAGTAAAGAAGCAGTTTACTGAAACTTCTGAAATATTTTATTAAACTAAAATATTAAAATTAATGTTAGTAACATTAAAAGCTTTTTATAAAAGGTATTCTCATGATTTCAGTTAAAGACCTAAAAATGAAAGTGGAAATCAATGCAAACAAAATTTTTGTACATTTTTTGTCTTTAATATGGAAGGTGCTAGAGGAAGTTGGAGGTTTCAGAATTATTTCAAAGTAATTTTCCTTCTAAAAACTGCTTTCAAAAACAAAAACAAAAACAAAAAAACCCTGCTTTCATTTTTCTTCATATTCCATTTTGGAAATCCATAATTATTAAAAAGTAGTCAAAGAAGTTAGAACAGGCCCTTTAATCTATAGACAAAATAATCCATTGTTTAAAATTTTTTAAAAAGTTTGTAATCAATTCCAACAGCACACGGCACACTTGACAGTGTTGGATTTTTTTCTTTTTTTTGAGAATTCTATATTCTACCTATCGTTAAAGCTCCTGATTGCTGTGTTTCCTTCTGATACGGGTACAGAGGTCTTATCAGATATCAATATTACTTTACATCATGATTGATTCCTAGCATTGTATTTCCAGATCACACTCTACACACTAGATTGATCAATGCTGCTTTAAGTTTTCTACACTAAAATCACAGTTTTAGCCACCCTACATCTTCCTCACGTAAGCCTAAGTAGTTCCTAGAGATGGAAACTAATTTTTCTGAGTGAATTTAGTCATTGCACAAGTACTCTAGAATGCATGCACTCACCATCTGCTGTCTGGAAAATGTCCATCTTACTGTCTTTTCTGGCTTGATTTTTGTCTGTGGCAAGAATTCTACACTCTGATTATTTGATTACATTTGGCCTTTTATGAAAAGCTCAATATGATTATTTCTAAAGTCTATGTCTTTTTGGTGTTATTTATTATTAGCTCTTCCTATTCCTTTCTGGTACTATATACTAGAAATCATATTAGAATTTTTATTAAAAAAGAAAAAAATCAGAAATTGTATTCTAAAGGTCTTGTGTTAGAATAGATACTTATGAATACAATGAGCAATACCAAATATTTGGGTTACCCTATATTAAAATTTAATAAAATATCTGCACTGAAGAAATTGAAACATTCTACTTTTTTGCATAATTTAAGATGCTATCAAGTTTTTCTCTAAATAATAAGTAATATTTTTAGTGATACAATGATATGTTAGCAAGAAAGCCTTTTGTTAGATGTTCAGTTAAAAAAACAAAACAAAACATGTTGGAATAGATATTGCTCTAGAATGTGAACCGTTTCCAATTTATAATATTCCACATAGCTATTCAGATAGGATAAATTAAAATTTTCATTATTTTTTTTATTTGGATACAGAATTATTTATTAGATCCCATTTTGGGTTTTCAAAACTATCTAAAATCTCTGGACATTTGTAAGTTTAGTAACACTAAATCAATTTACAGTTAATATAGGTAACAGGAGAGCTGTCCATAATTAGTTTTCAGTGGCTTAGAATATGATGGTAGGGTATCCTGGAAGACAGATCCATTTACAATTTTCAATTGGCTATGGACTAGTCTCATAAAAACTGTAGAGTTATAAAATATTAGGCTCAGTTATAAGGATTTTACCCCATTTCATTGTGACTTAATAACTGGGTCTATATTGCCAAAGAGAAGTAGAAATTGTTTGCAGGGCAACTGGTGATCCAGTTGGTTGAGCATCTGGCTTCAGTTCAGGTCATGGTCTCATGGTGCATGAATTTGAGACCCACATGGGGCTATCTGCTGTCAGTGCAGACCCTGCTTTGGATTCTTTGTCCTCCCACCTCTCTCTGCCCCTCCCCTCCCTTCTTCTCTCTCTCTCAAAGATAAACATTAGAAAAAAATTGTTTGCAATTATTTGACATATGTTTATGAACCCATGGTGTACTGGAACCAACTTATAATGAGAGCTCATGGGGCACATCTTTTTGTTTAGTCACATTTTATTGGTAATGACACCAGCCCTGGTGGGAGTATTTACACCATAGAAATTGGCAAATGCTACAAATCATGTTCTTTGTTTCTAGAAGGACATTTGTTAAACATTACCATCATATCACTGTTATTAATTTATTTTAATCATTAATTTATATTTTATTTCATTTAATCTTCACAATAAACTGTTTTTATCACCATTTCAAAAGAGAGGAAGTTGGAATTCATAAAGATTAAATAATTAATTTTCTGATAACTTAATGCAGAATGGAGTCACAATTCAAACCCAAGTTCATCTGATCCCATGGGAAATTAATTTGTAAATGTTATCCTGTCTCCTTGTTGAGATAGGTGTTTAGGTCATATCTTGATATTACTCAAGTTCTATCTTGAAGTAATTACCTATTCAATAACATTCTTATTCTTAACACAGGATGTTAGGATTTTTAGGGTAGGCTTGGAGAGAAGGGGGAACTAGAAGAAGAATTGAGTATAAAATTTGTTTTGATAAATCTATGTACAGTCAAGGATGGGTGAAGAGCTAAACAGGAAAAGCATACATCATATCTATAGTGTAGAAACCTGATGGGAACATAATTTTTGTTACTCTCAGCTTGAAAAAGTGATCAAGCAGTCCAATGTTAAATAAATCAATATTAACATTAATAGTACAGTACAACTATCATTAAGTACTGACATTACTATTATTACTATTACTCCTTCTACCATGTTTTGACTGCTTACCATGGCTCAAGTTGAGTGAAAAATGTTTTAGATAGTAATATCTTATCTGAATCAGTCATTCAACATATGTTTAACACCTGGTCTGTATAAGGCATTGTCAAAATCTCAAAATTTTATAAAGTATTATGGGCTGAATATTTATGTCCCTGCAAAATTCATGCTGAGAACCTAATACCCATTGTGATTGTATCAGAAGGTGGGGATTTGGGGAGGTGATTAGGTCATGAGGGTAGAGCTCTGATGAATGGGATTATTGTCCCTACAAAAGAGACCACAGAGAGTTCTTTCATCCTTTCACCATGTGAAGACACAGTGAGAAGATGGTCATCTATAAACCATGAAGAGTGCCCTCACCAGACACAGTATATGTTGGCATCATGATATTGGACTTCCTAACCTTCAGAACTGTGAGAAACAAATATTTGTTGTGTAAGCCACCCAGTCTATGGTATTTTTGTTAAAGCATCCCAAATGACTAAGGCAGCTGTATTGTTTTATTGTTATAAAATGGGGGTTCATTTTATAGGTGAGAAAATAAGCTTTAGAGAAGCTTTCTAATTTAATATTCGAGTGTATGGACTCTTTTTTAAAAAAAAATTTTAATGTTTACTTATTTTTGAGAGGGAGAGAGACACAGAGTGTGAGTGGGGGAGGGGCAGAGAGAGAGAGGGACACAAAGAATCTGAGGCAGGCTCCAGGCTCTGAGCTGTCAGCACAGAGCCTGATGCGGGACTCGAACTCACCAACTGAAAGATCTTGACCTGAGCAGAAGTCGGACGCCTAACCAACTGAGCCACCCAGGTGCCTCAAGAGTGTCTGGACTCTTAATCCTACCTTATTTATGTGTGATATGCTAGACTTCTGGAATTCCCAGGCAATTGTCTCTAAGATAATACAGCTGTGCATGACTGACATGAACTATTCACCTAATGGGCCTTGGAGTGATACTGGGGAACATCATCACCTGACTTTTGAGGAGAGAATTTGGGGGCTGGTAAGTTCTTGTGAGATGTAATGATGTGAAACCTACTTTCTTAGCTATGTGAAGCCAAGATGTACATAAAAATTCACACTGACAAAACCCCCAGCTTTTAAATCTCTGGGTTTCTCCTGAGAATGAAAGCAAGCACAAATACTTGGAGAAATGGCCAGGGATTAACACAGGGAAAATGATTAAATACATACTGAATAGTTTTAAGTATTCTAATAAAGATGAAAATCCTGGGTATTAAGGAGGGTACTTGTTAATGTACAAGTTATTGATTGTTATCATTATTAGAACAGTTAGAGCACTGGGGGTTATATGTAAGTGATGAAACACTAAATTCTACTCCTGAAACTAACATTACACTACATGTTATCTAAGTAGAACTTAGATAAAAACTTGAAACAAAAATAATTCCAAATATAAAAAAAGGAAATAGGTTGTTTCTCTAGAAAAGTTCACTTATGAGAAAGACTGAAAAAAATACTTACACAATGAGAAGTCCAGTAGGCATTTTCATTTCTAATTTGATGCAATCTTGCATTGGGGTCCTGACTTCACTCCTTAACTTGACTTTGTCTAACACAATAAAAAATTGATTTTATTCAATGGGATTACCCCCAATATTAGATTTTATTATTTTTACTTGAGTCTCATGACAAAAGCTCCTTATTTATTTCAAAATGGTATATTGTTACTTCCACCAAGACATGTTAAATTTGATAGTTTTGAGCAAAATGGTGATGACCAACCAGGCAATTTAGTGGTCTCATGATTCAGACTTGAAGCAATATAAGGTGAATGTTATATAATACTCCGTTCTCAAACTAAAGAAGACCATAATTAAGTTGTCAAGGCTAGGTGTATTTTATTTCCCTAGGTATATATTTCAGTAATAATTGCAATTTTGACTTTCATAGGAGATTTGACTACTTAAGATCGTTCCGAAAGCATGTAATTCTTGAGCATTTCACAGCTCCATTAGAGATAAAAGGGTGAATGCAAGGCAGCTATTTGAAGACAATATACATGACTGTATAGAGCTGGTGGCATGATGTACTTTTATACTTTGGGTATAAAAGGCATTGTAGAGATCATAGAGTTTACTTTCTTCTAAAACTTTTCATAATGTTTATAACAGAACTGCAAAAACAAACTAGAATGATCAAGAAGAAAAAGAAAAAATGATCATTTAAAATCATTTTTCTTCTTTGTTACTAGTCAAAATATGAGGGCATGTAAAACCAAAAATATATCTTGAGTATTTCTGGGTTTTTAAGTATTAATTCTATTGATAATTAATGATGATCATTAGAAAGTATTAAATGGTCATTATTGGCCAGGAACTTTTTAAGTACTCTATGTAGATTTTCTCATTTGAAATTTCTATTATCATTAGCAGAACTTCCATAGATATTCCTGTAAGAAAATGTTATGATCAAAGAGATAGCATTTGAGTTACCCCACAAAATAAATATTTTGAGTAATCATATTTTCAACAAATATTTATTGAGTGTTAGCTATATAGGACACACTGTTTAAATTCTAAGTAAATAGGAGAGACTAAACTCCTGACCTCATGTACCATATATTCTAGATGGTGAGGCAGGGAATAATATAAGGATAGAATAGGTAGCAATAGAAAAATTAAAATAAAGTGAGAGGATAGTAAGTGATGAGGGTGCTATTTTAGATAATGAGAGAAGTTCTGTCTGAGATGTGCCTTTTGAGTAGAGGTGTAGATGAAGTAAAGGGGCAAGCTTTATAAATATTCAAGGTGAGCATATTGGAGGAGGAAGCCTCAGCAAGTCCAAAGACTCAGAGATTGGAATGTTCAAGGAGACCAGGATGGCTGAATGAGGAACAGACCCAGAGAAGGGAGTAGGAAACAAGGTCTGAGAGGCAGCCAGGAGTCAGCTGAGCAAAAGCCTTGTAGGTCATGACTACACAGACACATGTACCTTCAACTACCTTGCCCCTTTTTTGCTCCTTTGTAACTGTTTAGAAAAATCACATTCTGGTTAAATCCAAATCTCTGTCTACTCCAAGCCTGAAATGTTTCAGCTGAAACTGGGAGAAAAACAAAAACATTTTTTTCTGTCTGTTCTTATTTGAAACCTATGATCATGAGCCTCAGGTGAGTGGGATCAAGAATTCTGTCATAAATTTGTTAAGTATAGAACTCTTACTACAAATCAGGTGGAGATGTAGAATTGGATTCAAAGTGAGGAGTGTGGGGTGGGAGGTGTAGGCTGATGGTAAAAATTTGGACCTCACTACTGTGAAAATGGCATGTGATGGAATAAATGTGGCTAGAAAGTAGTCCAAAGACCGAGTCCTCACGCACACCAACTTATGGAGTATAGACATAGAAGAAGATGCAACAAAGAAAGCTGACAGGGGGATGAATTATATATGAAGAAAATCAGGGCTTGTGACATCCCAGAAGTCATGTGAAGATAGAGTTTCAAGTAGAATGGAGTGATCACCCATGTCAGATACTGTGGAGAGTTGAGCAAGAAGAGATTGGCCATTAGGTTTGGCAATGTGGATATCTTGGGAAGGGCAAGTCTAATTGGGACAGGCTCAAGAGGATGTGGGAAGAGGGGAAGTGGAGTTGGCAAGTTTGGACATTCCTTTCCAGAAATGTGTTATAAAAAGGATCAAAGGTCAATGGTAGTTAGAACAACATATGGAATCCAGGAAAGGATGATTTTTATGGGAAATGTTATAGCATGTTTGTACAATGATAGTAATAAGCCAGTAATAGTAGTGATAATAATAAGTGATGATGAGAAAAGTATAATTTCAGAAACATTTGCTTTGAGTAAGTGAAATAAGGTGGGATCCAGTGCCCGAGTGGAGAAGTTGGCCTTGAGCAGGACCCCAGAGAGTTTGCTTTTATATTTGGAGAGAAAGTAGGATATGAATGAGTACAGATGAAAGTGGGTAGATGAGGTAATGGAAGTTTGTGGAAATTCTCCCCTGATTGCTTATCTTTCCTCTGTGATATAAGAAAGATCAGTAGCCAAGAATGAGAAGGGAGACTCTATCAGAGGTTTAGGGAGAAAGAAGATAGGAATAGTTTCTTGCCATCATGGGAGAATGATTGAAATGAGGAAATGCAGTTGGTCAGAATTTTTGAACTCATGTTCATAAGTTTAAAACCAAGGTGTGGAAGAAGTGTCTAGGTGGAGATTTGAGTTACAGCAGGAAGAATGGTTTGGATAAAAACAACGAGCCAGATATTTGATAGCAGGTAGTTTTTTTTTTTTTTTATAAAATAAAGAACAATAATGGTTTAGAAGTGGTAATATTGAACAAGAAGGGCACCACCTCCCGTCAAAGATCAGTGGTATGTGTGGTTTAGCAGTCAATACACGAGAGGGCTGCAGAGAAAAAGTGAAAGCATGTATTCATAGTTAAAATCAAGAAAAAGTGTTAGGCTAACAAGTTTAGGAATCTAGTTTAAAGAATAGTCTTCTCATGTGCCTGTTGGCCATCTGGATGTTTTCTTGAGAGAAGTGTCTATTCATTTTTTCTGCCCATTTCTTCACTCAACGTCGCTCCTCATCAGGCAAATACAAATCAAAACCACACTCAGATACCACCTCACACCAGTCAGAGTGGCTAAAATGAACAAATCAGGAGACTATAGATGCTGGAGAGGATATGGAGAAATGGGAACTCTCTTGCACTGTTGGTGGGAATGCAAACTGGTGCAGCCACTCTGGAAAACAGTGTGGAGGTTCCTCAAAAAGTTAAAAATAGATCTACCCTATGACCCAGCAATAGCACTGCTAAGAATTTATCCAAGGGATACAGGAATACTGATGCATAGGGGCACTTGTACCCCAATGTTTATAGCAGCACTTTCAACAATAGCCAAATTATGGAAAGAGCCTAAATGTCCATCAACTGATGAATGGATAAAGAAATTGTGGTTTATATACACAATGGAATACTACGTGGCAATGAGAAAGAATGAAATCTGGCCTTTTGTAGCAACGTGAGTGGAACTGGAGGGTGTTATGCTAAGTGAAATAAGTCATACAGAGAAGGACAGATACCATATATTTTCACTCTTATGTGGATCCTGAGAAACTTAACAGAAGACCATGGAGGAGGGGAAGGAACAAAATAAGGTTAGAGAGGGAGGGAACCAAAACATAAAAGACTCTTAAAAACTGAGAACAAACTGAGGGTTGATGGGGGGTGGGAGGGAGGGGAGGGTGGGTGATGGGTATTGAGGAGGACACCTTTTGGAATGAGCACTGGGTGTTGTATGGAAACCAATTAGACAATAAATTTCATATTAAAAAAATAAATTTAAAAAAAGGAAAAAAAATAAAGGATAGTCTTCTTTCATCTTCCAGGGCTGGCTAGATTTTATATTAATATCTAAAAATATAAACACCTGGCTATCCTGAATTAATATATCCCTAATGGGAACAAATCACAACATTTTACATACATATTAAAATTTAAACTTCATGAAGCCTTAAAAGAGTAACAACAAAGAGTGCTTAGTTTTAATTTTTCATCCTGTTATTCTATCATTGGCATTAAGAAAACAGCTTGATTTCCTATAGTTGACTTGTTCTGCTGTCAGAGATGAGACTGTGTTTTAGATTACTGATTTGAACGTTTTCTTCATTGCATTCTTCCTTACATCTCTGGAGTATAGAAAATAATTATTATATAATAATTGCATTGTGTGCTATTTCTTTCATTGTTAATGTTCAATGCAAGCTCCATGAGGGCCAGAACTACATCTGGCATGACCCTTACCTCATTCTTGGTATCTACCATAGTGTTTGGCTGATTGGAAGCACTGATATTTGTTGAAGAATTAATCAAGATCAAGCTTTGTTATTATTTTATTTTTATTATTTTGAGTTCGTTCTCAAACAAGATTTTAAGTTCCTCAAGGAAAGATACCTTAATATATATATATATATATATATATATATATATATATATATAATATATGCCTTTATATATATGTGTGTATATATATATAATTTGACTAAATATATGCCTTATGCCTTAATATATATAATATATGCCTTTATATATGTGTGTGTATATATATATGTAATATATATATATATATATATATATATATATATATATATATATAATTTGACTAAATAAACCAATGAGGTATGAGATCACTTTCCATCTCAAATAATAAAAACATAAAATGGAAACCCTAAGGATACATAGTCTTTGTTTTGTTCTTCCAATCTTTTATTATGACTTATTTCCTCTTGAGCATTAAATATTTGTGGGTGTTGTTTATGTTTTCAAAGTAATTTATGGCTATTTCTTTCCTCAATTTCATTCATCACTATTTGATAATCCACTTCAGTCTTTGCTATTCTATTAAAATTGTTCTTCTGAAAGCACTAATAACTTAATTGCAAATCTGAAGTCCTATTCTCAGTTTTTATTATGTTTTATTTCTCATCAGCCTTTGAACAGTAGACCACTCACTGAAGACCTTTCCTCTTTTTTTTTTTTTTTTGAGACCACCATATACCCTGGATCTCATTCACTTATAACAATTGTTGAACTCTGTCATTTTAGTGTCTCCTTCTGCTTTTTTCTTTTTCTTCTTTTTTTAAATTTACTGATCTCATTCTCGATGGTTTCTCTAGTTGAATCAATCCACTTTCATGCTTTCAATTGCCACCTTGCATTCTGAAGATTCATAAGTATGTATCTCCGTCCCCGTATTTCCAATTGTTGCTATTGAACAATTTCAGTAGATACATTGTATGAACCTCAAACTTGGCATGTCAAGATGGGAAGTTAATATCATCGCATATTCAACTACTCTTACTTCAGTGTCCATCTTGGCATTGGGAATGGCATCTGTCCAGACTCCCACTCTAGAGATCATTCCCCTCTCATGTCCAACAATTAATGTGCTGCCTGGTGATGGTGCCTTTACCTTAGAGATATCTTAACTTCAGGTTTCCTTTCTTCCACCATCACTTCCATTCTGTTTTCCAAGATAACGTTGTCTTTTGCAATAGCCTTCAAAATGATCTACTCCACCAATTTCTGCCCAGTTTATCCTTCACCCTTTACCAGAATTACAATGCCAAAACCCAAAATAGAGTGTATTGTTTCATTAGTTAAAATATCTGTTCATTCCACTTACTGATAAAATATGAACAAAAACCATTCTGGGATACTAGAATGGGATACTAGAACATTTATGAATGTTTTTAAGCTATCCCTTCTGTCCTATCTCTTATTTCTGACTGCCTTTCCACAGGCAACTTATGTGCCACCTGCACTGAATGTCTACCATTCTCCATATCTGCTAGTTGTTTTCAAGATTCTGAAATTGTTTGTTTCCTCTCCCTTCTCCCTATCCCATGTAGGCATGTTCTATTATTTATTTATTCATTGCTTGATCTGGCACATATATTATTGTATGACTCTATGTGACAACTACGGTAAAAGGTGCTTATAATGATGAGCAAAAGTAAGTATCACTCCTCTTGAAGTGAATTTAAAACATACTGGGCAAGGGGAGACAAATATTAAATAATGACCCTAATGAATGCAAAATTTAAAACAAAGATAAATACTCTGAAGGAAAGGGTTAGGGTACCACAATAGTGTCTTTAAAAGATTCCTGATATATCCTGAGAGGAGAAGATAGTCAGAAACGTTAACATATGAGAAAAGAATTAACTAGGTAAAAAATGGAGGAATGAGCATTCCTGACAAAGCGATTAACATTAACAAACACCTCATGATGGGAATGAAAACAACCTGTTTGAGAGACTGAGAGATCTGTGTGGTTGGAAAACAGAGAGAAAGGGGACAAGAAGTAGGCACTGAATTTGGACCGTCAGGCAAGGCACCAGCTACCAAGGGTCCAGGTGTCTAGGATGAGGATATTGGCCTTAATCTTAACATTGGTGGAAGCCATCAATTGGGATTAAGCATGGCAGGAATATGTGTGACTTGATCGGATTTGGGTGCATTATATTGAGGTAATGGTAACTGAATGAGAGTGGTCAGACTCAAGATGGTGAGAAGCAGAACTTTCCAAAGATATTTAGGAGGCAAAAATCAAAAAGACTTGTTGGTAGATTGGATATGGAAAGCATGGAAGAAGGAAAAAAAAATCCTTTTTCCTTATCTAAAAAACTGCTTCTTACAACTCAATTCAAATATTATCCATTCAGGTTCACATTTTCTAACTCTCCTAGTAGTATTAAAAAGAGGCTAATGTCCTTCAAGTCCTTTTGGCACAATATTCAGATCTCTGTGTGGCACTTAAAATAACTTCTCTGCTGAATAACTGTCTCTTCAGTGGGATTCCTGAAAGCAGTGACCGCACTTTATTTCTTCTTTGTATTCCAACATGTGAGATCATGACTTTGACATAATAGATGTTAATTGAAATCCTATTGACTGATAGAATAAATTAAAATGTCCCAAATAAAGCCAAATTCATTAAATCAGCACATATATTTTTAATAGCAAATACAGTTTCATTTTTTGGTATACATACTACATAGAGATAGGCTTATTTCACTGAAGAAATCAGGAGATTGTGAAATCTGAACTCTTAGGGCTGCCTGGGTGGCTCAGTCAGTTGAGTGTCCAGCCTTTATTTCAGCTCAGGTCATGCTCCCAGGGTCGTGGGATTGAGCCCTGCATAGGGCTCTTCACTGAGCTTAACATTCTCTCCCTCTCTTCCTCTGCTCCTCTCCCTTGCTTGTGCATGCTCCCTCTCTCTCTCTCAAATAAAAAAAAAATCTGGACTCTTAGAAAAAATATTTAGTAGTGTGTAATTTCAATAATTATAGAAGACTCTGCAAACTCACAACTTTCAGTTTTAATTTATTATCCCATATCCTTTTCTAGTTCTCTTCAAAGAACTTTTTGGTTAACTGCACAAACTCTATTAGCAAATATACTGACACATGAATTTTTTTAGAAATGTATTAATAGTATTTATTTCACTGAAAAATGATGTATTTCAAAGTTTTAGTAGAACTATATTTTGAAAATGATTTGTGGATACTAAAATTATGAAAATGAAATAAGTGAATGAATATGTTGCAATGATGCTTAGTTTTTCAATATCCATATTCTACTTCATTGTTTTCCATACAAATTAATTATACTACCTTTAAGTACTAAATATTTTTTATATTAAGCATTTTTGTAAGGGATTTACGTAATTTTAGCTATTTTTTCCATGCTATGTAAAATATAAGTTATTGAATAGATTGTTAGATCTTTTTTTGATTGTTTGATATTTATTATGAATTTTATTCAGTATAACTTATTGAGTGCCTGTTTTGTGCAAGGTGCTATTTAAGTGCTAGAGGTTCAAAAGCTTGGGAGTCTCCAGGGGTAGGAAAGAGAGACTTCCCATTTAAAGGTCAGATATTAGAGCAGGGCAAGTAGAAATGGCTGTAGGAGTGTAGAGATGGAGGCGGCTGACTAACTCTTTCTGGGGAAATCAGAGAAGCTGTCACAAAGACATAAATCTTGAAATGTCATGAGGAAATAGATGTTTAGGAGGTAGAAGGAGCAGCATGGTTGAAGGTCTAGGTTGTGAACTATGTGTGCCCAGTAATTAGGAAATGCTAACTATGACAAGAGCAAAATGTTCATATGGCTTAGTGTCAGAAGATGAGGCCGTGTGTTCTTTGGTCTTCCAATAACATGAACAACAACAACAACAGAAAAAAAGAAAAAAATAATCCTTACTATTTAATTAAATAGTATTAATCCTTATCATTCAAAGAGTTAATAGTAACAATGGCAAAGATAGTCTCAACTCCAAACCATTGACCATCAGCTGAACACCGAAAATAATTAAGATATTCTAGATAGAAAATGCCAACATTCACTAAACATGCACTGTTATTTGTAGTATTAATGAAATGTGGACCCATATGAGGCAAAATGCTATGGAATGATTCATATCCTCTTAGAATCTGGGTGTGGTGGTATCTCTAAAAGTAAGTGCTGTGCTTCTGAAAGATTTCTGTAACACTCCTTTTCCTAGCTTTGAGCAACAAGATCTGAGGCATAAAAGGGCTCTGGAAACATGGCAGGGTCTCTAAAGAGACTCACCTTTACACCACAGAAACCACAACATGGCTGGGATGTGAAGGGGAGGGAGCATGTCACTGACACACCATTGTCATCTGCAGTGTAGCCTTTTACTTGAAGGAGGGCTAAATGTGGGAAGGAGGATAGTGGTGAGTGAAGAAGAGAGGATAAACAGCCCTAGGTTCAACATGAGAGTGAGATTTAAGGAGCTTCTGTGAATTTACCTCCTCAATTCTGAAAAACAAAGTGAGTTATGACCCTAGGCAGAGGACAAAAGAGGTTTGGTGGTAGGACATTCCCAACTACAAAACCAGCACTGCCATTATGAACCTTTCCCTGCAGCCCACTCTTCCCATGCTAATCCCACAGTTGTGGAAATAGCCAAACAGATGTCCAGATGGAGCAGGCCCTATCTATAAAAACAGAAGGGAAAATAAAATGAAGAAAGGAACGTTAGCAGAGGCATATTTAAAGTCAAAGATAGTCATTTTATTGTCTAGCTTTACAAAAGTGATATACCATAAGCAGGTCTCATTAACATTGCTGGGGTATATATAGTGAGATTAGACTTTAGGGTAGGGCACATGGTTTGCTAGTCATTCTTTAGGTATTAATTAATAGTCCATATTTTTATGTGTTAAAAGGCAAGTCCTATCTAAATTGAAACTTCAATCTCTCTTCCATTGCAAACTCCCACTGTGTCTCTACCCCCAGCTCAGGCCGGCCCTTGCAGTCCAAGAGAGAAAGAGGATGTGATCTGTCTTCCCTCTTTTTTACCTGTTCTTCCACTCCCTCCTCACCTGGCTGCATTCCTTTACCTCCAGTGTCAGGGCAGGGGGAGGCCTAAGAGGAAATGCTACTATTGTTACTTGGTTTATTGTTGGCTTATTATAAGCATTGTTACTTTGGCCCTCTCTGTGGCAGACACATGAATTTTAGCTTCTCTTTGTGGCACATTTTTGTTATTGGAGAACTCTCCCCACCTCAGCTGATATCTTTGATATTCTCATTCCTGATGCACTGACCTCCACTAGCTTCTCATGGCTCTTGTTCAATAGCTATTGTTGTGGCCTATGTCATGCTTTTTTTCTGCTTTGTTCTCATAACTGCAGCAGGTTATTATCCTGGGATAGTGTCCTTTAAAAATTGACCATGCCTGGCTAACTTCTAGAGTATAATTTTGGCTTATGGAAATTATGCATATTCAGCCTCCTCTATCAATCTCTAGAAGTTCATGCCTCTTTTTTCTGCAGCTTTCTCTCTCTTGTTCAGCAACCAGGAGCAGCTCAGGTCAGCTTCTAGCCTTCCAAGTCTTCCAGGCAGAAGTCAAGCTCTAATTTTTGTACCTCATCTCTATGTTTCTTCAAAGCCTGTCATACTATCTCCTCAGTAGTAGCAGAACAAAGGCTTGCAAGCTTCTGTCCTCAGCAAAAATCCAGTCTGTGGATGAGTCTCTCTTCAGGCAAGCACATTGCTCTCTCCTGGAGCTTCTTATTCTCCTCTGACTTGGAAGGCAGCCCACCCTTCCTCTGAGGACAGGAGGGAAGGAGAATCCCAACCTTAGCACATTATCACTACTAGGCCTATCACACTTTCCTGCAAATGCCTCCCCCTGGTAGTTCTTAAACATAAATATAAGCTGGAGAGGGCAATAAGGAAGGGTCACAAAGCTAGGAGGGTCCTCTTTTTAGCAATTCTAACATTAATAGCCTATCTTTCAGTCTTAGAAAATACATTTGTTTTCTATTGTGATTGTCATCAATTACCACAAACTTAATGGCTTAAAAGAACACAAGTTTATTGACTTACCATTCTTTTAATTAGAAGTCTAACGTATCTCACTGGGCTAAGATCAAGGTGTTGGCAGAATTGTGTTCTGTTTTGGAGGCTCTAGGGGAGAATCCACTTTCTTACATTTTCCAGTAACAAAATACCATAGACTAGGTGGCCTAAAGATTAGAAATTTATTTTCTCCCAGTTTTGGATGCTAGAATTTCAAGATCAAGGTGCCCTCAGGTTTCTGACCTTTCTTCCTGGCTTGTAGACAGCCACTTTCTTTCTATGTCTTCACACAGTTTCTTCTCTGTCCATGCACAGAAGTGGGGGGAGAGAGAGGGAGGAGGTAGGGAGTGAGGAGGGAAGCGGGAAGGGAGGGAGGAATGGTGGGAGAGTAAGGGCGGAGAAAGAGAAGGAGAGACAAAGAGAGACAGAGAGAGGTCTAGTATCTCTTCTTTTTTCTTAAAAAGACCCTATTCCTGGGGCGCCTGGGTGGCGCAGTCGGTTAAGCGTCCGACTTCAGCCAGGTCACGATCTCGCGGTCCGTGAGTTCGAGCCCCGCGTCGGGCTCTGGGCTGATGGCTCAGAGCCTGGAGTCTGTTTCCGATTCTGTGTCTCCCTCTCTCTCTGCCCCTCCCCCGTTCATGCTCTGTCTCTCTCTGTCCCAAAAATAAATAAACGTTGAAAAAAAAATTAAAAAAAAAAAAAGACCCTATTCCTATCAGATTAGGGTCCCACCCTTAGGACCTCATTAACCTTAATTATCTCTCTCAAGTCCCTCTCTCCAAATGCACTAGGGATTAGGGCTTCAACATATAAGTTTTGGGAAACAAGTTTATAACTCGTCATATCTCATGACTTTCTGTGACTATAGAAAAGAAACGTCCTCTCTTTTAAAGAACTCATAGTGACTGGGTTGGGCCCACCCAGATAACAAGGGTAATCTCTCCATCTCAAGATCCTTAACCTTAATTACATCTGCAAAATCTTTTTTGCCATGTAAAGTAGTATATTCACAGGTTTGGGGGATTAGGGCGTGGAGACATCTGGGGGCCATCATTCTGACTACTACAAGAAATTCTAGTTATGGGAAATGTCCAGTTGAACATTCTGTTACATATGTTCTAGTCCAGTGAACACCATTTTGGGGTGTATCAATTTCATTGTCCCTGAACATTTTATTTTATCCATTTATATAGGGAATACATCATCTGGAGAGGATGTTTTAGGCAAGGTAGAAAATCATAATATATTAAGTTATTATATCTGTTGTATTTAGTAATTGTGCCTTTTTTTATGACTCAAGGAACGTTTTCTCTCAGTTTGTGAGGCATACGATTAGCCCACTAAAAGCATCCACTACAGGAAGCAAATAACTTCAAAAGAAAGCAATATCAAAGAACAATGCAATTTTGGAAGAGATATGGAAGTTTGCAGTTTTTATTGAAACTAGGTTTCAATATGTACTAAACTGCGAAGCAGAGGATATAAAAGACACAAGAGGAAAACATTTTCTGCCAAAGTACTCAGCAAAACTTAAGGAGAGTTTGGTAAGCAATAGAAGAAAACATCTTGATTTATAGGGGTGTGTAATGGGTCACATATGTAAATTATCAAAGCAACAACTATGTAGATACTTGGCAGTCCCAACTTACCATCACTCGGGAACAATTAATGATAAAAAGAGAGAATTTTTGAACTACATGTTTCTGTAATTACATGGTAGGTTTAATCCTCTGTTATGTCTTGGGGATATGAACTTGCAGCTGGCTTTGCATTTTTTGGAAGGCAATTGGAGAGTGTCAAAAAGACATTTCTGAAATATCTCTACGACCCATATCCTACAATGCCTAAAATTTCACTATTGTGTAGTTGCTCTTTTGGGAGTGAAGTCTTGCTCTCTCCAGGGTGTGGTAATGAGACTTTTAAAACATAAATATATTAAGTTATGAATATCTTCACCTGAAATTTAGCATATTGCTGACTTTTTTCAGGGGGGTCTAGAAATAACAAGAGAATACTATGAATTTGTAAGGGAAGGACTTCTGCAAGGGGAGATGATATAAAAAGGAGAGCTGGAAATTACTTGGGACTTTGCCTTCTTTCTTACAAAATGGGGAAACAGTGCCTTGGTTTCCGAGCTATTCAGTTTCTCCTCACTCAAAACTCAGAGCCGTGAGTGAAACTCTGAGGAGTATAGAATCTAACAGTTTCCATGTTCTTTCCTAAAACTAGAAAAGTACTGGGATGTGGGTGTTGTATTGGACTGGAAAGTGTGTTTGGATACTGGCTGAAACAAATAGGGAATATGAATAAAGATGGAGAATTTATAACATGACACTTATTTTTCCAGCTATTTAAAATAGCAACACATATGGACAAGGACAAGATCATAACATGGGAAAAAGAAAGGGGTTAAGTTAGGAGCAATGTTTTACTTTTAAAAAATTTAAATTGTTATTATTATTTTTTTTACAATAAGACAAGAAAAAATGTTTGAGGGGTGAATTAGAAAAATTGAAATTCTCAACAAATTCAGTTTTTAGAGGAAAAAAATCACCTATATTAAATTCACTTATCTAAAGGAGATGGCAGAAGACAACTAAATATGTCTAAATAAAATTTGATTTTTGTTTTTCCTGAACTGTAAGAGCATAAATCTGAAAAATCAAAAAAGACTTTTGGTATTGGTCATGATTTCTTATAAAAATACTTAGACAAATATATATTTTGGAAGATCTACCACTGGAGTTCAGTTTTATTCAGTAGAATTGTTTCTGATTTCCAAAATATGAAACATGCTGTGGAACATGTCAGGCAGAATCTTGAAAATAGTATGTAAAAGAAAAGTGAATTAGAATTTTCTTCTAAAACATGTGTTTCCACCAACAATGAATGAGAATTCTGTTGCATTGTATTTTCAGGTTTTTTTCTTTTCTTTTTTTTTGATTATAGGATTTTGATAGATGCATACATGTGGTATCTCATTGTTTCATTTGCATTTCCTAATGAAAAAGGATAGCATCTTTTCATATATTTGTTTGTTATATGTATATCTTCTTTAGTGAGGTATCTGCTCAGATATTTTGCCTATTTTTAAATTTGGATTTTATTTTTAAATTTGGATTTTATTTTTAAATTTGGATATATATACATGTATATATTTGCATTATATATTTATATTATGCACATATATTTTAAGATATATATATATATATATATATATATATATATATATATATTGGCACCTGGGTGGCTCATTTGCTTAAGCAACTGACTCTTGATTTTGGCTCAGGTCATGATCTCATGGTTCATGGGATTGAGTCCAGCATTGAGCCCCACATTGGACTCTGCTTGGGATTCTCTCTCTCTCTCTCTCTCTCTCTCTCTCTCTGTCTCTCTCACTCTGAACCTCCTCTACTTGCACTCTCTATATCTCAAAATAAATTAATAAACTTAAAAAAGTTATATATGTATAGATAGATATAGATATAAATATATATTTTTTGGATACAAAAATTCCTTGTTTATTTTGGGTCTAACCTATATTGGATATTTGTTTTGCAAATATTTCATCCAATCTGTGGCTTGTCTTCTCATTCTCTTTACAGTGTCTTTGGCAGAGCAGACTTAACATTTAATAAAATCTAACATCAATTTTTGTCTTTCATGGATCATGTTTTTGGTATATGTAAAATCTCTTCACCAAATCCAGGGTCCTGTAGAGTTTCTCCTATGTTTTCTTCTAGAAGTTTTTATCATTTTTCCATTTAACATTTAACCCTCTGATCAATTTTGAGTTAATTTTTGTGTACAGTGTAGACTTGTAAATTTTTGACATGGACAACCAGGTGCATAATGGTAGTGTATACTAAGATGAGAAAGACTGAGCAAATCAGTTTTGGAGTTGGAGGTTGGAATCAAAAACTTCAGGTGTGGACACCTGGTTCTATTTGATAAATGTAGTTATGTCAAGTAGGCAGTTGATAGAGAAGAGTAATGGATTTCCACATTCCAGTAATATTGGGAAGTCCAGGAACATGATTTATACGTTCACCAGGTATAAGTCAGGTATGAACACCAGGTATAAATCCAGTATGAACACCAGGTATGAAGTCAATCCTTCCTCGCCTCTCCTTCCTCCTAATATATATTGAAAAGATTCCAATTTTCTGTTTTCAGGAATTTTGTTACTTATATAAAGTATACATAGGTTAGAGCCTCTCTTGTCCGAGTCCTATTTTTATGCCTAGTCTGTGATGGAGAAGTACTATCTAGTTGGTGAAATTTGACCTTAGTGAGACCTATTCAAGTTATGGAATAGGTGCAAAGCTTCCAGATACTGTGACACATTTAACCCAAGGTGTAAACTTTTAAAGTTTTGCTCTTCCATCCGCTGGTGAGGAGACAAAAATGGAAGTTCTAGGCAAACTGTCCAAGTGCTTTTGGATTCAAATTCTTTCTATCCCAGTGGGATTTGCTTTGGCAAATAAAGAGATAACATGTATGAAGCACTTAGCATTGTACTTGGCATATAGTAAGCACTTGTTATTTATTTTTTATGGTTTTATTTATCTCTATTTTATTCTTTATTTTTTTCAAAATTTTATTTAACTTCTAGTTAGTTAACATATACTGTAATATTGGTTTCAAGAGTAGAATTTAGTGATTCATCACTTACATGTAACACTTGGTGCTTATCACAACTGCTTCCTTAATACCCATCACTTACTCTTGTTAAATTGGTTGGTTCTTCTCCTTCCCCATACATGCAACAGTGTGCAATTACATTCGACGACCAGTTGTTCAAGTGGAAAAGAATGGCATAATAGATTTCTGATCAATTTAATGAGTACAGTGAAGAATACTAAAAGTTTAGCTACAAAGATATAGCAAAGAAGCTTGCTTTTGGCAACAACTGGGTATTTAAAAAGAATATTTTGGTAAAATCATGGAATTCCTACAGCTCAATTATGAGTAAGAAGCAAAGTATAATTTCTGTTGCTGTTTATGTATTAAATTAAAGAGGTACTCTCATATAATTAATTAAATTATAACACATATTTGTATGGTTGTACCAATGGCTTGATTTATCACAGCGTTTATTTTTGAGGGGTTATCAGAACAATAAAGGCTCTTTAACTATAACTTAAACTGTTCCAGGAATACCCATTAGTAGAAATAGTGTGAGAATGAAAAGATACATTTCTTCTTACAACTCAGCCAAAGAAGCATTTTACTGTAAGACCTCATCTCAAGAATTCCCGTGGCTTCAATTTTCTTCTATATCTACCACATTCAAATGTTTATTTCTAGCTGAAATCTCTTTTCTGAGCTCTATACCTATATAACTGCATACCTAATAAACATCCTCTACTTGAATTATTCACATGCACCTTAAACTTAATCTGTGTAAAATGGGACTCATGATCTTGCTTTTTATAGTTGCTCTTCCCTGTCTTAACAAGTTTCATGACCATTGCCATTCAGTTGCTCCAACTGGAAACTTATGAGATAGCACTGACTTTCCCTCTCCTTTCAATCTGTCACTTACTTCTAATTCTTGTGTGGGTTATAAGGCTCTGCATAAAACATCCCTTTCCAATATTTCCAGTTAGAATAGACTAAACTACTCTGACAAATAGACCCCTAACCTTAAGAGTTCAAATTTATTTCTCAATCTTATAAGAGTCCAGGGTTACTGTTCCATGTGAACAGGTGTTCTGCTCCACATTGGGACCCAGGCTGATAATCTCAGCAATCTTTAATACTTGTCTTCCAAGGCTGTTCTTGACATTGCCTGACAGTCATACTGAAGGAAGAAAAAAGAGGATAAAAGGCAGGCATGGGGTATTTTATGGGTAAGGTATCAAAGTGGAACACAATTTCACTGTCACACCAATGGAAAGAACTTAGCCACATATCACATGCTTCATTGCGAGGGAGGTTGGGAAATGTGATGAGCTGGACATTCACATATCCAATAAGTATGGAAGAAGTGGAGAAGAACTTTGGTGAATCACTAGCAGTCTCAGCTCCATTTATTGCTCTTTCCTTCTTCCTTCTCCATGGTCCAGAGACACTGAGTTTTAGTTTCTTGATTGTTCTTTTCTTCCCTGAGAGTTTTGCTCTTGCCATTCTCTCTGCTTTATATGTATTCATCATTTTCTTCACAGCTTAAAGTTATTATTCAGTCCTAAGAATATGTTATGTTCCTATGGAAAGTTGTTGTCTCCTTTGTAACACTAGGAGAACTTGTAATCACTTTAATGACTGTCTGTCACATTAGAGTATAAGTCTCAGGAGTAGAGGAACTGTCAGTCTTGTTCTTCACTGAATCCCCAGGATCTGGCACATAGCAGATGCTTAGTAAATATTTCTTAAATGCATACATGGATGGATGAATGGATGGGTGAGTTAGTACAAATACAGGTAAACTTAGAGATGAATGGGAAATAAACTGATACAACTCTAGTGTGAGTGAAGCCTTTGGTTTTCTCCATAAATGCTATCTGTAAAAGCAGGGTAGCTATTTGCAGAAAGAAAAATTGAGGATATTGATACCATTTTGGATATATCTACAAAGAAAAATGATGAAGGGAAATTGAGAAAAAGAAAAATAATTGTTGAACAATGTTGAATATTTAATTGTGATTGAAAACCATAGCTCTGTAGTGGTAACTAACCATTATGATTTTCTCTGGCATCTTTTAGTTTCAGAGAAAATGCATTTTGGTATAAGTTTAGCGCTTTACATGATAAGGAAACTGAAGATCAGAAAAATTTAAGTAAATGGCCTGAGGATGTACAATTACCAATCAGAGGAGCTTTGGTTTATATCCAGTCTGTCAGAATTCCAGGATAGAGATTGACAAAGCAGGCTGGAAGAAGTGTGAATGTGACAGGAAACTAACAGTGCTGGGGAGTGTCTTTGAAGTACGGTTCCTAGGGTCACTTGAGTAAAGAAGGTCTCATGGATGTTTAATCAGAAAAGGAATAGATAGTGGTAGAGGTATAAAGATAGGTGTGCAAATTATATTTTCAAATCTCAGATCAGAAAATGAATTTGGGAAGATGATGAGACCTGGAATAGAGACTTTAAGTGTTTTGTCAAAGTGGAATGAGAGTGAGGTTTGTTAGATGGCTGTCCACAAGGATATCGTTTTTCAGAATAATGACTCTCTGGAAAGGCTATAATCCAGATACCAAAGTCCTTGATAAATGTGGCATAAAGAAGTGGCGTAAATGACGGTGATAATGACAAGGAACACAGAGCATAGTTTAATTTTCAAGGACTCACACAAAGAGGGGTTTTTGGATGAGTATCAAATGTAGTGAGAATGAAATGTAATGAGAACAAATACTGAGGAGTAAGATGAACATATATCCTCACTATAAAATGCAGGGAGAATTAACAGTTTCTTTTAAGGACTTATTGAGCAAAATTATATCATTATAGGAGAGCCAGGTTATAGTTAGGGCTAAGAGGTGGAGGAAACTATTAAAGTCATAGAGAAGTTTCTTTGAAATAGGATGAGATTCAATGGGGTTCCAGTGAAAAGATGTAGAAGTAGAATCAGCAAGAGAATGATAGCTCTGAGAAGGAGAAGATATAAATTAGAGGGAAGGTTTGAAATGTGGATTATAGATCAAGGGCACTAGAAAGTCAAGTAATACAGAGGAAGATGGAACATACTTGAAAGTAACTAGCCTCAGGGTTCCAGCTGGGCTTTGATGGAAGTTGTATTCTTGCTGCTACATATCTGGATACAAGCATTCCTGGGAGCTGAAGAACAAGAGATGAATCGTAATATAATACTAAAGAATCTAGAGTGAGAAAAACTTGTATAAAATGTGAATTAAATTTTAAGTGGAATTAAAATTTAAAAGGGCATGGTAAGTTTGAAGGAAAAATAAGAAAAATAAACCATCTATTTTATAAATTTATCTTTTGTGTTATTCATTGACTTTACAGTGATCAAGGTGGCCTTAATGTTCTCCTCAGCTAGACAAAATTTAAGGCAGGGTTCTTTCTGTCTCTATGCCCCTCCCTCTCACCCCGGCCCTTACAGAATCTACACCCTAGAGGGCCTTCCCTTCCCTTTTCTTAGAGCATTCAATTTAGAACACTTGTAATTATAAATTCTTCCTCTGCTCCTTTGAGATGTAAATATTTATTAGTTTTTTACTATTTTTCTTCACTTTTAAAAAAATTTTACTATTGAGCTATAGTTTGACATACAATGTTATATTAGTTTTAGGTGAACAATATAGTGATTCAACTACTTTATATATTAGTACTCACTATGATAAGTGTAGTTACTGTCACCATACAATGTTAATTATAATGTTATTGATGAGATTCCCTATGCTGTACTTTTCATCTCTGTGACTTACTTATTTTATAACTTGAAGATTGTACCTCTTAATCCCTTTCACCTATTTTGCCCATCCCCAACCCCTTTCTCCTCTGGCAAACACCATTTTGTTCTTTATATTTATGAGTCTGTTTCTGCTGTTTGTTTTTTTAGGTTCCACGTATAAGTGAAATCATATGGTATTTTTCTTTTTCTGACTTACTCTACTTACATTAATACCCTCTAGGTACATTCATGTTGTGGTAAATGACAAGATCTCACTTTTTTTTTTTTATGGCTGAGAAATATTTCATTCTCTCTCTATATCGAATCTTCTTTATCCATTCATCTATTGATGGACACTTGGGCTGCTTTCATATCTTGGCTATTGTAAACAATGCTGCAGTAAACACAGGGGTGCATATATCTTTTCAAATTAGTGTTTTCACTTTCTTTGGATAAATACCTGGTAGTGGAATTACTGGATCATATGGTCATTGTGTTTTTAATTTTTTGAGGAACCTCCATACTCCTTTCTGCAATGGCTTTACATGTATATTTACATTCCCACCAACACTGCATGAGGGTTCCCTTTCCTTCACATCCTTGTCAACACTTATTTCTTCTCTTTTTGATACCAGCCATTCTGACTGGTGTGAAGTGATTCTCATTATAGTTTTGGTTTGCGTTTCTCTGATGATGAGTGATGTTAAGCATATTTTCATGTTTATGTTGGCCATCTGTGTGTCTTCTTTGGAAACATGTCTGTTCAGTTCCTCTACCCATTTTTTAATTGGATTGTTTTGGGTCTTTTGGTGATAAATTGTGTAAGTTCTCTCTTTCTCCCTCCCTCCCTTCCTTCCTTTCTCTTCTAAGATTTTATTTAAATTCAAGTTAATTAACATATAATGTAATATCGGTTTCAGTACTAGAATTTAGATTCATCACTTACATATAATGCTCAGTGCTCATTACAAGGGCCCTCCTTAATACTCATCACCCTTTTAGCCCATTCCCCACCTACCTCCCCCCCAGCAACCCTCAGTTTGTTCTCTATAGTTAAGCATCTCTTATGGTTTGCCTCTCTCTGGTTTTATCTTTTTTTCTGTCCTTTCCTCCATGTTCATCTCTTTTGTTTCTTAAATTCCACATAAGAGTGAAATCATGTGGTATTTGCTTTTCTCTGACTGATTTCACTTAACATAATACACTTTCTAGTTCCATCTACATCATTGCAAATGGCATGATTTCTTTCTTTTTGATGGCTGAGTAATATTCCATTATATATGTATCTAATTTATCCACATCTAATTTTTCCATTCATCAGTCAGTGGATATTTGGCTTTCAATAATTTGGCTATTGTTGATAGTGCTGCTATAAACATTGGGGTGCATGTGCCCCTTCAAATCAGCATTTTTATATCCTTTGGATAAATACCAAGTCGTGTCATTGCTGGATCATAAGGTAGTTCTATTTTTAACTTTTTGAGGAAATTCCACACTATTTTCAAGTGGCTTCACCAGTTTGCATTCCCACCAACAGTGTAAGAGGGCTCCCCTTTCTCTGCTTCCTCCACAATGTCTGTTGTTACCTGAGTTGTTAATTTTAGCCATTCTGACAGGTGTAAGATGGTATTTCATTGTGGTTTTAATTTGTATTTCCCTGATGCTGAGTGATACTGAGCATTTTTTCATGAGTCTGTTAGCCATTTGTATGTAAGTTGTATAAGTTCTTTATATATTTTGGATATTAACCTCTTATCAGATATATCATTTGCAAATAACTTCTTCCATTCAGTGGGTTGTCTCTTTATTTCCTTTGCTGTGCAAAAGCTTTTAGTTTGATGCAGTCCCAATGCTTTATTTTTCTTTTGTTTCCCTCACCTAAGGAGGTGTAAATCTTTTTAAATGCCTGTTGCCAGTTTTGACAGTACCAGAACTATCTTATTCAAGGACCTGGGAGCCATTTCTTTGAAATGTAATCATTACAGAAGACGGCGCCCCCATCTCCTCCTCTCTGTAGGAAGGTGGGTGCCTAATTTCAGTGCATACTTTTCTCCAAGTTATAAAACTGTCTCTTATCATGAAGAGAAGAAAAAGTTTGCTTTTTCTTTTGGTGAGATCCACTGGCAGACACCGATGACCAGTGTTTTCCCTCTCACCATGCTAAAAAATGGCCCCACCCTTTGTTTCAGGGGGTTGAGCACAGACTGACTTCTGATCTCTCATCCTTGTTACAATACACTTAACTAAAGTCTTCCTTAGTTGTTTAATTTTGTTTGCTGGAATTTTTTCTTTGGCGGTAGCTTATAAATTGTTTCTGTCATTACTCTAAAGACTGACTTTTGAAAAGTAGACAGTTTCTTAACCCCGGGCAGGCAAAAACAACTCAAAATATCTTAGGAGATTTGATTGCTCAAAGAAAAGTTTCCAAGCCTGCTAGAATTTCTGGAAGCTATTTTCACAGGAAAACAGGGTATGTATGTATTCAAGTAAGCTTCTTTTCCTGGGCATGTAAGAATGCCACAGAATACTTACTTACAAAGTCAAGAATAGACATTTGCCTTTGGATTACCAGTATTGACCTCCCACCATTCAGTGAGTCATCTAATGGGATGATTACACCTTCCCCCAAGTCGGTCTCTAAGAAATTTTGTTGCTTTGCCAGTGGACACCACTAATGATGTGTTATTTCTTTTACAAATCACCCTCACCTTTATGCTTTTCCATAAATGACGAATCAGGTATTTCGCCACTGCTTGACTATGACAGCCTTTACCCTGTTTATAGAAGCAAAGTTTAGGGTAATGTATGTTAGAAAATTTATCAAAAGTGTGCTCAATGAGATTGGAGATGGTTACATTAGGAAGCTTCTTGGAATTCTTGTCTTGGAACTTTTGAAAGTGTGATTTCGATATTTTATAGGTCATAAGTCCTAGTAAAACAACTTTCATCAATGGACGTTAATTTTCTTCTCAAATGTTTTCTTCCATTGAGATAATATATATATATATATATATATATATATGTATATATGTACTAGATATTAATTAGAGAAATGATTTAATCATCAAATATTTGTGAACATGTAAGTAGTACTATTATATTGATATGAACCTTGTCCTTAAAGAAATAATAATCATAATAACAACAATACCTATGAAAGAATATACATTATGTTGTGCTAAGTGCTTTACACATATTATTTAACTTGCACAACAGATACTTGAATCACACACACACACACACACACACACACACATTATATAATATATTGATATTTTTCCAGTAAGAAAGCTGAGGCTTAAAGAGGTCATATAAGTCACCTAAGTTTACATAACTAGGAAGGAAAGGCTGAAAACACAGGTCTATTTGATGAAAAGTTGGGCTCTACATAATGCTGCCTACCTGGGGTTTATATTTGAGATACAATGAATAAAGAGGTAAATAAGTATTTATGTTTCTACTTTAGAAGTATGTGCTTTTGCTTTCCCAGCTTTGGATCATTAATGCTCCATCAGCCAGGTGCAGCATTACCATCATCTGACATCATGTGGGAGTCCTGGAGGTCAGGGTGCTTGGGATAAGAGCATTACTCACCTGGCTCCCATGCTTCCATTGGTAAGAGTGAAGAGGAGGCCTCACAAATACAAGATTCTAGTCTCTTCCACTGCAGACAATTGTAAACTCCATGAGTTTTTTTCCCTTCTTCAATTTAGCTCGAAGAGGAGGCTAGACACCCATTGCCCTCTCGCTCAAGAGGCCAACCACCATAATGCTCTCTACTTATACGGATTTTTTTCATTTTTATGTAGCTTGAAGTTGTCAAAGGACCTGTTTGCATAGCTCTTATTAAGTTTGATGTGCTTCTCATAATGATTCATCCATTTTATCCAGCTTTGAGGCATCAGCTGAAATGTCAAGATAGCAGGAAAAGGTCTATTCTATATCTCAATGCACTTCAGTTGTAAATCTGTTCCACCGTATCCTCTAAATACACAACCGTGCTTAATTTCCACTTCATTTTCTTTAAATATAAATAATTCACAAAGGGAAAAACTGGAAAAGAAAAGATAAAAAAGAGATTAGAATACAAACTCACACTAAAGCAAAACAAACCAAATTTAAAACTAAGCCTGTCAGTCTGTATGAATAAAATGTCACAGAACTGGATAAATGTCTAAGAATAAAGGATTAGGTTATAATCTTTAAAAGCCATTGAGATATTATTTTAATTGTTTTTTAATCCTTTCTATCTTTTTCTATCTTTTGTTCTACAGGGTTGAGTTTTATAGAATTCTCCCACAAACCAGAGAGATTAATGTACTCGGAGAGGCTAAAAAATCAAACTCTGGGTGTGATCTCCCTAGGAAACCATTTGGAGCAAGCTACTGGTCTGTTCTACCCTAACTGAGAGGTTTTTTTTTTGTAGGGAAACATGAGGGTCAATTTCTAAAGCAAGTCTGATTCAAATTTATTTGAGGGACACCTGGGGGCTCAATCGGTTGAGCATCTGAATTTGGCTCAGGTCGTGATCTCTCAGTCCGTGGGTTCCAGCCCTACTTTGGGCTCTGTGCTGACAGCTGGGGCCTGGAGCCTGCTTCGGATTCTGTGTCTCCCTCTCTCTCTGCCCCTCCCCCTCTTGCACTGTCTCTCTCTCTCTCTCTCTCTCTCTCTCTCTCTCAAAAATAAACATTAAAAAAATTTTAAATCTATTTGAGAACATTAGCTGCTTTTGATTCTCTTCAGACTCAAAATGAACTCAAAAAGCATTTATTTTCTCTGTAACTGCCTTTAGGTTTATAATATTTCTATTCTGGTCTTCCCAGTGTCCTGCGAGCATGACTACACAGGACAATGGGCCCCAATTAGGACTACGTGACACTGATGTCTGCATCCATTTGGGATGAGATTTGGACTACTCTGTGTGTGAGCATAAGTTTATTTCTCTTGCATAAATAGCCAGGAGTGGGATTAGTACGTGTGTTTTAACTTTTCATAAAGTTGCAAACTGTTTTCCAGAGTGGCTAAGCCTCATGCATATCCTCTGTTACTTGGATTTTTTTCTCTGTACCAGTCATATGCTGAAAACCAGGACCTCCCAAGAATAAAAGAATTATGTTAATAAGGACTATGCTGGCAGTGGGATGGAATTAGGAAGAAACAGCTTTCCAGAAGTGAGTTCCTTAAGCTGCAAGCAGTATAGCTGTGGAATGTATACATCCCTGATTTTCAAGTTAGTCCAGACTTCAGGTAGGGACATAGTCACAGTGTTCAACATCCAAAAGAATGACCCAAAATTTCCTTTTATAATAATAAATAGCACAAGAAGTGTCATCAAGTTCCATGTATTGTTATTCTTGTTATTCCTGTGTAAGAGTATATTGTTTTTTAATTTCATACCTCAAGGCTTGGTTCAAGATCCCACCATACATATTTAGCAATAATTAGGGTTTATCTTGGGATTTATTAACCCAAAGCATTAAAAATTTGTAATTATAGAAGTATGCGTCATTTATAACAGTGTTGCTTTGCATGGAGATCCTTTCATTCAAATTAATTAGCGTATGTATAATGTTCAACAGTTTTACTCAAATTAATTAACATATGTATAATGTTCAACAGTTTTACCATACAAAAAGCTGTTTGGTAATGACCTCCTCTCATAGGAGAAGAAACATTTTGGCTCAACGTTACTTCTCCCTGGGAATCCTTTAGCTCTGGAGGTCTTAAGATGCCCAACATGAGGTCTAGAGAAATGAGAACTGAGCACCAGTTGTTTGAGTTGTGCTCTCATCTATGGGAAAATGTTGATAATGATTTCTGATAATCTGCCGATTGGGGTTTAAGGCACAAACTCAAGGCCATCAGCATCCTTAAACCTTTTACTTGTTTTTACTGCAATTTTCTCCCAATTCACTATGTTTATTTGAGGCTTCAAATCACTTTGTTCTTGTTGCACTGATGCCTTCCCCCCTTCTCTCTGGTTCATTCCTTATTTACCATGTTTGAGGGCAGAGCCCAAGTGAAGCTTCACAGTGAAGCTTCCAGTAGCTTCTCTCAATGATATTCGGAATAATTTATTTTGCAAACTGATCATGTGATCTAACTTTGATATCCATTTAGTGAGATTATTAAGATACTATGTAGTAAGGGCACATAAAAACTAGCCATAATGCGCATATAGAACTAAAGAAAAAATACTTGCTTCCAATAATTTTTAGTCCTTCCTTTTTTTCTGCATAACAGCACATTGGATTTGGCAAAAAAAAAAAAAATGTTGAGGATAGGGACTATGTCAGTCCTACATTTAGGTTTTGCTGCATAATGTGGATATTTAAGTTTAATAGCTTTCCCTGTCTTGACTGTTAGACTTCGTAAATATCTCTATTCTATCCTTGAAAATCCATGATGATTCTAGAAAAGCTACTGACTGGAAATGGCATAGTATTTGGTACTTCATTCTAAGTTCAGCTTTTCTGTGGCCACTGTGGCTGCCTAATTCCCTTCCCTCTTCTTTGTGACTCTCCTAAAGGCTTTTGGCAAACTGCGTCTTTACCCCAATCTCCTTAGAGTCACATTAAGTTTAAATAACATAAAGCTCTTTTCCCTAGCAACTATTTTCCCATCTCAAAATTACATCTGCAGAATGAGGTTATCTAGGGAAGTATCTGTTAATACATATCAGCTCAGATCAATATGCACACTTAAGTAGTTTTCCTAAGTAATTAAAGGAATAACTTTTAACTTTCTGTGAAGAAAATAGTTGCTGAGTTAATTTGATTAAATACAGGGAAATAATTGTGTTTGCAGTTATTAAAATTTTTCCATGTAGTAAAACTATGATTCACAGATCTGCTTAAAAGTCTATCATATAGTTCTCTTAGTAGAAATTGTTTTAGTACAAACTAAGTATAATACTGATCCTAGTGATACAACATAAGTTAATCTGCAAAGATCACACATCTTAGTTCAGTTTTAGGGCATCCCTAGCAAGATGGTTTTGATTGATTAATATCAGCTCCTTGGCATTAGCTCTGGAATTTAGTGCTCTGGATTTTAAATACCAATAATTTTTTGATTTTTGAAACGTCCAGTTTCTCTGCTCTTTTATTTGTTTCTCTGGGGGATAATTTACTTGGTAGAATGATAATCTGTAAATATTATTTTCCTTCAATAAAACTGCTCTCCTGCAAGAATAATTATTTTTAATTGGGGGTTATAATCCAATGCTAACATTGTTTATTTTGTTGCTCAAATTTTTTATCTTTAGTCGTTGGGAGCTTCTTCAGGTTGTCTTCTGTATATTTTTTGAAATATCAAATTTTCCAAGCTAATCTTGAATTTTCCCTGACTTCAGACTTAGCATCAGGTATTTTCCAAGGGGAAATAAATTCTTCATTTTATTGGAGAATGATATTTAGAGAGCATTATCTGGGCACTGGGTGTGCTCATTGCTGTTGGGGTGTACTGCTACTAAGGTCTCTAAACGGACAGAATAAGGAAATATTTGTATGTCTATGACTATGTATACACATATATCTGTACTTGTTTATCTTTGTGTTTATATAAAATAATTATGTATTTATAGTAATATATCCAACTCTAATGCAGTACCAGAGGGTTTATTCTAGCCTTCCTTCTTGCTTATTTGTAACTTTTTTTTTTCTGGCAGTGAGTACCCTGACTCTCATTATCTACAGTTTATTTAATTATTATTTATATATTGATATACATACCTATACATGGCACATATATATTTGTGTGTATATATATACACACACACATACATATACATATATACATATACATATGTATATATATATGTGTGTGTGTATATATATATATATATATATATATATATATATACACTATACCTATGTAATATACCTATTACACTGTGTGTGTGTGTGTGTGTGTATACACACACACACACACACACACACACACACACACACAGTGTAATAGGTCCAGAATTGCTAACCTATATTCCTGTGAGAATCAAATTTGTCATTGATAATATAGTGTTTAGGGGTACCTGGGTGGCTCAGTTGGTTAAGCATCCAACTCTTGGATTTGGCTCAGGTCATGATCTCATGGTTTGTGGGATCAAGTCCCACCTCAGGCTCTCTAGTGACAGCACAGAGTCTGCTTGGGATTCTCTCTCTCCCTCTCTCTCTCTGCCTCTCCCCTGCTCATGCGTGTGCCTGTGCACATACTTTCTCTCTTTCAAAATAAATGAATAAACTTAAGAAAAAATAATACAGTGTTTATATGTAGTTTTTTGGGGTCTTTAGTCTTGCAGTATCCAGTCAATATGCTCTTTTCCAAAATTACTTAGATAAGCTTCTCTCCCCCACCCCGATCCCCAAATGCCCTTCAGTGAGGTTATACCAGATATTTGCAATGCAGTTAGATTAATTTCACAGTCTGCTTTCTATCCTGGGATCTCCCAGCAGTCTGTTAATTTTTTAAAACATTGTATAAAGTAAAGTTTATTCTTTGTGGTATACTGGTTTCTTGAGGGGGGAGGGTGACAAAAATACATAAAGAGATGTGTTCACCACCACAGTACTACACAGGACAGTTCCATTACCTTAAAATTTCCCTTGTACAGCCCTTTTACAGTGGGAATCTCCCTCTCAACCTCTAGCAATCACTGATCTGTTTTTCATTTCCATAGTTTTGCCTTTCCAGAATGTCATACAAATGGAATCATGTAATTTGTAGGTTTTGGGTTTGACTTCTTCTACTTTGCAAAATGCAGTTAAAGTTTCTCCATATTGTTGCATGAATCAATAGTTCATTTCATTTTATTGCTGAATACAGAACTCCATTGTATGGATGTACCACAGTTTTTGTTTGTTCGCTTTTACTTTTGTTTTTATTTATTTATTTACTTGTTTTTATGAATTTACCTGTTAAAGGACATCTTAGTCATTTTTAGCTTAGGGCAATTATGAATAAAGCAGCCAAAAGCATATGTGTGTAGGTTTTTGTGTGAACATAAGTTTTCAATTCACTTGAGTAAATGCCTAGGAGTGAAATTTCAGGTTGTCGGATAAAGGTTTGTTTACCTCTATAAGAAACTGTCAAATAGTTTTCCAGTTACTCTATTGGTTTGTATTTCCACCAGTAATGAATGAGAGTTCTTATTGCTCCATACTGGCTTTTAAATGAGTTAAAATTCCTTTTATTTTAAACTGTGCACAGTCTCAAAATCACACTGCAACTAAGCTGATATAATATTATTAAAAAAATGTTTTATTGAGTAGTGCCTGGGTGGCTTAGTTGATTAAGCATCAGACTTCGACTTTGGCTCAGATCTCATGGTTCTTGAGTTGAAGCCTCACTTTGGGCTTTGCGTTGACAGTGCAGAGCCTGCTTGGGATTGTCTGTCTCCCTCTCCCTCTGCCCCTCCCCCACTTGTGCTCTCTATCACGTATGTGCTCTCTCTCTCTCTCTCAAAATAAATAAGTAAACTCAAAAAAAAAGTTTTATTGAATAAAACGACACAAAGCAAGGTAAATTATTAATATCTATAAAACTAAGGGAAAGGTAACTTGCATCATATTTTTGTGTTGTTATTTATAGTTTTATCCAGTTTCTTTGGAGTGGGCTGCTCTCTTTTAAAACTAATGATCCATAAGAAAAACTTTTTTTTTTAAATTTTGGAATTAAATATTTTTAAATCCTAAAACAATAGCAGCTCTACATAAAATGTAAAATTTAGACAAGTTTCCAAAAAAATTAAAAACTATTTTTACAAAACAAGATTAGGCAGTGAACTTGCTTGTTTTATTTCTATGTAGGAAATAATAAGGAAATATGAAAAAATTTGGAGATTTAAAAGTAATGATTTACTGTGTGATAATGAAGTTATAGAGATTATGGCATGTATAATCAAAGAACATAGTAAGAATACAGTAGAGGTACTGAGAAAAAAATGAGTTAAATCTGAACACGTAGACTTTTATGCCTTAAGCCATACTTTAGAAAACTCTAGAACATAACAGAATGCACAAGCATGCTTTCCATTAGCTGTCAGAGTGATGATGTCATCATACATCATTTAATCTCCAGAAAACTCTACCATACATTTATGAAGAATGGGAGTGAAATGGGCAACTTACATTTTCAGCTTATTATGAAAATAGTCATGTGCCTGTCCACTGCTACACACTGAGAACTGCTCTTTTAGGCTGTGACTAGCCACTGACAGGTTGGATTGAAGGAGAAATATAGGAAAGCATAACTAAAGGTTTAAATTCTTAGGTGTCTTAGTCATGGAACATTAGCAAAGTGAGAACATCTTAGTCTTTGTTAAAATAATTAAGAGACAAAGTCAAAACCACTTTGTATATCTGTACTATTTGTTTTTACTAATAGAGCCCATGAACTTTTTTTTCTTCCAAGATTTTATTTAACTTCAAGTTAGTTAACATATAGTGTAGCATTGGTTTAGGAGTAGAATTTAGTGATTCATCACTTACATATAACACCCAGTGCTCATAGTAACAAGTGCCCTCCTTAATACCCATCACCCATTTAGTGCCACCCCCCCACTTCCCTCCATCAATCCTCAGTTTGTTCTCTTAACTCTCTCTTAAGAGTCTTTTATGGTTTGCTTTCCTCTGTGTTTTTATCTTATTGGCCCATGAACACTTTGATAAACATTTATTATCAAAATTTGATAATGCAATAGAGTTTTGTCATCAGTAAGCAGGTAGGCCAATAATCTGTTATCTAAACAGAATGAAAGGGGTGTTACTAATTATTATGCAGAGCCAACAGATGCAAAACAGGTTTGTCCCAGGGGACAAACCAGACTATAAAGTCATCTTATCTTTGAAACATATGTTCTGGAGCTTGTTGGATTTCTAAATCCGTGAACACTGTAGCTTATACATTTCTCACATTAAGACTCAGTAAAGTTTAAATTCCTGAGGGTTGCTGAATTTTTATGATAAATAGCAACATTTAAGCAATGATGAGATTTGAGTGCTGAAATTTTGGTTGGCTCACTCAGTAACTAAGTTACTTCTGTATATCATTTTGACATAATTGAATCTATTTTATATATGATGGAATTGAATGAAATGAAATAATGAAAAGCATTATCTGGTCCTAAATTATATGTAGTTACCATTAGTATGTTCTGTTGACTGTGCAAAGGCTTCACATCAATGCCAAACATACAAAATAGGTGCATACCCTTTGTGAAAAGAAAAGACCAGAAGTAGGAGAATGAATCTTTAGCCCAATAACTTATTATTATTGATGTTATTGTTATTTTGGTTATATGTAAGTGTGTTATATTAAACAAGAATAATGTTGACAGTCTTATGAAGAAAAATATTTAAGATTGTACCTTTATAAAGGTATATTTGGTGGCAGAGATAGCCAATGAAAAATGATTTGATACAGTTTATTTCTCTTTTATCTACTAGTGGCTATAGACCAGGGCAATTACCTTGAACAGAAACAACAGAATGAAATATTTATGAGGATTGCTTTAGAAAAATCTTTGGGAAGTAGTTACTGTTTTTACAATGTTTTCATCTGGGTTTTGCAATGCCGAGTGATTGTCATGTGTGGTGTTTGTTCCTTTAAGAAGGAAGGAATCCTCCCCAGACAAGTGGAGAGCTGACACATGGACATGAAGGAATGGTCTCAGAGCTGCCACTGTCTTGCTTTGGGTAGTCTTGGGCCAACTAACCCACCTTTCCTTCAGTTGGTAAAGAATGGATTATAGGAATATTGCACTATTCCCCAAAAGCCATTGAAATGAGTAATTAATAGGAATTATTACAAAGCAGTAGTTTCTGTTTTGTAGCCCTCCATGGGCCTAATTATCCACTTTCCAAGTTGTCTAGGATCCTCACATTGCCTTCTTTCTTATGCTGCATGTCTTTTTGGATATTTCTTCCTGAAATAATGCTTTCAATGGAGAAAGAGAAAATTCGTTAGTCTACAGCTTTTTTTTTTTTCAGTCAGTGAGGTTAATATCCAACATTTACTGAAAAACTAATTAAGGGTATTTGAAATACAATAGCCATTTCTTCCCACCCTCTTAAAAGACTGTTTTCTAGTCACATTCCCCCAAAACTCTCATCATGAAGCTCTCCATCTACAAAGTACTTTATCCTGCCAAGCTTTGGATCAGGGAGTGGTGAGCTCATTTCTTAAATAATCCTCTACCGCATCTGAATTCTTTCATAGAATGTCACATTTAAAGCCTTTATAAACAGGTTCTAGCTCTGTGGGGGTTTTTTTTAATTGTAAAAAGTAATAAACTGTGATAGATGATTATTTCAATATACATGGCCTTTAAAAAACTTCATTAAAATTCTATTAAATTAGTTCAAAGTCTCTATAGTTTGATTGAAATCTGTGGATCTTGTCTTTCTTTTATTGACTCTTATTCTTTTTGTTTGTTTGTTTTTTTAACTGCTTTTTGTCTAAACCTTTTGAAGAAATCTTCTGCTTTCTTTGGGAGACATTTTATTAATGAATTAATTAAAAATGTTTATTTTGTGTGTGTGTGTGTGTGTGTGTGTGTGTGTATGTGTGTGTGAGTGAGAGGGAGAGTGGGGGAGGGGCAGAGTGAGGGTGAGGGAGAGAGATTGAATACCAAGCAGGCTCCCTGCTGTGCAGAGCTCTAAACAGGGCTCCATCCCAGGAACCCATCCCAGAGACCATAAGATTGTGACCTGAGCCAAAATCTAGAGTCCTACACTCAACTGACTTGAGCCATCCAGGAGCCCCAGGGAGACATTACCTTTACAGTGAGGAAAGGTAGTATAGTGGTTAGGATGTGAGCTCTGGTCCAGACTTCCTAGGTTCAAATGAGGATATTAATTGGGCCTTCCTCACAGGGAAATTACAAATATTAAATAAGTTAATTCATGTAAAATGCTTAGTATTATGACTGATATGAAATAAGTATTTAATAAAATTTATTGAGGGCTTACTATAATTCAGGGCCGGTGATGTAAACACTTAGGGATATAGCTAAACTAAAAAGAGAACACATCCTTAAGAACTGAGTTTAGAAGGTGAAGTGCACATTAAAACAAATAAATGGAATGGAATATAAATGGAAACTGCATTGTACTGACATCATACTGGTTATAGAGGCGGTATAAACCCGGGTGGTTCTTCAGTCTTCCTAGAGGAGGAGTATTACAACTAATCTTGAACTTCGGCTGGATAATGAAGAAGAATCGGCTGGCCTCTGTGACTTTGGAAAGACAGAGCAGGTGGCATCCTGGGCAGGTGGGGTCTGTGATGCCCTTGCTGGAGTCATTCCTAGGGACTTGCACAGGGTCCACTTCTCAAGCATTCTAATGATTTAGAAATTCAAGGAATTAAATTGCTTTTTGCCCAAACTAGGTAGAGTAGATTTATATACTTTTTTCAGTAGAACCCTGACCAATATAGTGACTTACATATATTTTTTCCACATTACTTTTAAAGAAATCATACTCCTGACAACTGTCTGCTCCTAATCTTGGTCATCTGTTTGCTGTCAATCAAGTAAGGTAGGCATCACATCTATACCTCTGAAATGCCAAGTCATTTTCTGGATCATATTTTTAAAATGTATTTTAAATATACATTAGTATCTATTTGTACATTTCAAAGAAATTAACCTTAATGAACTCCAACTCGCTTAAATGTAAAATGTAGACACTAATATCTATTATATATATATATGCATATTATATATGCTGTGAAGAGACAAAATAATTGTTTTCATCAAAATGCTTTGAAAACTGCAAAGGACTAATGTAAACATTAGACACTAAACCTATTTTTTTCTATGATCAAATCTTCAGGAATTTTTTGTAGTGAAACACATAAAAGGTACTGTTTCTGAGATCACATAATTAGCAATAGAAACAGACACAAAAGCACATGCATTAACCTATGGAAAGGCTAATAAATATTTGACAATCTAAATGGAAATTTAATGTGCATCTATGTTATAGTTTCATTTTTCTCTGTATGTGTGTTTGGAAAAGCATATTAATGAAAGCATTAATTGAATGAATTAATTAATGAAAGCACTAAAGGGCGTGATGGTAGGCTATGTCATCCTATTTTCCTGAGTGAAGAGCTAAGGAATTATATAGATACTTCCAGTCTTTAAATATTTTGCATTTGTTTTCTGATCACTCTAGACATTTTCTTATATTGAATTGTTAAAGTAATTCCTCTGAATTTGTATGAATTATTTTCTTGTGTTTCTGTTGTGTGAATCATTTCTTTTGTGGTGTTAGGTTTCGAGAACATTTTTATGGTCTAAGAGTCATCTTAAACATGTTTGTGTGGTTCTTTTAAGATTCTTATTGTTTTTAACATTTCGTGATGGACCAAACAGGAGTATATTCAAGTCCCTTCCTGCTGAATGCAAGCAAATGATTTCACTGCTACAAGTACCTCAAAGGACTTTCCAAGTAACTTTGTAAATAAACAGCTAATACAACCAATAATTGAGTTCTGACTTAGATTCAAAAATGGTATCAGTGATGTCAATATCTTTGGTATCTTTTATCTCATTTTCCAAAATGTTTTCTTTTTCTTTTTCTAATGTAGATACAGCCATATAAATCCTTATTATCTATTTTCATTCCAGTAGAAAACATATAAGCACCAAGAACAAAATTTGGATGAAACTGGTATTGTATTGAATCCCTTTTAGAAAATTTAATCACATAGTCGATCACAGATTGACTCAAAATACTTAAGTTCTGAGTTCCTTTGAAGGAATGCTTTGGAAAGGATTTTGAATATCCTTTTACTTGCGCAGGCAGCATTCAAGGAATGCAAAAACAGTATGTGACAGAGACCAGCTATTTCCTTTTATATTTATTTATTTATTTATTTATTTATTTATTTATTTATTTAATTTTTTTCAATATATGAAGTTTATTGTCAAATTGGTTTCCATACAACACCCAGTGCTCATCCCAAAAGGTGCCCTCCTCAATACCCATCACCCACCCTCCCCTCCCTCCCACCCCCCATCAACCCTCAGTTTGTTCTCAGTTTTTAACAGTCTCTTATGCTTTGGCTCGCTCCCTCTCTAACCTCCTTTTTTTTTTCCTTCCCTCCCCCATGGGTTTCTGTTAAGTTTCTCAGGATCCACATAAGAGTGAAACCATGTGGTATCTGTCTTTCTCTGTGTGGCTTATTTCACTTAGCGTAACACTCCCCAGTTCCATCCATGTTGCTACAAAGGGCCATATTTCATTCTTTCTCATTGCCACGTAGTACTCCATTGTGTATATAAACCACAATTTCTTTATCCATTCATCAGTTGATGGACATTTAGGCTCTTTCCATAATTTGGCTATTGTTGAGAGTGCTGCTATAAACATTGGGGTACAAGTGCCCCTATGCATCAGTATTCCTGTATCCCTTGGGTAAATTCCTAGCAGTGCTATTGCTGAGTCATAGGGTAGGTCTGTTTTTAATTTTTTGAGGAACCCCCACACTGTTTTCCAGAGTGGCTGCACCAATTTGCATTCCCACCAACAGTGCAAGAGGGTTCCCATTTCTCCACATCCTCTCCAGCATCTATAGTCTGCTGATTTGTTAATTTTGGCCACTCTGACTGGCGTGAGGGGATATCTGAGTGTGGTTTTGATTTGTATTTCCCTGATAAGGAGTGACGTTGAGCATCTTTTCATGTGCCTGTTGGCCATCTGGATGTCTTCTTTAGAGAAGTGTCTATTCATGTTTTCTGCCCATTTCTTCACTGGGTTATTTGTTTTTCGGGTGTGGAGTTTGGTGAGCTCTTTATAGATTTTTGATACTAGCCCTTTGTCCAATATGTCATTCACAAATATCTTTTCCCATTCCGTTGGTTGCCTTTTAGTTTTGTTGGTTGTTTCCTTCACTGTGCAGAAGCTTTTAATCTTCATAAGGTCCCAGTAGTTCATTTTTGCTTTTAATTCCCTTGCCTTTGGGGATGTGTCGAGTAAGAGATTGCTACGGCTGAGGTCAGAGAGGTCTTTTCCTGCTTTCTCCTCTAGGGTGTTGATGGTTTCCTGTCTCACATTCAGGTCCTTTATCCATTTTGGGTTTATTTTTGTGAATGGTGTGACAAAGTGGTCTAGTTTCAACCTTCTGCATGTTGCTGTCCAGTTCTCCCAGCACCATTTGTTAAAGAGGCTGTCTTTTTTCCATTGGATGTTCTTTCCTGCTTTGTCAAAGATGAGTTGGCCATACGTTTGTGGGTCTAATTCTGGGGTTTCTATTCTATTCCATTGGTCTATGTGTCTGTTTTTGTGTCAATACCATGCTGTCTTGATGATGACAGCTTTGTAGTAGAGGCTGGGATTGTGATGCCTCCTGCTTTGATCTTCTTCTTCAAAATTACTTTGGCTATTCGGGGCCTTTTGTGGTTCCATATGAATTTTAAGATTGCTTGTTCTAGTTTTGAGAAGAATGCTGGTGCAATTTTGATTAGGATTGCATTGAATGTGTAGATAGCTTTGGGTAGTATTGACATTTTGACAATATTTATTCTTCCAATCCATGAGCACGGAATGTTTTTCCATTTCTTTATATCTTCTTCAATTTCCTTCATAAGCTTTGTATAGTTTTCAGCATACAGATCTTTTACATCTTTGGTTAGATTTATTCCTAGGTATTTTATGCTTCTTGGTGCAATTGTGAATGGGATCAGTTTCTTTATTTGTCTTTCTGTTGCTTCATTGTTAGTGTATAAGAATGCAACTGATTTCTGTATATTGATTTTGTATCCTGCAACTTTGCTAAATTCATGTATCAGTTCTAGCAGACTTTTGGTGGAGTCTATCGGATTTTCCATGTATAATATTATGTCATCTGCAAAAAGCGAAAGCTTGACTTCATCTTTGCCAATTTTGATGCCTTTGATTTCCTTTTGTTGTCTGATTGCTGATGCTAGAACTTCCAACACTATGTTAAACAACAGCGGTGAGAGTGGACATCCCTGTCATGTTCTATTTCCTTTTAATAGAAATTATTTGTTTCCTTAAAAAAATCAATAAGACAAAGGTAAACAACCACCACTATATCTACTAGTAAACTTTTCTATAAAAAAACCACAACCTCCAATAGCTCTAAAATTAGCTTAAAATAACAATTTATTTAGCTCGCATTGCCTCTGGGTTGTTCTGATCTGGGTTGGCCTTGCTGATCACAGCTAGGTTTACTTAGGTATCTATGATCAGCTGGTGTGGTGGCTAGGTCTGACTTGTTCTGTATGGTCTCAGTTACATGTTTGCCAAATGCCTGGAATGACCAAAGAGCAGGTGGACCATATATCTCTCCACATAGGTTTTAAATGCAATAATAGGCAAGCTCTATTCTTGTTCCAAGCATTAAAAACAAATTCTTGGCAACCTTCTACTTGCATAATAATGCTTGCTAATGTTCCATTAGGTGAAGTAAGTCACATGGCTAACCCAGATTCAAGGGCTGGAGAAATGGACTCTTCCCTTTGATGGGAGGAGAAGAGTTGGTAGCCATTTATGCAGTCAGTCTCAACATCATTCAAAACTCTTTGAAAATACAATCACTCTCCAAATTTCTATACAGCTACATGCACAAAGCTGCAATGATCAAAGTATTAGTAATAAAGTAGATGACCTTCTATTGACTGAATGTGTTTCCCTAAAATTCATATGTTGAAACCCTACCCCTTAAGGTAATGGTATTAGGAGGTGGGACCTTTGCGAGGTAGTTAGGATTAGATGAAGTCATGGGGATGAAGCCTTCATGAATGGGATTAGTACCCTTATAGGAGTCACCAGAGAGCTCACATCTGCTCTCTATTATATGCCATGTGAGGGTACAACAAGAAGTCAGCAGTCTGCAAACCAGGAGAGAGCTCTCATCAGAGCCTGACCATGCTGGCACCCTGATTTCTGACTTCCAGCCTCCAGAACTGCAAGAAATAAATTTCTGTTGTTTATAAGGCACTTAGTTACGGTATTTTGTTTTAGCAGCCTGAATTGACTAAGACGATGCCCTTACTGCTGAGAAGTACTTTTCTCTAATGTTAAGTCAAGACACTTATTGTAGAGAGGCTGCTATTAAAATAAACACGTTAATGTGCACACCCTGAGCAGTCATCTAAAACTTAGTTCTTTGCAGAGGTTTGGATGAGAGTTAGTTTTTCAAAAGTTAATGTAGGTTAAGTCCATAAAAAAATAAAGATACACTTCCTGAATTGTATTTTCTTCTAGAAAGAAAGTATATTCGGTGATAATAGTATAGGGAGATCTTTGTGTAATATATTAATGTATTACATACAACATGTATAATCACATATATCTTATTTTCTCTAACAATTATTAGGATATTACATTACAGGGTTTAAAATTATTTTTTAATATCTATGTTTATTCATACTGATGGGAACATGTACAAAGTGGCCATGATGGGAGAGATGGAAGTATGTCTGGGCCTAACAGTATACGTCTTGACTTATCTAGGTGGATGTAGCTTTGCTACTGTTGAATGTCTAACTTTCCAACAACCGAAACCAATGTTGAGCCCCAAATATTGGAATGGCTGAATAGATTGGGCCTTTTCACTCTGAAGCTCTTTTGAGAGGAATATATACATACTGCAGGTAATGGTTTGCCTGCAGGGTCTCAGCCATCACCTTTATCTGAAAGTATAGTGTTTGACCCACTGTCATAGAATTCTCAGAATTCTTCATCATATTGGATGAAGAGACCCAATTTATAGCAAGAGTATATGGAAATACACCCATGAACATGGAATTCACTGGTCATATGATATTTTGCACCACCCAGAAGCTGCTGCCTCGTAGAGGGTTGTAATGGATTGCTGAAGGCCTGGTGAAGTTCTGTTTAAAGACAACATTTTAGTAGCATTGGGAGTCATCCTCTAGATCTCAATATATACCATAAGTAAAAGACTTTTCTATGGTTTTGATCCTCAAAAAGGGTAGTACATGGATCTGGGAAACAAGGGGGTCTAAGCAGGACCCGTCGCTTGCCATCATTCCTATTGACCACGTTGGAGAAATTTGGGTGCCTTGTTTCTAGAACTCTGGGTTATTGAATTATAAGCCATAATTCCACTTGTGTCCTCTGTCCTCCTCCTGGCAGAGGTAACTAATTCTTATGATCAGGACAGAGTATGGACATTATTACAAATTGAGGGCAGGAAGAAATATGTTTGGCTAGCAAGCAATCCACTCAGTACTCCCCTTCTTAGTACTCTCCTGCCCATTTTTTTAAATAGTCAAAATAGTTTATTTTGTTTATGAATATGGGTCTTGAGTCAGCCCAGGTAGGCTGTTCTCACTCAAGTTTTCTCATGCTGTTGTGTTCACATAGTGGCTAGGGCTAGAGTCATCTCAAAGGTATCTTCACTGATGTGTTTGGGGCATAGTCTGGGGAGACTCAAATAGCTGAGGGCTGAAATAGCTGGGAGTCCTCAGGCATCTCTCTCTCTCTCAACAGCCCATTAATTTTTGTTGCTGTGTGCAAAATTGCTGTTGCTCTACTTTTTTGAATGAATATACCACAATTTATTTATCCATTCTACTGCTGATGAGCATTTGGGTTGTTTCTAGCTTGGGGCAATTATGAATAGTACTGGTATAAGCATTCTTTTTTTTTAGTGTTTATTTTTGAGAGAGAGAGAGTGAGTGAGAGAGGGGTAGAGAGAAGGAGACAGAGGATCTGAAGAGGGCTTTGGGCTGTCAGCATAGAGCCTGATGTGGAGCTCAAACTCACAAACTGGAGATCATGACCTGAGCTGAAGTTGGATGCTTAACTGACGAGCCACCCAGGTGCTCTGGTATAATAAGCATTCTTAAAAAAAATTTTTTTTTCATGTTTATTTATTTTTGAAAGAGAGAGAGACAGAGTGTGAATGGGGCAGGGGCAGAGAAAGAAAGATGCAGAATCCGAAACAGGCTCCAGGTTCCCAGCTGTCAGCACAGAGCCCAACATGGGGCTTAAACTCACAAACTGTGGGATCATGACCTGAGCCAAAGTTGGACGCTTAACCAACTGAGCCACCCAGGCACCCCTGGTATAAGTATTCTTGAATGCATTTCGTGTACACATATGGGAACATTTTTAAGATACATACCTAGGACTGGAACATTACAGGTTTAAATTGAAAATTAACATCTTTCAAAAACAGTGCTAGTGTATGTTTGAACAAAGTAGTGATAAAAGTTTCAACAGCTGTTTGCTTTGCTTTCTTTCTTCCAACTGTCTCTCCTTCTACCACCAACACAAGGGTTTTTTATATCCCTCTGATCTGGTGCTAACCACAGTTGTAAAATGAATCATTTGCCTTCTCGAATTTGACCATCTTTTACATATAAATAAATGAAAAGTATTTTTTCTCTGGATGAAATTGTTGATTGTGTCAACATTTTTCTGTAGTTAAAAACTTTTCTGAGTTGTGCCTGAAACTTATAAAATCTTTTTCTTGGGATGGTAGTCAATCCATCCATCATCCATCTATTCATCTATTCATTGTTTAGCTCAGTGGGCCCAGTGTAATCATAAGAATCTTATAAAAACAATATGTTTGATAGAGACATTAGCATCATTCCCCCCTGTGATGGGAGCAAAACAAGTATGACTACTATCATTACTTCTATTCAGTATTTTACTGAAGTTCTTAGCAAGTATAAAAAAAGCTAGAAATAGAAATAAATGTTAAAGAACTACGAAAAAAAATAAAATTGTTATGGTTTGCAAGTGATATGGTGCTGTTTGTGGAATATACAAAAGAATCTGTAGACATATTTTTAGAACATATGAGTGAATTAACAAGGCTATCCAGATGCAAAATCAACATACAAATATCAATTTTATTCCTATGTACCAGAAACAAATAGGTATAAGATAAAATTAAAAATTGATACCATTAATATAGTATCTTAAGATACCTAGTATTTACAAATAATTCTAATGATTTCTACACAGAAACTTACAAATTATTATTGAGAAACACAAAAGAAACTTAAAGGAATGGAAGTATATATGTTCATAAATTAAAAACTCAATATTGTTTAGGTGTCAATTTTCCTCTCATTTATTCTTATATTCAGTGCAATCTCAACTAAAGGTGAACAATTTTCCTGTTAAAATGACAGGCTAATGCCAAACTTTAATGAACCTAGAGTAGCCAAGACTGCTGGAGGGATTTCACCTAACACATATCGACTTACTAAAAGCAATAGTATTAAGACAGTTTGGAACACAGATAAATATACCAGTGGAATAGAACAGAATCCAGAATGATATGTACACATATTCATACTGCCAGAAAGTGGCATTTCAATGTGATGAGGCAGGAGAAAGATGGTCTTTTTAATAAGTGGTGCTGAAGCAATTAGATATATGTAAGAAAAAAAATCTTGACACATACTTCACACCATACACAGAAATCATTCCATACAGATTCCAGATCTAAATGTCAAAAATAAAACAAAAAAGATTCTAAAAGAAATCCAAGGAGATTATGTTCATAAATTTGAGGTAGACAACCATTTCTTTAAAGACACAGAAAGCACTAACCATAAAGGGAAAGATTGGTAAATAGTAGTATATTGAAATTAAGAACTCTTATTCATCAAAAGATATTAATCAAATCTTAGAAAATTCAAGCCACACAGTAGAAGAATATATTTAAATGCACATAACTGACAAGGTACTCATACTTAAAATGTATAGCTATCCTACAAATCAATTAGAAGAAACAAGCAATCCAATAAAAAATTGAGCAAGGGTCTCAAGTAAGCACTTCATAAAAGAATAGGTTAATATTGCCAATACATTTTTAAAAAGGTGCTCAACTTCACTGGTCCTAAGTAAAGAATTAAAACAGTAATATAACTTGTCCTGGCAGGGGCCAGGTCAGCTATTGTGAAAAAGATAACCCAAAAGTTGATGAGGGTGTGGAGCAACTAGAAACAATAGGAGAATAAGTTACTGCAACCACTTTTAAAACCTGTTTGGCAGCATTTACTAAAGCTGAACATACATATGCCCTACAACCCTATGACCAATGCATCTAAAGACAAATATAAGAATACCACTTGGCATCACTGTTCGTAATGACCCAATACTGGAAACACCCCAGTGTTCAACCATACGATATAGTATGACAACTACATACAGTGGAGTACTATACCACATTAATCTAACATACCAATTTTCAAATCTCATACAGTAAAAGAAGTTCCCAGTGACTACTTTCAAATGTTACTTAAGTTTTGCTTCCAATGTTGAATTTTATTTTTGGTCGTGCGCTATAGATTTGACATAGTCTTAGAACAAGAATAGAACAATTTCTGTCATCATATAATAGATCCTATGTTGTATGTTGGAGATAGTGTGAATGGAAATAATTTGGGGAAAAATGTTCAATGTCTGTTTCTGATAAATGTTTGGTTTTAGTGTTGTACACAATTTCATAGAAAAATCATGTTTCATGATGAAATTAATCTTTCTCTTGTCAACGAAAGTTTGTTAGATACATGTCATGATCATTTCTCAATAATGTAAAATGTATAGCATTTGTAGCTCAAAAGGATGAGGGAAGTTGAATTGCGTTTCAGCTTTTTAAAACTGCGTAATAATTTTTCCACTCTTTTGATACCAAGCACCTACATAAATTTTCAGTGTAGCATTATAGCACTGTGACTTTTGTATATTTCTACACAATTGTCCTGAGCCTTAAGCATTGTTTGAGAGATAGTATTTAATATAAATAATAAGATTATAATCCAGTCAAATGAGCTGTAAAGGGAAGACTTTCTCTCATAAATACTTCTTATTAATAGCTTACTTATTTTGCTATTATTTGAAGGGTGGATTATAACTAGAAGCTGGCAAGGAAATTATACAACTTCTATTCAATCTTCTTAAAGAAACTGTCTAGCAACTGAGTAATCTGAATGAATTGGAGTTTGTGATTCTGATTTACTTATTTCTGTGTGTTGTCTCAAATTTTATTAGAAGCTGACTGAAGCAGATAGTTATTATTATTATTATTATTAATTATTATTATATTCTAGGAATTTCTTAGAAAAATAAAAGTCACCATATCTAATTTAATTCCCAGAAAACCCCTGTGAAATCGTTATCATTCCCATTGTACTGAAGAAAACTAAGATTCAGAGAGATCATACATTGGGATTTAAACAATGGCCTGTATGAATCCAAACTTTATGCTTTAACAATTGCATTCCTTTGTTTAATTCATTTGTTCTTTTAACCATTAATTTTTCATTATATGTCAGTCATAGCTCTGGATCTGAGACTGCATTGGTAAATAAGCCAACCAAGATTCTTGCTCTCATCAGCTTTCAGTCTGGTAGCGGAGACAGATATAAAGGAAATGAGCAAATAAATAAACAAGAAAGATATCAGATAGTGATAAATGTATGAAGGATATTAAAAGATGATGATATGATAAGAGATTGAGAGATCAGGGAATATTTCTAAGAGGAGATACAATTGTAACTGAGATCTGATTGACAGTAATTAGCCAGCCATGACAAGATCAGAAGGTACTCTTTCCAGGCAGAAAGAGCAACTAATGTATAAGCCCAAAGGCAAAAATCTAGTCTTAGGGACAGAGGAAGGTTAATATTGGTTGAAGCAGAGTGGGTGATGTAAAGCATAAAGCCAGATGAATCAAGGAGGCAGGCAGAATACAATCATTTAAGACTTTGTAAACTAGGGAAATATTGTATATTTTAAGTGTGATGAAAAACCACTGGAGTTTCTTTAAACTGACTGTTGTGTGAATGATGAATTGTTTATGATCAGAGTAAAGGCTAAGGATCCAGCTCCGTGGTCACTGTAGTGATATAGGTGAGAGATAATGTTAGCTAAATGTAGGAAGTAATGCAGATGGAAAGAAACAGTTTTTAAGACAGAGTTGACAGGACTTTTAAACTGGTTAGTTTGGGTAGGAGGGAAAGAAAAGAATCAAAGATAGCTTACTGGCTTAAGCAACTTGTTGGATGGTAGCATCATGTATTGAGATGTAGATCAGAGGAAGAGTTAGTTTTGGGGGTGTTATGACCACCTCCGATTGGTCCCATTGGTGAAGGAAGGATCCTATCCCCAAAATCTAGGAGATGGTCAAACGTCCTGATACTGGATGGATGAGATTGACAGCAGTTTATTAGTCATGTATTCTTAGCCCAGGGGAAGAGGGCACTGCATGCTAGATTAGGCCATATAGGTGTTGTACTTGGAAGCTGGCTGAACCAGACAGGCTGTGGAAGGCAGGCCTTGTAGTAACAAGAGGGTGCAGGGCCCATTGGTTCCTGCAGAGGATATGATTAGCTTGTTTGAGGAATTTCATGGGCCAGCTGGGAGATGAATCTGTTAGGTTGAAGACGAGGTGGGAGGGGTGCATTTGGTCCAGCTGATCGGAGAAGTACTAGGGGAACCTTTCCCACTGGGTAGGAGCACTTCTGGAAAGAGCAGGGGAGCTCACAGCTAGACTTTTGAGACCCTGTGAGACTTGAAGACATCAAGATAGCACTTGAAATGTTAGTTCTTATAATACAGGTGGGGCATTGAGTTCTTTTGACCATATTATATTTGAGATGCCTGTGTGAAGATTCCGTTCATGTAGAAATGTCAAGTTGGATAAACACAACTAGAACTGGAGATAATGATTTAGGAGATAGAGATATGTATCTAGAGGTCAGAATTGGAGGTAATGATTTAGGATATGTAACTAGAGATCAGTATTGGAGGTGATGATTTAGGAGATAGGGATATGTTAAATGATAGGTCTGGATGGGAGAGTATATAGACAGAGAAGAGAAAAGGGCCCAGGATTTAGCTTTGGATACATTTCCACATTGAGAGGAGTATCAAAAGACCAAGAAGAGTAGCTGGAGAGAGAGGGAGAGGGAGAACAGAAGGGTGAATTACCATAATCCAAGAGAAGCACTTCAAGAAGGAAGTGATCATATGTGACAAATGCTCCTGAGTTGTCTTGTAAAAGTAATCGTTGGATTTATAACCTGATAATCTTGAGCAGAGAGTATCTGTGGAGTTGTGGGAAATGGGGAGAAAATTGGACATTATTTGCTGGTCCCCATTTATAGTTCAGCAAAACCAGTGTTGTCTACTGGTCTCTAGCATTTTGTTATTGTTTAATTTTGACAGTAGCAACAACAAAAAATACCCGATGGAATCTGAGCCACATGCATATAGAAAATAAGCGTTCATTTTTTTTTTTTGCATGGGAAGTTAGCCTTATCTCTCTTTCAGAGGCCACTGTAAGAATTTGTGAGGTATTTATCACATGAGAAATTGCAATAGGGCAGAGGTACAGCAGCCACCACATGGCCCTGCTTCCTCTCATGTCACACTCTCTCAATACCTATGCCAGAGCCTTGCTCACCTTTTGGTTTCACAAGCAATACAGGTCCCTGCTTCAAAAAATTGGGTACACTTTTATCTGTGCCTGAAAAAATAATCTCCCATTTTCTTCTGGATAATCAGGATCATCCTAGGTTTCTGTTTAAATGTCTTGTTTCTCGGGAAAACCTCCCTGGCCTCTCAAATTAGGTTATGTTTCCTTCCTAAGCATTCTCATTGTGATTTTTTTCCCCTTACAACTCTTCAATGGTCATAATTAAATGCATACCCAGGTAGTTGTTTGAGTACCATCTCTTCACTTGTCCCTAAGTTCTAGGAAGTCCTGATCTCTATTTTGTTCTTAATGATATTTGTAGTGTTTGGCACAAATCCTAGCATAGCATGAATGAACAGTACGTGTTTTGATCTTTTCCCAGTCATAAGTAGAAGTGGAAAGGATTCATTTAACAGTAAGGATAAGAACAAAGCCCATTTCAATTTTTTTTTTTGTTTTACCTATGCCTAAGATGACTTATTGGACTAGTTTTTTTAGAATATTAGTATTGTGTATTCAACTTTGCTCTTTATAAAAATCTACTCAAAGTTTGAACTGTCATATTAACTTAATAATAATAATAATTCCAAACAGGGCCACCCTAATTAATATAAAATTCTGCAACAAAATAATTCTATCTATCCATCTATCTATCTATCTATCTATCATTATTTTAATATTGCATATGTCTCTTAAACAGTAATAAATGACAATTATGGGAAGGCTTTGTTAGTAATGGAATAATGCCTCAGAGTTACTTCATGCATGATCCTCACTCCAGCTTTGACTCATTCTGAACTTGATGTCACTCCATTCCAATCTCTGTATATGTCTTTCTTCCACCTTAAGCCATTTATCTCTCCACTCAAACTTGATCCTTTTCTTTTCCTTCATCTCATCCCTGACGTTAAGAGGCTAGTGTCAGACATCGAGCAAACACATACGTTTTATTTTTTTATTTTTTTTTGTTTTATTTATTTTTGAGACAGAGAGAGACAGAGCATGAACAGGGGAGGGGCAGAGAGAGAGGGAGACACAGAATCCGAAACGGGCTCCAGGCTCTGAGCTGTCAGCACAGAGCCCGACGCGGGGCTCGAACTCACTGACTGTGAGATCATGACCTGAGCCAAAGTCGGACGCCTAACCGACTGAGCCACCCAGGCGCCCCTGAACACATGTTTTCAATACCATGGTAATAAAACAAAGCTAAATATTTCATATTAAAGTCTTCCTGAAATAAACATAAATTATTGCATTAATGTTTCTGGGTCAAAATAAAATGTTTTGTATCCAATAAAGCCAACGGCTTATACCAATAATGTAGAAGAATAAAAAATCTATTTCATTGCTTGTAATGATTCAGGAAATTCACTTCACACTGAGTTTGATCTGAAATATTATAGACAGGAAAGGCCTTGGTCATTTGTAATCAGATTAGTGTCCATTCCTATGACTTTGATGAATGGCTGGAAGAGAGAAGGAGGATGTGAGGAAGATTTGAGCACTTCTTTGGTTGTGTGAATCTAAATTGATGTTGTAAAAGGTAACTGGCTCTATCTGGCAGTAGTAATTTATTATTTGGCATATTCAAACCTCAAGGCAATTTTAGTGTTGCCTAATGATGTACCATCATCTTTACTCTTTTTTAAAAAAAATTTAAAGTGTTTAATTTTGAGAGAGAGAGAGAGAGAGAGAGAGAGAATGGGGAGAGGCCGAGACAGGGAGACACAGAATCTGAAGCAGGCCCTAGGCTCTGAGCTCTCAGCACAGAGCCTGACGCGGGGCTCGAACCCACAAACCGTTAAGATCATGACCTGAGCCAAAGTCAGACACTCAACTGACTGAACTACTCAGGGGCCCCTATCTTTCTTTACTCTTAATTTTGAAGGTAATTTAGAGTTAGTGGGAAAAAACGTGTGGATTGTTTAGGCCTCTTTCCCTCTGTGCACTCTGATTTCTATGCTTGACTTTTTCTTCTCTTTGAGAATGCCTATTTATCCTTCAGGATCTACCTCCAGCATCACCTGCAAAAATTATTCTCTATCCATCTCTTCTTTCCTCGTAATTCTTCCAGGTAGGCAGAGGTGCTCTCCTCAGTCTGTTCCCATGGCACCTTACCATATATTTTTTAATAATTTATTTTGTTGTAGTGAAATTATTGTTCATAAATGACTGGGCTTAACGTTTTGAGGATTCAACAAGATAGATGCTACATTTATCAACAGTGTCTTAGTAGCAGATAAGAATTGCAGTCTGAGGAAAAAAAATAGAGAAAGTCAATAAAAGAAAATGACATTATATAATAGACTTTTTTGTGATTCTGTGTTCTTCAATTTCCTGAATAATTGTTTTTCCATGGAGGAAATTAATGCGCCGTTTAGCCAATATTCTGATATTTTCTCCAGTTCCCTGTGAGTTTTGCTAAAACAACTCTCCTGATTTGGAATCAACCCTGGGATACCCTCAGCTTAGAATAAGAACCAGAACTGGAGTTTATTCGCCAGGATAACTAGACCTCGTGAAATGTCTCAGCATCTTATGGATCAGCATCTTCTCTGAAACACCACATATTTTGAGAGGTTTGGAAGTAGTAGTTCATCTACTTCAAAACTGCCACATAATATTCACACTTTAAAGATTAAAATGTCAAAATGTGTCAGGGTTGTTTGTTTCCTAAGATTATTATCAGAGACAGACATATACAACCTTTACTTCACCAAGGTCATGTGGCTGGATCTCACTCTACTAGTCGAAGGCATAGGTAGTTTTTGGAGTCAGACTGCCTGGGTTCAAAGTTAAGTTTTACCAGTAGCAAGCTGTGATTTGGGCAGGATGTTTAAAATTTCTGCTTTAATTTCTTTATTACTTTATAAGATAGTGTGAAAAATTAATAAGCTATTCATGACTAAAAATATAGACTAAGTGGTCTAATTGGATAAGGAGGGTGAGGGTGATTGAAGCTGGTGATGAACTTGATTTGCTGAAATAAACACATTAACTTAAAAATAAATCTCCTACTAAATTGGGCATGCTTTTCTCGTGCCTTCTCACAAATATTTGCTGTTCAAAACAGACAAAATAAGAGGAATAAGTCTACGTTGAAAGGAAATCTTCATGGCCTCGGTAAAATATTATGGACTATTGTGAATGGTCTATACCCTAATAGTCTATATACTCACTATATTCTCTGAGGATGGTCATAATAATAAACTGAATTATTATTACATAACGTGTAATTATATTTTGCTAATTATGTAATGTTTAGATATTTTTAGTTGCTTTCACTTTTATCTATAAAGGGCTGTCCTTCATAGTCTGCTTTTCTGTTATCATATGAGGTAGGTGGGGACTACCTTTTATATTTGACCATGATCTCCATGGACTCTGACAGGCATAAAAAGGAAACAGCTGATTCACGGATGCAGAAGTTCCTTTGATTTCTGAGAGAAATCAGGAGATGAAATCTGAGAGAGGCTAAGCCAGGAGAGGAAGCAGACATATCTAAATTTAAGGTAATAGGTTTCTCAGCCTGAGGAGAACAGCTAGCATGTAGACCTTAGTTGTCATACTCAGGGTCAAAAGAACTTGCAAAGAGGTTGCTTAATTTTGGTTCACTAAGAATTTGAACCTCCAAGTCTGAAAGAAGGTTTCCCATAATCCAAGAACAAAGAAGGATACTTCCTATAAAATCTTTCTTGCATGCATACTCACAAAACTTGAAAACAATTTTTTCCTAAAATATTTAAATCTTCTAAATTAAGAGTTCCATTCTTCAATGTTCATATAAGACTGGTTAAAATATTTGTTAATCACCTAAGAAAATATAGCACCTTTCAGTATTTAAGAGTAAGCGATTGAATTACAGACCAGAATATTAAGAAAAACTTACATGTAATTAGTGAAAAATTAGTGTAATGATTAATGATTTTGCATGTTTATTTGCATATAAGGAGCACTTTTACTTATTTTATGTTTTAATACCCATAGTCAATAGTAGAGGAAGCTAATGATATCTCATTTTTCCATTTGAGTATATACATATGTTTGTGGTGCATGTGTTTTTATTTTATTTATTTATTTAAAATTTTTTTTTTAACATTTATTTGTTTTTGAGAGATACAGGGAGACAGAGCACAAGCAAGGGAGAGGCAGAGAGAGAGGGAGACATAGAATCCAAAGCAGGCTCCAGGCTCTGAGCTGTCAGCACAGAGCCTGATGCAGGGCTCAAACCCACGAAATGTGAGATCATGACCTGAGCTGAAGTCGGACGCTTAACCAACTGGCCACCCAGGTGCCCAGGTGCAAATGTTTTTAGACATGACAGCCATTACAATGTGATACTAAAGGAGTCCATTGCCAGGAGAAGAGGTATACCCAATACTTATCCTCTGGAATTTCATCACTGCTAAGGACCAATGCTGGCTGTGTGCTTCCCATGCTTCCCTTTTCTGAATTTGAGTTTGTAATTATGTTCATTCTGTCCCTTCTCCACCATTGTATACTGGATGTGGAGTGGGGCAGAAGGCTTGCCATTTCAGATTGTCGATTGCAGGACCATGAGTAACCCTAGCCTTATCAGATGGAGAGGACTGTGCACCACCAGGATATCCTGGTCTTTGAGCTGGACACAGTAACTGGACGCCATTTTGCGATGTCTACAGTGGGGTGTGTGGGGGTATATTCTGTGTTGAGCACTAATGTTGCGCATAGATATTTGATGATCAGATGGGTAATCTGCGGCAGAAGCTAGATTTCCATCAAAGAATTATGCTGCCCTGCCACAGTGCAAGGTTGTTGCTAAGAAGCAGCTGCCTAACCAAGGTCTATATTTCTCTGGCTCTCTTGCTTTAGGTGGTACCATGCGTCTAGTTCTTGTCAGTGGAATATAATTAGGAATGAGGTATACCTAAACTTTCCCACATGCCTTGATTCAAGAAAACTCACTCACATTGGAAGCTGAGTTTAGAAAATACCAAAGCCGCAGAGGAAAAGAGCTTAGTTCATTGAGAGCCACATACTCTAAAAGCAAGAGTTCTATCTTTGGACTTCATATGAAAAGTAAACTGTTTAAGGTAAAGTTTTTGGCATCATACATTTAATTGATCATTACTTAATGCAAATATGTATTTGGTATTTAAAAGTCAAATTATCAAAAGAAAAATTATTTAACTTTTATTTTCTGATGGCTTTAAGTTGACTATATGTTTGTAGAACTATTTTCAACTTTTGTCTGTAAGTGAATGCCGCATCTGATTTTTAAAACTATTCTTCATTTTTTTTTATTGAGGGAGTTGTCAACTTTAGTCAATTCATCATAGACCTATGTTTTCCATACTATAATCTTGTTCTTTAAGTTGTAGAGGACTAAGAAATCATTTGTCCCTCTGGTTCCTCTTAAAGCTTTTCGGTTTGTAGTCAACTATCTCTTTATCATTCCCACTGTAAGCATTCGCAGACCCCACCTTGGGCTAACATAAGTGTAGGAAAAAGACAGAGCACTGACTTGGCCAGGGGTGGTATGGGACAGAGGGAATGGATGAGATGCAACTGGAAAGGAAGAGATGGAACTCCTGTGTAGCAGCAAGGTCTACCCTGGTGAGTAGGGAGGTAACGTTTCACAATTGTTTGGACCAAATAGTCTGGATGACTATACTTAAGTAAACAAACACTGTTATTCTGACCTATACTCACAAGGCCTTGAATGAAAGGGTAAAGAGTGTTGTATAGGAAATTGATGCTCTTTTTGATCTCTTGTGCCTTTATTATGTAAGCAGAGAAAGTTTAATTTCAGCCAAATCCTTTCATTTTTTAGTAATTAGCCATATTTGTCAAGATTGTCATTTCAGCATGAATTCTTTGAATATACAAATATATTTTAAGGTATGCAAATTGTCTTTGAGATGTCAGGGTCCTTTTCCTAGTAGCCAACATTTTTAAGTCAGTTTCTCTTGCTTAAAAGCCTCATTCTACTCTTCATTGATCCAGGGTCTCTATTGGACCCCCCACTAGGTCAGTTTCACTTGGTTTCTCTTTGCTTAGTTCAGGTTCTCAGTGGCTTCTTGGGCGCTCAGAATTTGTTGGTGTCATGATTGCATATTTTGATATCAATTAGTTCAACCATGCATCCTGCAAACTCTCTCCACCCACTATGCTTACTTATGTAAGACTTAATGGTGCTATGTTAAATAAAGAGTCATTTACTTTTGGGGTCTGCCTTTTAGGAACACAAAGTTGAAGCTTTACATGTTTTAGTGTTTTCCTTAGCCTGGTGCATAAACATATATGCTCAGGGGATAAATTCATTAAAATACCATTTGTCCTCTCAGGCCACCTAAGGCCACCCACACAGATCCACTCTTGAGCTATTTGGAAGTTAGAGGCAGAAGGAATCCAGCAATTGAGATCTCTGGTACAAATGAGAGTTCTGATTTAGCACACAGAACCATATTCTGATGCCTTTTCATTTATACACTAGGATCTTTTTCTGTAGCTTTTCCAATACACTTTAAAAGGAACTACAGTTGTCTTGTTATAAACTGAAAATAGCATTTTATTGGTAATAAAGTATAAATTAATCAAAAGAGTTCTTCACCTAGTCCTCCTGAAATCTCAGACTGGGAAGGGTTTCAAGTTCATTAGGAGGAGTTTGGGTCATTCCTCATTCCTTGTTTGTCTTGTCAGAGTCATAGAAGCTATTTTAATTAAACATATATTTATGAAGGTGACATTATATCTAGACAGCAACTATGTTAATTTCCCCTAATGGTGATGTCATCTGCCAATCAGTAGCCAAATATTCTAACCTCTAAAAACTGTATCAATTGTTCTTCATGTTCACTAGCCACAGTAACAATAACCTTGAAAAAAGTGAAGAAATTTCCTGAGAATTCAATTAAAATAAACAGCTTCACCTTTTTCCTCAGAATAATGCTCTTGAAAATTTTGTAAAATATGGTTAACAATAGCCATAAAAATAAATAACCAAAATAAAAGGAAAATTGCAAACTGTGCTTGTAGTAAATAAAATATTTACATAACATTTAAATACATTTTCTTTCCCCAAGGCACCTGTTAACAGACATCTATCATTCTTACTGAATACCTAGCGTGTGTGTTTGGGGAATTTCCACTTATAAGGCAGAGCCTGTCTCCCATGTTATAAACAGAAAATCTAATAGTCCTTTTCAACTGGGCTTGGAGCTAAGGGCAAGCACCCAGCCTAGGCTGTACCGACTGCATGCAGCCACTGTGGGCTTTGGATTGAAAGCTAGTTAAGCAAAGCAGCAGAGATGCAGGAGGACCCATTCCAGTGGAGGTGTGGCTGCGGTGGCACCGACATGCGATTAACAGAGGCTAAAGCAGCAGCAATACTAGCAGCAGCCTTGGGTGCCTGGTTTTGGTGATGAAAATTTTGCAAATGATAATGATTGTGCCCAGCAGTTCTGGTGGCAGTATTGCCACTTTAACGGCTCTGAGATGTTCTTTTGTCTATGGCCAGTGACTGCATTGCCCCAGGCCTGATGTTCCAGCTCTCAAAGAGAGTTTGTGAAGTACCTTAATGTGTTTTACAAAATTCTTTTTGACTAAGATTACCTGAATTCATTTCTTTTTTTTCCTTAATTAAAAAATATTTTTTTGAATCTTTGTTTTTGAGAAAGAGAGAGACAGAGCACAAGCGGGGGTGGGGGCAGAGAGAGAGGCAGACACAGAATCCAAAGCAGGCTCCAGGCTCTGAGCTGTCAGCACAGAGCTCGATGAGGGGCTCGAACTCATGAACCTTGAGATCATGACCTGAGCTAAAGTCAGACATTCAACCGACTGAGCCACCCAGGTGCCCTTGAGTTCATTTCTATTGCTTGTAACTAAAAATACCAAATCACTGGATTACTTTTTATTATATGATTGGAAACCTATTGCAACATGCTCCTGAGTCTAGGGTAAATTTTATCTATGGGCTGGGATTCTCTGAAGGAAATACTTAAGTTCAATTTCAGGGTCTTTTGGTTCCTGGACCCAGTTCCAATGTGTGTGTGTGTGTGTGTGTGTGTGTGTGTGTGTGCGCAAGTGAGGTCTTCCCACACAACACCAAGCAATTCTCAGACACTAGCAGGGAGTGTCTGAGAATTCAACTCAATTCTGACACTGTCTACCTGGAGGTAGCATCAGGATCCACAGGTTAGAGGCTCGGTCCTATAAAACTGACTGCTTCCCCAACTGGCTCCACCTCATATGCCAGCCTCAAGCCAAGGTTGCTACCTGTGTTTCTTACCCTTTGGTGACAGACTGGAGTTTCCAACAACCCTCTCCAATTCAGGATGTCAATTGCAAGTCCTGGTTGTTACCTATATTTCTGACCAACTGGCTGTAGATCAGAGGTTCCCATTACCTCCTCCTGGGGTTCAATTAATTTGCTTGAGCAGCTCACAAAACTCAGAGAAATATTTCACTTACCAGATCACTGGCTTATTATATACTTATAAAGGATATATAAGAACAGCCAGATGGAAGAGACGCATAGGGCAAGGTGTGAGGAAAGTGTGTGGAGGGTCCATGCTCTCTCCAGGTGGGCCACTCACCTAGTGGAGACTGTGTTCACCAACCTGGAAGTTCCCTGAATCTAGTGCTTTTGTGTTTTTATGGAGATTTCATTACATAGGCATGATGGATTAAATCACTGGCCATCAGCAATTGATTCAACTTCATTCCCTCTCCTCTCTCTGGAGGTAAAAGGGTGGGACTGAAAGTTTAATAATGTGGTTAGTTCTCACGGCAACCAGTCCTAATCCTTAGGTGGAGTCCAAAGTCACTGCATTAACATAACACCTCATTATTGCTCTCAGAATTTAGGAAATTCCAAGAGGTTTATAAGCTTTGTGCTAGCAATGGGACGTAGGACCAAACACATATTTCTTATTATAAATCACAATACCTCATAGGATAAAGGCCATAATAAGGGCAAACATTATAAGAAATTCAGTTGCATTTGTAAAAGAAGAACCAATCCTCCCACTAGTTTGTAAGGTCCTGTTAAGGTCTGTTCAACCGACAGTTTTTCTTGCTGATTTGATGGGTTTTTCCCTTTGGGCTCTTTTAATGATATAGGATATTGATATTCCCATTAGATTTGCTCCTTGAAATCCTTATTCCTTTTTGTTCAAACAGTTTTATTGATGTATAATTTATACCTGGTTAAAGCATACAATCCAATGGTTTTTAGCCTGTTTACAGAGTTGTGTAGATAACACAAAAATCTAACTTTAGAGCATTCTTATCATTCCCCAAAGAAACCTTGTACCCACTAGCAATCACTACCCTTTTCCACTCCTTTCTCTCCCCTCCAGCACAAGACAGCCAGGGAACAGCAAATCTGCTTTCTTTCTTTCTAGATATATCTATTCTGTTCATTTCATATAAGTGGAATCATACAGTTTGTGGTCCTTTGTGACTGGCTTCTTTCACTTAGTATAATGATTTTGAGTTTCACCTATGTTTGTAGCACCATTATTATTTCATTTCTTTTTATAGATTGCCAAATATTTCATTTTATTGAAATATCATGTATTGTCTATTCATTTGTCAGCTAGTAGGCATGTGGATCATTTCTACTTTTTGCGAATTTGAATAATTCTGCTATGAATGTCTGTGTACAAGTTTTGCGTGGACATGTTTTCATTTCTCTTGGGTAGATACCTAGGAGTGGAATGGCTGGAACCTATGGAAACTCTACGTTTGACGTTTTGGAGAATTACCAAACCCTTCCACAGCAGCTGTATCATCTTTCACTCAACTCAATTTCAGTGTATCCACGTTTTTGCCAAACTGTGCTATTGTCTCAATTTTAATTATGGCCATCCTAACTGGATGTGAAGTGGTATCTCACTGTGGTTTCCCTAGTGACTAATAATGTTGAACATTTTTCATATGCTTTTTGGGACATTTTTATATCTTCTTTGGAGAAATGTCAATTCAAACCCTTCAACCATTTTGTTTAAAAATTTTTTTAATGTTTTGTTTTATTTTTTGAGGGATAGAGAGAGACAGAGTGTGAGTAGGGGAGGGGCAGAGAGAGAGGGAGACATAGAATCCCAAGCAGGCTCCAGACTGAGCTGTCAGCACAGAGCCTGATGTGGAGCTTGAACCCACGGATTCATGACCTAAGTTGAAGTCGGATGCTCAACCAACCTGAGCCACCCCACAAACCCTTCATCCATTTTTAAACTGGGTGTTTTTTTTTTTTTTTGTCTCTTTGTTGTTGAGTAGTAGGAGTTCTTTATATATTTTGAGTATGAAACCCTTATCAGACATATGATTTGCAAATATTTACTCCCATTCTGTAGGTTGTCTTTTTACCTTCTTGAGAATGTCCTTTGATGCTCAAAAGCTTTCAATTTTGCTAAAGTCCATTTTATCTATTTTTTCTTTGTTGCTCATGTGTTTGGTGTCATATCTAAGAAACCATTGCTGATTCCAGTGTCATGAAAATTTACCTCTATGTTTTCTTCTAAGAATTTAATGCTTTTAGTGCTTATCTTTAGGTTACTGATGCATTTTGGATTCAGTTTTGTATTTTGTATTGTAATTCTTTGCATCCTTATTCTTTTCTTTTTTGTGAATCCAGTTCTCCTAATTCCATTTGTTAAAGAGATTATTCTTTCCCCATTTAATGGTCTTAGCACTCTTGTCAAAAATCAATTAGCCATAGATGTACAAGTCTGTTTCTGGACTCTTAATTCTATTCCATTGGCCCAAGAATATGTCTGTTTTTGTGCCAGTACTACACTGTCTTTATTACTGTAAATTTGTACTAAGTTTTGAAATTGAGAAGTGTGATTGGAGCCCTTCAACTTTATTGTTCTTTTTCAAGATTGTTTCATCAGTGTGGCTACCCTGCAATTTCATACGGATTTGAAGGTTGACTTTTCCATTTCTGCAAAAAAATGCTGTTTATAATTTTAATAGGGATTGAATTGACTCTTTAGATTGCTTTGGGTAGTATTGATGTCTTAATACTAAGTTTATTATTTGTTTGATCCATGAACATAGAATGTCTTTTCATTTATTTGTTTTTAACTTCTTTTGGCAATGTGTTGTAGTTTTCAGTGTATGAGGTTTTCACTCCCTTTAGTAATATGCTGTTGGATTCAATTTACTAGGATTCTGTCAAGGATTTTCGTAACTATATTCATAAGGGATATTTGTAATTTTGTTTTCTTGTGATTTTTTTAATCTGGCTTTGTTATCGGGTTAATGCTGGCCTCATAGAATGAGCTGTAAAAGTAAATCTTCCTCTTTTAGTTTTTGAAAGAATTTGAGAAGGCTTGCTGTTATTTTTTCTTTAAATGTTTGCCAGCTGTTCTTAGTCTTTTTGTTTTTATTTATTTATTTATTTTTTACTAACTCCATCTTTTTGCTTGTTATAGGTATTTGAGATGTTCTATTACTTCTTGATTAACCTTAGGTAATTTGTGTATATCTAGGAATTTGCATTTTAACTGGATAATCTAATCTAGTATTCTTTTATCATTTTCAGTTTTGGTTTTAGTTATTTGCATCTCTCTCTCTTTTTCCTATGACTGTCTAGCTAAAAGTTTGTCAAATTTGTTGACCATTTCAAAGAACCAACTGGTGGTTTTGTTGATTCTCTCTATTGTGTTTCTATTCTCTATTTCTTTTATCTCTGCTCTAATCTTTATTATCTCCTTCCCTTTAGTAGTTTAGGGTTTAGTTTGTTCTTATTCTAACTAGAAAGTGTGTAAAGTAGAGCAATTGATTTGAAATATCTCCTCTTTTTTAATGCAGCCATTTGCACCTGTAAATTTCCCTCCAAACACTACTTTCACTGCATCTCATAAGTTTTGGAATATGTTTTACTTTTCATTCATCTCAAGTATTTTCTAATTTCCCTTGTGATTTCTTCTTTGATCTTTTGATTGTTTAATAGCATGTAATTTAATTTCCAAATTTAATTTATGTCCTGATGCTTTGGATATGTGGTGGTCAGGTGAAAATATCCTGTTTCTTTTTTTCTCTTCTGTTTATGGCAAGTTGGTAAGATAAGGTAGGGGACACTTGGTTTCTATCTGAGTGGGACAGAGGAATGGATCACAGCAACTCTTGGAAATGGGTAGGTAATGAGGGTCATTGCTGACTCCTGACACAGAATTATCTTTGGGCATTCTTCTCAAAGCACATGGGAAAAGGCGTTGAGAGAGCAGTCTGTGGAGCTGCCCAGGAAGTCTACAAAGAAGTTTTTCTGCATTCTCAGCTATCAGCTGGTGGGACTTAGGTTTTAAACTTGTCTGTTGATTGTTAGAGCCCTGAAGTCATGGCTCTACAATGCTATGTTATATACTCAACTTCATACTGTTTCAGCTCCACATTCCAATTCACTTGCTCATGATATCCACACCGAATATTTTTCTACATTTTGATAACTTTTCTTTCTATAGATTTTTTTTTCCTGCATCAAGTTAACTTAGGAAAGCTAGATATTTTTAATGAGAAAAGATAAGGAAAGACAGTTCTGAGGGTGAGTGTGTTCAGACAAGACAGGACCTTCCATAATATATGTTTTGCTAGCCAGTAGGAAAATATTAGGGCTGCTTTCATTTTTAATCCTATTTTTAATATTTTACAGAAAAAAAAGCAAAAGCAAATCTGTCAGATATTACCACATACACAAAGGGTATGAACATATTAAACCCTATTCAGTACAATTACCACAACTTAAAAATGCTTTATTCACTAATTACAAACTTTATATTCATTTATTTCTTATATACACAGAGTTTTCACCAAGCTATTTTATAACACACAATCACTGACCTTGTACAGAGAGCTGTTGTACTTTATTCTTCATTCCTGCTTGGCCCTAAGGGGTATTATTACAATATTATTCTACATGACCAGTGTCATGCTTCATTTCCTTAACTTTTGGAACACTATTGGCAACAAGTGGGATCTCAACTTGTTACTGTTAAACCTGTGAGAAGTTGTAACTCTTCTGCGTTTGCATTTGATGGAATCATTTACCAGACACAAATCAGAGGTTTTCTGCTGAAATTCTGCATCAACAAAATTCAAGTTCAGATTAGAGCTGGCCAGCATTGATTTTTCACATTTATTTTGTGCTTCTGAGGTTTGATACTAAGCTCCCTGGCATTCTTCTATGTGCTTTGTAAGAGTGGAGGTCACTTTGAAGTTGGTCGGATCTCTGCTGATAGGAGATTGGCAGGATCTGGAAAGGAATACAGATTTGGCTGCTGGGTCAGAAGTGTCACCATCATGAAATTGGGAGATGGAATAATGCAGCAGCATACTAAGCTTACTAAAAAAATAAAAGCTCTTAGATAGGATTCTACAATAATCATGTTGCTTTAATTTTTTCCTATGCAAGTAATTTCAAAAACACTTTTTCCAGATGCAAAATAATGAAAATACAACATTAATTATTTATTTATTTTTGTCTTTTATAAGTATTTAAAATGATGCAAAGCTTCTTGATTCTCTCAGATTTTTCCCGAAATATTTTGTATTTTTCTGTCACTGATATAAATCCAAAATATCCTAGGATATTTTAACTATCTCCCTAGTATTTCTAGCCAGTTTTTACCTTCAAACAATGAAAAAGATTTGCAGTGAACTTTAACCTCAGAAGGTAGGGTGAATTTTGGAGAGAAATTATTCCAAGCCCTGACAAATGTGAAAATATCAACATAGCTTTATTTAAAGTGACCTCTACTGAAAATTACTTCCATGTGTATTATTGTATAATTGTCAGTGTCAGAATTCAGACAAAAGGGCTAAAATCTTCTCTCTTTCATACTGTTCTTGTTTTATAATTATTTTTTAAACTTTTGACCTTAAAAAGTTCCGCTTTATAAGTTTTCATTTAAGAGTCACAAACAGTGAGTGAATGATGTCAGTTTCCCCTTAAAAGTGTTAGAAAGGTACTATCTGGACCTCAGGTATTTCTGTCACACTCAAAGGATGATACTTGCTACACCCAGCAACACCAAATCTACTGAAAAAGACCAAAAAACCAAAGCCAAACCAAACAAAACAAAACAGCAGATTGAAGGACTATTTTTCCTTAGATGTGTTAGCAAATTATACTAAGTGCTCCTACTATGTGTGAAGGCCAAGAGTTATGTTTTTCAACCTATATTTGGTGGTAGCTGACTACAGTGAAACTGAAGGCCAAACTTCACATCCACATTCTGCAGCTAAAGATGGTCCTGTGTATCTAGAATGTTAATGCTAGTCTCATAATCATTTGTAAGTTTAAGGAGATAATGTGTGCTTTAAAATATTAGACTTTTGTTGACACTTTGACATTGTATGATAAGCATTTACATGTTTTGGAATGAACATTTAAAAACATTATATTCAACAATGAGATACTAAATAATGATAAATTTGCTTATCCAAAGCATGCACACAAGCTTCATAAGTGTATTGAACTGTTTGTGGCAACCCTGTAATAACCATTGACTATTTAGCATTCAAGTTTGAATTTAGTTCTTTGAAGTTACATGTATTGAGATGATTGTATTTGCATACTCGTGTCTTTATGTATGTGTGTCTGTTTATTGGTGTAATCAGAAGAAATCAGTTTACATACATGGTGGAGTTGTTTAGACTTTGAACACTTTGTAACAATCAAATATTTCTGGCCTTGGGTTCAAAATAGGAAAAAGGATTGGAAAATTTACTTTAGTGGTGGCAACAGATTATGATTTCCTCTTGAATAATTGCTTTTATCTTGTTTTTCAAAACAATAGTTGACTCTATATTGATGGAGGTATAACAGTCGAGTAAAGCATTACAGGTAATTATTTTAGCTGGATAGCTTTAAAAAAAACTAACTGAATATTTTAGACTTTCTGAAAAGTTTGTGTGGTACATCCACATTCTCAGAAGGTTTCTGCTTTTTTGAGGAAGATTGACAGTATCTTTAATTCAAGGAAAGATGATTTATAAGCACTGAGGTCTGGAAGATAAATTCTACACTTAAAGTAGGTCTTATTTTGTTATGGCTCTCAGAAATATGTCAGTAAATTTTTGTTATAGTAAATAGATGCTTCCTCAGGACCATTAGCTCACTTCTTTCTAGGGGGCTTCTGAATTATTTAAATAGACAAAATACACCTCTCTGTGGAGTGGTGTATATCATACTCTTGTTTGCCTACTATTAGTTCACATACATCCAAAATATTGTCCTGCTTTCTATTCTAACAGTTGATTCACCTTTCTACATATGTTTATTAGTATATACAGGTAGTACATAGACTTTCTTTTCTAAGGATTTTCATTTGAGTATATCTTCTGATACTTTTCCCTAGTCCTTACACATTTTTCAATGGGAGGAGAGAGAGGATAAGGATGCTCCAAAATTGATAAAGTTGATGTCCAACTTCTTTGTTTCTCTTTGAGTTCTGGGGGAGAGATACTTCTTTGGTGCTGGTAGATATTCCTGTCTGCCATAATAATTATGAGTTTCTATCTTTAATTCTTGCCTGCAAAAATTGGTAACCCAGTTTCAGAGACAATTGGGATTCTCCCCTTCATTAGAAGGCATCTTTAGTGTTTTATAATCTCCCTATTTTCTTTAAAAAATTTTTTTTAATGTTTCTTTATTTTTGAGAGAGAGACACACACAGAGGGAGAGCAGGAGAGGCGTAGAGAGAGAGAGAGAGAGGGAGACACAAAATCTGAAGTGGACTCCAGGCTCTGAGTTGTCAGCACAGAGCCTGATGCAGGGCTCAAACTCACGAACCATGAGATCATGACCTGAGCCGAAGTCAGATGCTTAACCAACTGAGCCACCCAGGCACCCCTATAATCTGCCTATTTTCTAAAAATTTTTAAGTATTTGTGAAAAATAAAGAGGATCATAGGAATTTGCTTTGTCTTTTTAAGATCCTAACTTTGACTATTTCTTAGCTTGGTATTTTAAAATATGTAATGGTCAAAAAGTAAAGGATTTTTTTTTCTTTTGATGCCACTTTCTCAAAAATAATAAAAAGAGTGACGTGTATGTTGTATAATAATTTTACTAGATTTCCTTTCCAGTTACATTTCATGGAGAAAAAATATTTAAACCTTTAAAATTTTTCATTCTTCCAAATGAGTTCATTTGAGTAAAGATTTTCATTAATTCCTACTCTTTGAGGCTAATTTTCTTTCATTCTAATGAGAAAAATGAGTCATTTAACTTTTTTCTGTTTTATTAGATGAAAATGTTTAATTTATATAGATTTTGTTGTCACTCACCACAAAGCTTCTTTAATCTTTTGGAAAAATCATATGTCACTTTAGTGTCACAAATACATATGCAATTTTAAAATTTCTTTTATTTTTAAAAAAGTTTATTTTGAGAGAGAGAGAGAAAAAAAATCATGAGTGCAAGTGGGGGAGGAGCAGACAGAGAGAGAGAGAGAGAGAGAGAGAGAGAGAGATTCCTAAACAGTCTCCTCACTGTCCATGCATGGCCTGACTAGGGGCTTGAACTCACCAACAGTGAGATCATGACCTGAGCGGAAATCAAGAGTCTGATGCTTTAACCGACTGAGCCATCCAGGCACCCCTGTAATTGCAACTTTTAAATGAGAAAAAATGAAACATTTTAGAAGTATTTTTCAGATCTATGTTTAGTTTGTTGCATGTAATAATTTGGAATTTTCAAAGCATAAATTAAGAGCCCATTTTATTTTTGAGGGGGTAAATCTCTTAATAGTGTCTTTGTTACATTTCTCTGCTACCTTTCTCAATTGAAGCATAGCTGCTCCAAAATTGCCCTCTGTTTCCAGAGAGTAGGTAAGACAGGACTGCTAAACAGGAGAATGGGGGCTTATGCTGGCACCATGATGCCCTAACGCTAGTCTTGCACTTCAGAAAATGGATTTAGGAATATTCTTCCACGGAGGTATAGGGTGAATTTATGAAGCTTGACGTGGTGGAGGCAGATTTGGAATTCCTGCGGGAACAGCCACTGAAACTTGGGTCTCTTGGGGTTGCTCTCTTCTTTCGACTGGCTTTGGAGTTGTCTGGGTCACTAGGCTCAAACACCACTGTCACGGACTCCATCCTGGTCACCGTGTAAAGGCTGCTTTGCCGAGTCGGGTGAAACCTGGTGGTCTTGAGCTCCAGCTCATCATAGCTAGAAACTTCAATGAAAGGGCACCAGCGAAATGCTCTCTTGAAGCCAGCTCGAAATCTGAAGAGAAAGAAGCAGGCCACAGAGAGAAAAAGCCATGTTTTCAAGTGGAAATTTCCTTCAATTGCCACAGAAAACCCTATTTGAGGCAATTAAACACAATCAGTTTTTGAATTTGATTTTCTAGTCAAACTCTTAAAATGTATGCCACACTATTGGTACTAATCTTTTAAGTTTTCTTCATGAATTGAGTCTTAACTTCCTATCAGTTAGAAGCAAGTCATTGAATAGTAAAGTTGTCCAGCATCAGGTAATCCATATGCCAAGGAAACAGTGTACATTTCTTCAGTAATTTTATACATCTGCATAAGTGTACTTGAATTAGGCTTGCCAGTTAAGGCACTTAAAAATGATGCATTTCAAAATAGCGTCTTTTAGAAATGATTACACATTTATAAATTAAAGTCTCGTTTAATGTTAGAATTAATTACTAACCTTGATGGTTTTTATCTAATCGTATGTGAAAATACAAAATCCTTTGCTTTGTAAACCATTAAGGGAAGTTGATGAAAAACAGATGTACTGCTTGTGGGGTGGCTTGAATTGATATATGGTTTATGCAGTTAATGAAAGAAAAGAAGAATTAAGTAATTAACAAACATAAAGCACTGCATAGTGGAGGCCAACTGGAAAGAGAGCCTAGGATTTAGCTTATAGTTACTTACATGAAGTTCTGTTTCTAGTTGTGCTCAAAACACATTGGTTTATTTATTTTTTTTTAATTTTTAAATGTTTATTTATTTATTTTTGAAAAAGAGAGAGAGAGAGACAGAGGAAGAGAGAGCACACAGGCAGGAGAGGGGCAGAGATAGGGAGACACAGAATCTGAAGCAGACTTCAGGCTGTCAGCTGTCAGTACAGAGCCCGACACGGGGCTGAAACCCGCGAACTGTGAGATTATGGCCCGAGTCAAAGTCAGACGCTTAACCGACTGAGCCACCCAGGTGCCCCAGAACACACTGGTTTATTAAGGGAATTATCAATCTTCTGAAATTTAACCATGCCCTTCCATGTTCTGACCATTACAACCAAGATGATTTTATCTGGAAACCACATTTTATGATTCTTTCCAGTCTTAAATCTGACTACCGTCAAATACTGCTTTTTAAAAAGTTTACTTTAAAAGTAGCTTTTCGGGGCGCCTGGGTGGCGCAGTCGGTTAAGCGTCCGACTTCAGCCAGGTCACGATCTCGCGGTCCGTGAGTTCGAGCCCCGCGTCGGGCTCTGGGCTGATGGCTCAGAGCCTGGAGCCTGTTTGCGATTCTGTGTCTCCCTCTCTCTCTGCCCCTCCCCCGTTCATGCACTGTCTCTCTCTGTCCCAAAAATAAATAAATAAATAAATAAATAAATAAATAAATAAATAAATAAAAGTAGCTTTTCCTGGGGCGCCTGGGTGGCTCAGTCGGTTGAGCGTCCGACTTCGGCTCAGGTCATGATCTCACAGTCAGTGGATTCGAGCCCCGCATCAGGCTCTGTGCTGACAGCTCAGAGCCTGGAGCCTGCTTCAGATTCTGTGTCTCCCTCTCTCTCTGCCCCTCCCCCACTCATGCTCTGCCTCTCTCTCTCTCTGTCAAAAATAAATAAACATTAAACAAATATTTTTTTTAAGTATTAGATTTTCCTTAGCGTCTGGGTGGCTCAGTAGGTTAAGTGACCAACTCTCCCTTTCGGCTCAGGTCATGATCTCACAGTTTTGTGAGTTTGAGCCCTGCATTGGGCTCTGTGCTGGCAGTGCAGAGCCTGCTTGGGATTCTCTCTCTTTCTCTCTCTCTCTCTCTCTGCCCCTCCCCTGCTCATGCTCTGTCTCTTTCAAAATAAATAAACTTATTAGAAAAAATTGAAAGTAGCTTTTCCCTGGCCACCTCAATTTCTTCAGAACTCATTTCCATGGAGGCTGCACCCTCTCTTACTCACTGACCTCATTATATAGGAAGGAGGGTTGGAATTCTCCTTGCCCTGACTGTTGCTTCTAGAACCCTCGCAGCAACATCTTCTATTTTGAAATGTATTTACAAAACATCCTTCTTAATAGAGTCCACTCACATATGCCATCATCTTTTCATTATGTAGAAATTATCCGTACATTTCTATGAATTATCTTCATTTCTTTCAACTGGGCATTTTTTTTTTTCCTGCGCAGACAAAATTCTGATAGGTTTGGAGGGAGAAATAAAAATTTCCCAGTTAGAACTTGTAAGCATATTGTTTTGAAAATGTAATGGTTAAGGTGGGATACTTCATCAAGTAGGAGGAAGTCTAGAAAAAAAATCACACTCTGTCCTCCTGTCAGTGAATTTTTCAATTTTCCCTTCTTTATGCATTAAAAATTCTTTTTTTATATATGAAATTTATTGACAAATTGGTTTCCATACAACACCCAGTGCTCATCCCAAAAGGTGCCCTCCTCAATACGCATCACCCACCCTCCCCTCCCTCCCACCCCCCATCAACCCTCAGTTTGTTCTCAGTTTTTAACAGTCTCTTATGCTTTGGCTCTCTCCCACTCTAACGTCTTTTTTTTTTTTTTCCTTCCCCTCCCCCATGGGTTCCTATTGAGTTTCTCAGGATCCACATAAGAGTGAAACCATATGGTATCTGTCTTTCTCTGTATGGCTTATTTCACTTAGCATTACACTCTCCAGTTCCATCCACGTTGCTACAAAAGGCCATATTTCATTTTTTCTCATTGCCACATAGTATTCCATTGTGTATATAAACCACAATTTCTTTATCCATTCATCAGTTGATGGACATTTAGGCTCTTTCCATAATTTGGCTATTGTTGAGAGTGCTGCTATGAACATTGGGGTACAAGTGCCCCTATGCATCAGTACTCCTGTATCCCTTGGGTAAATTCCTAGCAGTGCTATTGCTGGGTCATAGGGTAGGTCTATTTTTAATTTTCTGAGGAACCTCCACACTGCTTTCCAGAGCGGCTGCACCAATTTGCATTCCCACCAACAGTGCAAGAGGGTTCCCGTTTCTCCACATCCTCTCCAGCATCTGTAGTCTCCTGATTTGTTCATTTTGGCCACTCTGACTGGCGTGAGGTGATACCTGAGTGTGGTTTTGATTTGTATTTCCCTGATAAGGAGCGACGCTGAACATCTTTTCATGTGCCTGTTGGCCATCCGGATGTCTTCTTTAGAGAAGTGTCTATTCATGTTTTCTGCCCATTTCTTCACTGGGTTATTTGTTTTTCGGGTGTGGAGTTTGGTGAGCTCTTTATAGATTTTAGATACTAGCCCTTTGTCCGATATGTCATTTGCAAATATCTTTTCCCATTCCGTTGGTTGTCTTTTAGTTTTGTTGGTTGTTTCCTTTGCTGTGCAGAAGCTTTTTATCTTCATAAGGTCCCAGTAATTCACTTTTGCTTTTAATTCCCTTGCCTTTGGGGATGTGTCGAGTAAGAGATTGCTACGGCTAAGGTCAGAGAGGTCTTTTCCTGCTTTCTCCTCTAGGGTGTTGATGGTTTCCTGTCTCACATTTAGGTCCTTTATCCATTTTGAGTTTATTTTTGTAAATGGTGTGAGAAAGTGGTCTAGTTTCAATCTTCTGCATGTTGCTGTCCAGTTCTCCCAGCACCATTTGTTAAAGAGGCTGTCTTTTTTCCATTGGATGTTCTTTCCTGCTTTGTCAAAGATGAGTTGGCCATACGTTTGTGGGTCTAGTTCTGGGGTTTCTATTCTATTCCATTGGTCTGTGTGTCTGTTTTTGTGCCAATACCATGCTGTCTTGATGATGACAGCTTTGTAGTAGAGGCTAAAGTCTGGGATTGTGATGCCTCCTGCTTTGGTCTTCTTCTTCAAAATTCCTTTGGCTATTCGGGGCCTTTTGTGATTCCATATGAATTTTAGGATTGCTTGTTCTAGTTTCGAGAAGAATGCTGGTGCAATTTTGATTGGGATTGCATTGAATGTGTAGCTAGCTTTGGGTAGTATTGACATTTTGACAATATTTATTTTTCCAATTCATGAGCAGGGAATGTCTTTCCATTTCTTTAAATCTTCTTCAATTACCTTCATAAGCTTTCTATAGTTTTCAGCATACAGATCCTTTACATCTTTGGTTAGATTTATTCCTAGGTATTTTATGCTTCTTGGTGCAATTGTGAATGGGATCAGTTTATTTGTCTTTCTGTTGCTTCATTGTTAGTGTATAAGAATGCAACTGATTTCTGTACATTGATTTTGTATCCTGCAACTTTGCTGAATTCATGTATCAGTTCTAGCACACTGCAGGTGGAGTCTATCGGATTTTCCATGTATAATAGCATGTCATCTGCAAAAAGCGAAAGCTTGACTTCATCTTTGCCAATTTTGATGCCTTTGATTTCCTTTTGTTGTCTGATTGCTGATGCTAGAACTTCCAGCACTATGTTAAACAACAGCGGTGAGAGTGGGCATCCCTGTCGTGTTCCTGATCTCAGGGAAAAAGCTCTCAGTTTTTCCCCGTTGAGGATGATGTTAGCTGTGGCCTTTTCATAAATGGCTTTTATGATCTTTAAGTATGTTCCTTCTATCCCGACTTTCTCAAGGGTTTTTATTAAGAAAGGGTGCTGGATTTTGTCAAAGGCCTTTTCTGCATCGATTGACAGGATCATATGGTTCTTCTCTTTTTTTTTGTTAATGTGATGCATCACGTTGATTGATTTGCGAATGTTGAACCAGCCCTGCATCCCAGGAATGAATCCCACTTGATCATGGTGAATGATTCTTTTTATATGCTGTTGAATTTGATTTGCTAGTATCTTATTGAGAATTTTTGCATCCATATTCATCAGGGATATCGGCCTGTAGTTCTCTTTTTTTACTGGGTCTCTGTCTGGTTTAGGAATCAAAGTAATACTGGCTTCATAGAATGAGTCTGGAAGTTTTCCTTCCCTTTCTATTTCTTGGAATAGCTTGAGAAGGATAGGTATTATCTCTGCTTTAAACGTCTGGTAGAACTCCCCTGGGAAGCCATGTGGTCCTGGACTCTTATTTGTTGGGAGATTTTTGATAACCGATTCAATTTCTTCACTGGTTATGGGTCTGTTCAAGCTTTCTCTTTCCTCCTGATTGAGTTTTGGAAGTGTGTGGGTGTTCAGGAATTTGTCCATTTCTTCCAGGTTGTCCAATTTGTTGGCATATAATTTTTCATAGTATTCCCTGATAATTGTTTGTATCTCTGAGGGATTGGTTGTAATAATTCCATTTTCATTCATGATTTTATCTATTTGGGTCATCTCCCTTTTCTTTTTGAGAAGCCTGGCTAGAGGTTTGTCAATTTTGTTTATTTTTTCAAAAAACCAACTCTTGGTTTCATTGATCTGCTCTACAGTTTTTTTAGATTCTATATTGTTTATTTCTGCTCTGATCTTTATTATTTGTCTTCTTCTGCTGGGTTTGGGGTATCTTTGCTGTTCTGCTTCCATTTCCTTTAGGTGTGCTGTTAGATTTTGTATTTGGGATTTTTCTTGTTTCTTGAGATAGGCCTGGATTGCAATGTATTTTCCTCTCAGGACTGCCTTCGCTGCGTCCCAAAGCGTTTGGATTGTTGTATTTTCATTTTCGTTTGTTTCCATATATTTTTTAATTTCTTCTCTAATTGCCTGGTTGACCCACTCATTCGTTAGTAGGGTGTTCTTTAACCTCCATGCTTTTGGAGGTTTTCCAGACTTTTTCCTGTGGTTGATTTCAAGCTTCATAGCATTGTGGTCTGAAAGTATGCATGGTATAATTTCAATTCTTGTAAACTTATGAAGGGCTGTTTTGTGACCCAGTATATGATCTATCTGGAGAATGTTCCATGTGCACTCGAGAAGAAAGTATATTCTGTTGCTTTGGGATGCAGAGTTCTAAATATATCTGTCAAGTCCATCTGATCCAATGTCTCATTCAGGGCCCTTGTTTCTTTATTGACCGTGTGTCTAGATGATCTATCCATTTCTGTAAGTGGGATGTTAAAGTCCCCTGCAATTACCACATTCTTATCAATAAGGTTGCTTCTGTTTATGAGTAATTGTTTTATATATTTGGGGGCTCCGGTATTCGGCGCATAGACATTTATAATTGTTAGCTCTTCCTGATGGATAGACCCTGTAACTATTATATAATGTCCTTCTTCATCTCTTGTTACAGCCTTTAATTTAAAGTCTAGTTTGTCTGATATAAGTATGGCTACTCCAGCTTTCTTTTGGCTTCCAGTAGCATGATAAATAGTTCTCCATCCCCTCACTCTGAATCTAAAGGTGTCCTCAGGTCTAAAATGAGTCTCTTGTAGACAGCAAATAGATGGGTCTTGTTTTTTTATCCATTCTGATACCCTATGTCTTTTGGTTGGCGCATTTAATCCATTTACATTCAGTGTTATTATAGAAAGATACGGGTTTAGAGTCATTGTGATGTCTGTATGTTTTATGCTTGTAATGATGTCTCTGGTACTTTGTCTCACAGGATCCCCCTTAGGATCTCTTGTAGGGCTGGTTTAGTGGTGACAAATCCCTTCAGTTTTTGTTTGTTTGGGAAGACCTTTATCTCTCCTTCTAGTCTAAATGACAGACTTGCTGGATAAAGGATTCTCGGCTGCATATTTTTTCTGTCTAGCACACTGAAAATCTCGTGCCAATTCTTTCTGGCCTGCCAAGTTTCAAAAGAGAGATCAGTCACGAGTCTTATAGGTCTCCCTTTATATGTGAGGGCACGTTTACCCCTTGCTGCTTTCAGAATTTTCTCTTTATCCTTGTATTTTGCCAGTTTCACTATGATATGTCGTGCAGAAGATCGATTCAAGTTACGTCTGAAGGGAGTTCTCTGTGCCTCTTGGATTTCAATGCCTTTTTCCTTCCCCAGTTCAGGGAAGTTCTCAGCTATTATTTCTTCAAGTACCCCTTCAGCACCTTTCCCTCTCTCTTCCTCCTCTGGGATACCAATTATGCGTATATTATTTCTTTTAGTGTATCACTTAGTTCTCTAATTTTCCCCTCATACTCCTGGATTTTTTTATCTCTCTTTTTCTCAGCTTCCTCTTTTTCCATAACTTTATCTTCTAGTTCACCTATTCTCTCCTCTGCCTCTTCCATCCGAGCCGTGGTGGTTTGCATTTTGTTTTGCATTTCCTTTAAAGCGTTTTTCAGCTCCTCGTGACTGTTCCTTAGTCCCTTGATCTCTGTAGCAAGAGATTCTCTGCTGTCCTGTATACTGTTTTCCAGCCCAGCGATTAATTTTATGACTATTATTCTAAATTCACTTTCTGTTATATTATTTAAATCCTTTTTGATCAGCTCATTAGCTGTTGTTATTTCCTGGAGATTCTTCTGAGGGGAATTCTTCCGCTTGGTCATTTTGGATAGCCCCTGGTGTGGTGAGGACCTGCAGGACACTTCCCCTGTGCTGTGGTGTATAACTGGAGTTGGTGGGCGGGGCCACAGTCCGACCTGATGTCTGCCCCCAGCCCACCGCTGGGGCCACAGTCAGAGTGGTGTGTGCCTTCTCTTCCCCTCTCCTAGGGGCGGGATTCACTGTGGGGTGGTGTGGCCCGTCTGGGCTACTTGCACACTGCCAGGCTTGTGATGCTGGTGATCTGGCGTATTAGCTGGGGTGGGTAGGAAAGGTGCACGGCGGCAGGGGGGCAGGCTTAGCTCGCTTCTCCTTAGGTGATCCACTTCAGGAGGGGCCCTGTGGCAGCCGGAGGGAGTCAGATCCGCTGCCGGAGGTTTGGCTCCGCAGAAGCACAGAGTTGGGTGTTTGCGTGGAGCGAGCAATTTCCCTGGCCGGAACCGGTTCCCTTTGGGATTTTGGCTGGGGGATGGGCGGGGGAGATGGCGCTGGCAAGCGCCTTTGTTCCCCACCAAACTGAGCTCTGTCTTCCGGGGGCTCAGCAGCTCTCCGTCCCTTTGTCCTCCAGCCTTCCCGCTTTCCGAGCAGAGCTGTTAACTTATGACCTCCCAGAAGCTAAGTCGCGCTTGCTGTCGGAACACAGTCCGTCAGGCCACCCCTGCTTTTGCAAGCCAGACTCAGGGTCTCTGCTTGGCCGGCGAGCCGCCCCTCCGCCCCGGCTCCCTCCCACCAGTCCGTGGAGCACGCACTGCCTCGCCGCCCTTCCTACCCTCTTCCGTGTGCCTCTCGTCTGCGCTTGGGTCTGGCGACTCCATTCTGCTAATCCTCTGGCTGTTTTCTGGGTTATTTAGGCAGGTGTAGGTGGAATCTAAGTGATCAGCAGGACGCGCAGTGAGCCCAGCGTCCTCCTACGCCGCCATCTTCCCTCCAATCTAAAAATTCTTTTTAATATTTCTTTATTTTTGAGAGAGAGAGACACAGAGCACAGATGGGGAAGGGACAGAGAGAGAGGGAGACACAGAATCATGAGCAGGCTTCAGGCTCTGAACTGTTAGTGCAGAGCCTGATGCAGGACTCGAACCCATGAACTGTGAGATCATGTTGTGAGCCAAAGTCGGATGCTTAACCAACTGAACCACCCCGGCACCCCTTACTTTTGCATTTTTAATGCAAAAGGGGGAACAACATTATATGCTTTCAGCTAAGCCAGGAGTGACAAGAAACTTGCATTTAGTAATTTTGTTTTTACCTTTTATTCAAACAGCAGTAGATGATGGGGTTGTACATGGTGGAGCTCATTGCCAGCCAAAAACTAGCCAGGTAGACCTGCTGGATATATTTCCATCTATTCAGCTGTTGATAGATTGCTGTGAGGATGAAGTAAATATGATAAGGCAGCCAGCAGATGGCAAATGTCACCACGACAATTATCATCATTTTTACAACCTAAAAGGAAAGAAGTAAAGAGGTCAGTTTTGGAAAATTCAAAAGTCATTAAATGTACTGCAAATCATATTTTTCTGCCAATATAGTTAAATACATGGCATGCTTAAGGCTTAGTATTGGAAAAGTAAGAGGTAATACAGGGACAGCTGCCTAAGGTAAGCCTCAAGAAAGCATGCTAATGTCACTAATCCTTCTTTACCTAGCCCACATGAATGGGTGGCACTAACTCAAATAGAAACAAATATATCTTAACTGGCATGAAGACAATAAGTGTTTACAAAAATCCAAAGAGCTTAGGGGAGAGAGGAGCAAGATTTGGCTGTGCTAGCCTGCACAATAAAATAGCAGAGATATTATACCTAGACAAACTGCTGCATCACTGGGGATAATTTAGGCTGTAAGGGCTGGGCTGGTTCCTCAGTATTTATTATAGGCTGACTATAGTGAAGACTATTTGGTTTTCTTTACTCTCATACCATGCTCATGAGGCAACCTTCTGAATATTAATATGGTTTCTCTTATAATCTGATATTGGGGAAGCTTTCTCTGCATAGTGATGATGAATATTCACATTAGTCTGAGGAAATACCATTAACTTTAAATTTGTAAATAGGCAATCATCTGGCTTATACATTAGGTCTTTTGGTAAGCATGAATCATTTCCTCGGTTTCCACACCTCTGAAACAAAATATTCTAGAAAGCCCTGGCCGCAGAAGAATATCAACTTGTATTTCTCTACCTCTAGGCCTTAAGTTCCTAAATGACAAAGAGAATGTCTTAATTATCTTAATATCCCCAGCATCTAGCACAATCCCAAGTACATAGCTGAACATAAACAATTAGATATAGAATGAACGAAAAATGAATGACAGTGTACAATTTGCAATAGTGGGTTGAATGAGAGGATGTTTTATGTGTCCCTAAATAAAATAAAATCTGTGCATTGTCTGTGACTATAAGAAAGGTAAACTCAAAGTAGCTTGGCTTTGTGTGGAAAAGGAAATAATACTACTATCCTATGATGGCCTCATTTAACATTTCTCATTAGCAATCTCTCTACTAAATTTGTTCATACTTCTTTTGGCAATATGGAAATAGTAAAATGTTTAGAATAATATATGCTAAATAAACTAACTTGGGAGCTTACCCATAACAGATCAGAACACAAATCAGAGAAAGTCTTGACATAAATGACCTATGGGGCATCTTAGAACTATGGAAACACACTATTTATGACCCGGGCTTGTCATTTCTCTGCAAGCTAGGGATTCAGATGAAATGTTGGCAAGGTTAACAGTCAGGAGAGATTCTAGAACAAGACAAATCATGAAGTGGATCACTGTGGAAGGCAAAGCTTTCCTAAGGGTCTCATCACTCTAACATCCACGTGACTAGCATTGATCTGATGGACATTGGTCATCAGAGCTGAAGATCCAGGTCAATAGCTCACGGAATGTCATCACTGGCTGCACCATCTAAAACCTTTTTTCTCAGTGCTCTTTAAACTGCATTTCCACCCCCTGAAAAGCTATGTTCAGATTTCTGCATTTATCTCTCCTATTTCTCATTCATGGATTTGTGGCATACAAGTTAAGAGTTATATTTTATTACAATTCACACTTATACAATAACTTATTCGTTGGTTTTCAATGTGTTTTAAGAAACTGAGGCAAAGACCAAGAGTTTTGACCGCTATGGTTCATGAAACTAGGCTAGATTTTATTTATTTTTTAATTTTTAAGTATATATTTTTTATTTTTTTATTTCAAGAGAGGGAATGGGAGGGGCAGAGAGAGGGAGGGGGAGAATCCCAAGCAGGCTCTGTGCTGTCACTGTAGAGCCCGATGCTGGGCTCGAACTCATGAACTGTGAGGTTATGACCTGAGCCGAAATCAAGAGTCAACCAACTCAGTCAACCAACTGAGCCTCCCGGGTGCCCTTAGGCTAGAGTTTTAAAAGTAAGATTTTTAATTCTTTTTTCCCCCTTGCCTACAGTTAACATTTATTGAGTGTCTGGTAGGTCTCAAAAACAGTGTAGAGAAAAATAATGAATAGAGGACTATTCCTTATCTTGAAGAAGCTTACAATATAATGAAAAAAATGTAAATTAAAAAATGCATGAATATAAACATGTAGATAAAATTGAAATAATATTTATAAGAACTTACTAGTTTATTTTAAGCAAGAATGACGCAGTGCATGGTAACTAGTCTCAGGGGATGTAAGAGGAATGAAACGAGTTCTATTGCCTTTTTATCTTGAACATATGAACATCATACTATTCCTTGAACATGATAGGCAAGCTCCTGCCCAAAAGTATTCTCCCTCCAGAACATTCTTCCCGTAATTATTCCCACTGGTAACACCCTCATCTCCTTCACGCCTTGGTACAGCTGTCACTTTCTCTGCTACTCCTATTCTGACCGACCTGTTTAAAATTGCAGTCTGCCTTTCCAGTTCCCAACCCCTTAGCTTGCTCTTTCTTTTCAGTTTTTTATGTTTATTCTTTACTTTCTGTCTCCTCATACTAGAATATAAAAGGGCAAGAATTTTCTTCTTACTTTGTTGATGCATTTCAGGCACATAGGCTGGACTTCACATATAATCAGCTCAAAAAATTTTTTAAATTAATGAATGAAAATGAATACAAAATGAAAGAAACTAAAGGACATATAGTTGGTTAAGAGATGTCCATAATTTTATCCAGTCATTGATTACTGGTATCATTTGTCCTCCAAGTTTAAAATGGACATGCATATATAAAATGAGCATGACATTTTATTGCTGTTTCATATTTCTAGGCAAACAAATTCAAGAGTACGAGCATACAAACAATATAACCAATATATTTTTGGGGGTGCATGAAAGCATTAAATTTTATTCTGAATAAGTGTTAAGGGCAAAAATAATCTGTTACAATGTGAACAAGGTACAGGCTACTATGTTAAATATGGTATGAACAAATATGCATAAACACTTCTTTGAATGCTTTTTTGCAGGCTGACCACAAACTCCCTATGCATGAAATTGTTTTCCAATAATAGTTAAAGACGTACAAAGGCTATCAGAGTCTTTTACGTGACTTCCAACCACGTGGAAGAAGTCCATAATGGGGGAAAATTAAAGTGTAAGTGGAGAATTGAATGAAAATGCCTCTGGAAGAGAAGTTTCAGATAACTTCTAATTCACATATATAGAGCCTTACGGACCTTGATATAAAACATTTCAAAACTTATTTGACGATGTTTAGGAAAAATCTAAAAGACCCTAAAAGAAAAGATCTTTCACAGTGAAACACGGCTATAATATATTTCATTCATTTATTTCTATAAAATACATTTTGACTGTTAGCTTCAGTCTCTGCTCACAAAACCTTGTGGAATTATTTCTGATATCAAACTTTCAGGACCCAGGTTTAATGTAAATGCAAAAGTGGGGTCTTGGGTGGGAGTAATTGCATTACTTTGTGAAGTGCCAAAGTCATGAAATTGTAATCCTACTCTTTAAATTGCTAAGGAAAAGAACACTTTGAAACACAAACCATGAGCAGTGACAGCTGTGCACATGCTGTGAGCAGTTCCCCTGTGTCTCATGGCTGGACAATGGCACTAACACATAAATACTAGGCAGGAAAGGCATTCAGTTGGTAGACTTCCTAAAAATCCCAAAATTTTTAGGCAAGATAAAGAGACTGAAATGGAGATGATTCAAATCTTTCATCATGTCCTAACAAATTTTGTTGTGACTTGATAAAAACATTGATTGATGTTGAGTATTTCATGAAGCTGAGACATGCGCCTGCCTCTGAGACAAGGGGATTTGTTTTCCATGGCAACATGGACAGTTGTGGCTACCCACCACTGTCCTTGGCACAGACATTTCCTAGCAGGAGGAAGAAGGGAAGTGTGACAAGCAAACATAGGCAGGATGGAAATGCATGTCTTGGTTAGTGAAAATGAGCTTTGGGCACCTTTTCTTAGTGTATCAAAGGGGAAAAAAAATCTTTGATTTTTGTATCCTGTACAGGTTAGACTGGAATGCCTGCAGCTGTTCTTATCTTTCATATTAAATTAGTGTAGGGTGGATGATTTTGAGGTTTAGGTCATAAAAGAAAAAACGTAAGTCTAGGAAATGAAATAAAATACTGCCAACCGTAAAAAAAATCTAGGAGTCATATTCTTCAGTGCAGGATTTATTCTTTATAAATATCCGAACTGGAAATTACCAACTCCATGTGAGAGCAAGTTTCTTGTTTTGATGAGAACCTCTTCAGAACATGCATTCTGGAGGACCGTCCCATGGATCACACCCTAACACTAGCCCATGCCTTTTGTCTGCGCAAATGTTCTTAAATAGACCATTATATTTCTTTAAGTCAAAATTTCAGGCCTGTTCATTCTAACCACACATTAGCAAATTAAAATGATATTCTCAGGAGCAAGATATGGAAAAAAATTTCAATAACAGCATCAAAATTTAAGGTACCATTTCATGGGCTACTTAGGCTGAGCTTTTCCTACTTCTGTTTCAAAGACTAGTCTTAAAAAGTTCAGTCTCAAGTGAGAAAATAAGAACTAAGCAATGATAGCTGTGAAAAAAGTGCAGGGTGGTCCAGAAGCCGAGTTGAATTTTGCTAGCATGAGAATGGATGAGAATATGGGCATACTGGGTAAGTGCCATCCAAGAAATGTGACACTTGTGCCAACTCCAAGTAACATGTGCATGCAATTAATGTTAACTTAGAGTAATGCCTATAAGAAATTATGTCAAGGGGATATGTTTAGAACTTTTTATCCAAAAACAGCAGAATACACATTCTTCTCAAGTGCACATGGAACATTCTCCAAGACAGATCATATGATGGGTCAGAAAACAGCCCTCAATAAATATAAAAGAATTGATATCATACCATGCATATTTTCAGATCACAATGCTATGAAACTTGAAATCAACCACAAGAAAAAATTTGGAAAGTCTCCAAATGCATGGAGGTTAAAGAACACCCTACTAAAAAAAAAAGATTGGGTCAACCAGGCAATTAAAGAATAAATTTAAAAACATATGGAAGCAAATGAAAATGAAAACATGACAGTCCAAACCCTTAGGGATGCAGCAAAGGCAGTCCTAAGGGGGAAAATACATTGCAATCCAGATCTATCTCAAGAAACAAGAAAAATCACAAATGCAAAATCTAACTGCACACCTCAAGGAACTAGAAGTAGAACAACAAAGAAACCCCAAATCCAGCAGAGGAAAAGAAATAATAAAGATTAGAGTAGAAATAAACAATATAGAATTCTTCCCACCCCGCCCAAAAAAGAAACAAAAACAAAAACAAAACCAACCTACCAACCAAACAAAAAACCCCACAGTAGAACAGATCAATGAATCTCAGAGCTGGTCTTTTGAAAAACTAAACAAAATTGATAAACCCCCAGCCAGACCTCTCAAAAAGAAAAGAGGGAGAATAGATAGATAAAAATCATGAATGAAAGTGGAGAGATCACAACCAACACCACAGAAATACAAACAATTATTAGAGAATACTATGAAAAATTATATACCAACAAATTAGACAACCTGGAAGAAATGGACAAATTCCTAGACACCCACACACTACCAAAACACAAATGGGAAGAAATAGAAAATTTGAAAATGACCCATAACCAGCAAAGAAATAGAATTTGTTATCAAAAATCTCCCAACAAATAGGGGCACCTGGGTGCCTCGGTTGGTTAAGCGTTTGACTTCAGCTCAGGTCATGATCTCATAGTTTGTAGGTTCAAGCCCTGCATCAGGCTCTGTGCTGACAGCTCAGAGCCTGGAGCCTGCTTCAGATTCTGTGTCTCCCTCTCCCTTTGTCCCACCACCTCTCATGCTCTATCTCTCTCTCTGTCAAAAATAAATGAATATTTTAAAAAATTAAAAAAAAAAATCTCCCAACAAATAAAAGTCCTGGGCCAGATGGCTTCCTAGGGGAATTCTACAAGACATTTAAAGCAGAGTTAATACCTAAACTTCTTCAACTATTTCAAAAAATAGAAATGGGGGCGCCTGGGTGGCGCAGTCGGTTAAGCGTCCGACTTCAGCCAGGTCACGATCTCGCGGTCCGGGAGTTCGAGCCCCGCGTCAGGCTCTGGGCTGATGGCTCGGAGCCTGGAGCCTGTTTCCGATTCTGTGTCTCCCTCTGTCTCTGCCCCTCGCCCGTTCATGCTCTGTCTCTCTCTGTCCCAAAAATAAATAAACGTTGAAAAAAAAAAAAATTTAAAAAAAAACAAAAAATAGAAATGGAAGGAAAGCTTCCATACTCATTCTGTGAAGCTAGCATTACCTTGATTCCCAAACCAGACTCCACTAAAAAGGAGAATTACAGGCCAATATCCCTGATGAACATGGATGCAAAAATTCTCAACAAGATACTAGCAAATCAAATTCAACAGTATGTTAAAAGAATTATTCACCATGATCAAGTGGGATTCATTCCTGGACTGTAGGGCTGGTTCAATACTTGCAAATCGATCAATGTGATGCATCATATTAATAAAAGAAAGGATAAGAAACATATGATCCTGTCAATAGATGCAGAAAAGGCATTTGACAAAATACAGCATCCTTTCTTAATAAAATCCCTCAAGAAAGTTGGGATCGAAGGAACATATCTTAACATCATAGAAGCCACATATGAAAAGCCCACAGCTAATATCATCCTCAATGAGGAAAAACTGAGAGCTTTCCCCCTGAGATCAGGAACACAACAGACATGTCCACTCTCACCAGTGTTGTTTAACATAGTATTGGGAGTCCTAGCTTCAGCAATCGGACAACAAAATGAAATAAAAAGCATCCAACTTGACAAAAAAGTCAAACTTTCACTTTTCGTGGATGACTTGATACTCTACATGGAAATCCCTAAAGACTCCACGAAAAATCTGCTAGAACTGATACATGAATTCAACAAGTCACAGGATACAAAAATCAATGTACAGAAATTGGTTGCATTTCTATACACCAATAATGAAGCAACAGAAAGAGAATTCAAGAAATTGGTCCCATTTGCAATTGCACCAAGAACCATAAAATACCTAGGAATAAACCTAACCAAAGATGTCAAAAATCTGTATGCTGAAAACTATAGAAAACTTATGAAAGAAATTGGAGAAGACACACACACAAAAAGGAAAGACATTCCATGCTCATGAATTGGAAGAATAAATATTGTTAAAATGTCAATACTACCCAAGGCAATCTACACATTCAATGCAATCCCAATTAAAATTGCACCCAATTAAATTTGCATTCTTCTCAAAGATAGAACAAACAATCCTAAAATTTATATGGAACCACAAAAGACCCCAAATAGCCAAAGTAATATTGAAAAAGAAAACCTCAGTGGGAGGCATTACAATCCCGGACTTTAGCTTCTACTACAAAGCTGTAATCATCAAGACTGTATGGTATTGGCACAAAAACAGACACACAGACCAATGGAACAGAATACAGAACCCAGAATTGGACCCACAAATGTATGGCCAACTAATCTTTGACAAAACAGGAAAGAGTATACAATAGAAAAAAGACAGTCTCTTTAGCAAATGGTTCTGGGAGAACTGGACAGGAACATGCAGAAGAATGAAACCAGACCACTTTCTTACATCAAACATAAAACTAAACTCAAAATGGATGAAAGACCTAAATGTGAGACAGGAAACCATCAAAACCTTAGAGGAGAAAACAGGCAACAACTTCTTTGACCTCAGCCACAGCAACTTCTTACTCAACACGTCTCCAAAGGCAAGGGAAATAAAAGCAAAAATGAACTATTGGGACCTCAACAAGATAAAAAACTTCTGGCCTGCAAAGGAAACAATCGATAAAACTAAAAGGCAACCGATAGAATGGGAGAAGATATTTGCAAATGACATATTGAATAAAAGGTTAGTATCCAAAATCTATAAAGAACTTACCAAACACAACACCAAAAAAACAAATAATCCAATGAAGAAATGGGCAGAAGACATAAATAGGCACTTTTCCAAAGAAGACATCCAGATGGCCCACAGACACATAAAAAGATGCTCAACATGACTCATCATCAGGGAAATACAAATCAAAACCATTTTGAGATACTGCCTCACACCAGTCAGAATTGCTAAAATTAAGAACTCAGGAAATAACAGATGTTGGTGAGGATGTGGAGAAATGGGAACCTTCCTGCACTGTTGGTGGAAATGCAAACTGGTGCAGCTGCTGTGAAAAACAGCGTGGAGGTTCCTCAAAAAATTATACATAGTACTACCATACGACCCAGCAACAGCACTACTAGGAATTTATCCAAAGCATACAGGAGCACTGATTCATAGGGGCACTTATACCCCAATGTTTATAGCAGTGCTTTCAACAATAGCCAAATCATGGAAAGAGTCCAAATGTCCATCAACTGATGAATGGATAAAGAAGATGTGGTTTATATACATAATGGAATACTACTGGGCAATGAGAAAGAATGAAATCCTGCCATTTGCAACAACATGGATGGAACTGGAGGGTATTATGCTAAGTGAAATAAGTCAGTCAGAAAAAAACAGATATCATATGTTTTCACTCATATATGGAACTTGAAAAACTTAACAGAAGACCATGGAGGAAGGGAAGAGGAAAAAATAGTTTCAAACAGAGAGGGTGGCAAACCCATAAGAGACTTTTAAATACAGAGAACAAACTAAAGGTTGAGTGGGGGGGGGGGAGGCAGGGGAGAGGGGAAAATTCATGATGGGCATTGAGAAGGGCACTTGTTGGGATGAGCACTGGGTGTTGTATGTAAGTGATGAATCACAGGAATCTACTCCCAAAACCAAGAGCACACTGTATACAATGTATGTTAGCTAACTTGACAATAAATTATATTAAAAAATAAAATAAAAAGAAAGAAATTATGTCAAGGGGTGCCTGGGTGGCTCAGTCAGTTGAGACTCTTGATTTCAGCCCAGGTCATGATCTCCCATTTTGTGAGATTGAGCGCCATGACAGGCTCTGTGCTGACAGTGTGGAGCCTCTTGGGATTTTCTCTCTCCCTTTCTCTGCCCCTTCCCCATGCGCATGCACTCTCTCTTTCAAAAATAGATAAACTTAAAAAAGTACGAAATTATGTCGAGCCTAACAAATGAAAAAGAAAACTATGTGTGTATGTGTACAAATATGGAAAACATTTCTGTCTACGTGTGTGCATGTGTGTGGTATTGTACTCTACTTCTTTACGTGTTATTGGTCATGCTTCATTTTTAGTGTGTTTTCATTTTTTCCATTGGAAACTTAGACTTTGAGAACATTATAAGATTTTAGGCTTATGACTATCTAAAGCCAAAGAAAATGATGCAGCCATAAAAGGGAAGATGAGATGAAATTAGAAAAGGAAGTACATTATAGCAAGAAGAATAAAGACTGATGTTATGGGATCCTGGTTAGAGATGAAAAGGAATGGAGGCTTCTTATGGACCGAACTGTGATCCCCCATTTTTAAAAAAATTATAAGATTTATTTATTTATTTATTTATTTATTTATTTATTTCTTGAGATATAATTGATATATACTGTGTATGTTTAAAATGTACAATGTGATGATTTGATGTATTGAGAGATGATTACCACAATAAGTTCTCTCTCCTCACACGTAGTTACTGTTTTTGTAGTTTTGTGCCTGGTAAGTACATTTAAGATTTACTAGCAACTTGCAAATATATAACTCAGTATAGTTAGCTACAGTCACCATGCTTTACATTAGATCCTCAGGACATATTAATTTGGTAACTGGGTCAGTGGGAGACCTGCAGGAGAGGCATTCCCAGTTGCTTGTGGATGGGCCTGTGGTGGAGTCCATAACGGGTTAGTAGAATCCAAGTGCTTCTGATGATAGGTTCCGTTTACCCTGCTTGCTGTTTTCCCAATCACTCACCAGCTTCCTAGTCCTGCAGCTCGTGACCCAGTTCTCTGGATGGAGAGAGAGAGACGTGGGCCTTTTCGGCAGCACCTGCAGAGCTGGGGTAGTGGATACTCACTCACTCACGTGCTCTCATACCCCCTCGGGAGGAATCACCTCTGAGAAAGACTCTGTTGGCATTGGGCTGGGTCACTTTTAGGGAGAGGCAAATTTCTCTTAACTTACAGCTAAGGGAGCTATAGCCAAGTTCTCAAGGGTATAGAGATGTTTCTGGGTCTATAGGTGGGACTTCGTTTCAGCCTCCTGGATGCAGGCCTGCCTTCTCAAAATGATTCTCCTCTTTCTTGGACTGCATCAGAATAATCAAGAGTGTCCTATTTGGATCCTTCAACTCCCCAAAAGGCACTTTTGCCTGTGGATAGACGCCAAATCGTTACTGAGTAAGGATATGACAAGACATGTCTTATTTGGTCATCTTGCTGATGTCACTTTTCAAAATTCCTGTTGAAGTCCTAATCTCCAGTATGTCAGCATGTGACTATATTTGTTGATAAAGTGTTTAAAGAGCTAAGTAAGTTAAATGAGTTCATTAGGTTGAGGGCTACATCAGTCTGACTGGTGTTCTTGAAAAAAGTGACTAGAACACTGACACACAGAGGGAAGACCATGGGAAGATAGAGGTTTGCAGCAGTCTGCAAACCAAGCAGTGAAGCCTGAGAAGAAACCAACCTTGATGACACCTTCAACTCAGACTGCTCACCTCCAGAACTATGAGAAAATACATTTCTGTTGTTTAAGCCACCAGTCTATTGTATTTTGTTATGGCGGCCTAAAAAGACAATAATGGTGTTTGAAATGCTGATGATGCTAGGTAATATGGCTTCATGCCAGTAAAATAGGAGGCAAAATACTATGCAGGGTCCCAGAAAATGGAGATTTCTAAAGAGGTTTGGATTGCTTGTAGAATTGCTTTTAGCAATATAGAATTCCTTTTTAGCAATATTGCTTACAGCAATATAGCATATATAGCAAGATAGGCTAGGATCTCTATTTACATCAGTTGATCCTCTCTTAGGTTATAGATGGTCTTCCTCATGAGCACTGTTTTCCATGATAATTCCTTTGCAGCAGAAATAATGTCAAGCACATAGAAAGCTTGCTTGCTGAATGAGATGATAGATTTTTCTTGGTTTTTATACAATTCAAAATCCAATTGATTAAGGCAAAACTTCTTTGTTATCACACTTAGGTGTTCACCTCTGAAGGAGCAGGGCCTTATGGCTTATAGGTTAGAGGAAGAGAATTAAAACAGAAAATAGCCAGAAAACAATTTCTATAGTTTAAAAAAACAGTAGAAGTAGATTTCTTTACCAGCATTTCGTGGGTATCCAAATAATCAAGAGCAATTTTAACAAAAGCTTTTTTTAAAAATTTTGTAATGTTTATTTATTTTTGAGAGAGAGAGACAGAGTGCAAGCAGGGGAGGGGCAGAGATGATTACATTACAAAAATGTAATAAAAGTATACTGTTCACAACATATGGACAAAACACAAAAATACTAATTCATAATGGACTATGAGAAGGTGGTCTGATAACGAGAATAGAGTCTGAAATTCTTTGATCAGTATCTTGTGCTGTTACCTACCGAGAGGGGCTGGGTTGTTAACATTTTAACTGGAGTGCAGTAAAGAGCTCGTTCCTGACTCTGCATTTCAAATTTCTCCCTTATATAAAACTCTAGAAGATACCCCAGTATTTTCAAACTAAACTTGTGCTCTGCTTAATGACGTTTTCATCCTACCTTCCAAAACTTCTATTCCCTTATTACCTTCCTGCGCCAGTTTCTGTTGATACAGACGGTGTGCTACAGAATGCAATGCCCAGCACGAATGCTGTAGAGTATGCATCGGCCAGGTAGTTCTAACACTCACTTTGAGACTCAACAAAGGAAAATCGTGCTGATAGCAACATTGTCCTTTGAGAGAGGCAAGGCCAGCAGATGCATTTGTGGGTAACACTGATGGATGACCCAGTGGAGTTGTGTTACAGGCTTAGTAACAGGCTTAGTGCTTTTTATACTCATTAAAAAAAAACAAAACAAAAAACTTTTCAAATGTATGAACTTATCATGATAAACCTTTGACCACATAGTTTCTTTATTTTATGAATAAGAGACTTAAAACCAAGGAGGTGGAGTGTTTTCTCAAGATCACAAAGACAGGTTCAGAGCTAGGACTCCTGGGTCTCTTCATTCTTCATTGGCTAAGGACTCATTTTGCATACATTCTGCTTCTCAAAACCTTTAGAAAAATAGCCCTTGCTTCTTTCTGCATTTAGATGCTCAGGGGATGTGTAAGTAAAGGATAGTCAAACATCCATATTTTGCTGAGGATCTACCCACTTGAACTTAATGTGAGATGAGATATTTTCCTAAAGCTAGAAGATGAAAGAGTGAGAAAAGAAGTTGGAATGGTGGAGTGGGCCGGGAACAAGAGGTTAGAATTCGGTTTGTCTAATGCAATGTGAATATGGACAGATTTATGTACACTAAAACTATGAAATAGGGATTCAGTACTACAAATGTTTTATGTGCTCATGTGGTACCATTTACTTCGATATATTTCATTTATGTAGAGCGTGTTTAAAGACAAATGGAAAAGAAGTATAAGTTCTTAACAATGCTGTATTCTTTACACCCGGTAGCCATAAAGTAGGTCTATTGAGAAGACTACTTTAGTCCCAGATAAATAGTTGCTGTTAGGATTTAAGACCCTTTGACATTCACAGAAGGGGAGAGAGTGAAGAGAATTTTTTCCTCAGTTACCTTTCCGGGGAAGTGAGTGTAAAAGAAAAAACAACTGCAACCAGTTGCCATAGGGCAACTCCTTTTCTGTGCCAGGAATTTCTGGGGTAGATCTGGTATCTTGGGAGCATGCCTGGTCAGGAAAAAAGGCTAGGCTGACATCATTTGCCAGACTGAGAGATTTTGTCTTCCTCTATACTGACATCACTTGTCCTTTTAAAAACACACTGTTACTAACGGGTGCCTGGGTGAGTCAGTCACTTAAGCATCCAACTTCACCTCAGGTCATGATCTTGCAGTTCATGAGTTCGAGCCCCATGTTGGGCTCTGTACTGACAGCTTAGAGCCTGGAGCCTGCTTTGGATTCTGTGTCTCCCTCCTCTCTGCCCCTAACCTGCTCGTATTCTGTCTCTCACAAATAAATAACATTTTTAAAAATTAAAATCAAATAAAACACTGTTATTAATACATTGTGGTCTGAAATGTTGATCCAGCCAGTGTTTTAAGATACTTTTGCAGTTGGCTTTTTATCTTGAAGGTGTGCACACTTTAATTGCTTTTTGAAACCGTATAAATCTAGAATGTTTAAAATTATGCTTTCCAATATCAAATCTAGTAGAAAATAAGATCAGCCACTGAAAATTAATATTTTTCTCTATAATATATGATAAACTAAGAAAGCATGGCTTATAAATAATGTTATTATCCTTATCTGTAGTTACCTTGAAATAAATCTTTGTGATTTGCACATGCTTATCACTTTGCCTAGAGTGCCCTGATCTGATACCTTTCCATGTAAACTTCTCTATCCATTTTTTAGGAGGTCACCTCAAGTTCACCTCTCTCAGTAGCTTCTCTCATTTCTTCATGCACGTAGTGTTAGATGCTAACTGACTTAGCATATCATGCTTATATCTTATAACACATGTTACAGTCAAGCATGCTTCTGTTTCCTTCAGTCCAGATATGGGCATATGCATTATACTTCTTTGTGTCTCCAGAACCTAGAATAGTTCTTGACATTGAATAATTAGCTGTTGACTGAAGTTATCTGATTTTCCCACTCATTTTATAAACACTTTAATTGTAAGAAGCATCATTTATCTTTGTTTTACCAGTGTTTTGCCCTATTATGCATGTAATAAGATTTCAAAAATATGTATTTTTGAACATGGAAGGAAGAATTTCATTTTCTTTTTTCCCCCTTATGCTGTGCTTTTTATTCCCATGCCCTATGCTTTCCATAACTGGAAGCCTGTATCTCCCTCTCCCCTTAACCCAGTTGCCCATCTCCTCCTTCCCTCCCCTCTGACAACCATCAGTTTGTCCTTTGTAATTATGGGTCTAATTCTGCTTCAAAAATATTATTTAAGTGAATAAAACAAAAATGCATTTAAATATCTTACACCTAAATTAAAATAATTATTATTGCCCCTGACTTTTGTGTTTAGCAAGATATTTGAAAAGAATAGCTATTTGAACCATGTGATAGCACAGCCTTCAGAAGGAGGTCAATTATTTTCGCTTATCTTATTTATTGTACACTTAGATTATGAATGTTGTACAATAATGCCATTTTTCTAAAGAAACCTAGGCCCCAGACTCTAGAGATACAGTGCTAAATTAAAAAAGAAAAAAAAAGTGGGGCGCCTGGGTGGCTCAGTCAGTTAAGCATCCGGCTTCAGCTCAGTTCATGATCTCACAGTCTGTGAGTTAGAGCCCCACATCAGGCTCTGTGCTGACAGCTCAGAGCCTGGAGCCTTTTTAGGATTCTGTGTCTCCCTCTCTCTCTGCCCCTCCCCTGCTCATGCTCTGTCTCTCTCTGTCTCAAAAATAAAAAAAATAAAATAATTTAAAAAAGAAAAAAGTTATCTATTTCCCCACCATTTACATCCTATTAATGAGACATTTATTAAACAGTAAATATAAAAATACTGTGAAATTACAAATTATGATAAGTTCTATAGAAAAAAAAAACAATCAGGGGCACCTGGGTGGCTCAGTCAGTTAAACGTCTGACCTTAGCTCAGGTCGTGGTCTTGCCGTTCTCGAATTTGAGCCTCACGTTGGACTCTGTGCTGACAGCTCAGAGCCTGGAGCCTGTTTCAGATTCTGTGTCTCCCTCTCTCTCTGTCCTTCCCCTGCTTGCACGCTTTTGCTCTCTCTCTCTTTCTCAAAAATAAATAAACATTAAAACAATTTAAAAAAAAGAAAAAATAATCATGTCTAGATTTGTAGAATACTATGGAAGGTCTACTTGAGGAAGCACTATTTAAGCTGAAACCCAGAGGATGTACAGACAGATGAATAAAGGGCACATCATTTTAGGCCCTGATAATAGAGTGTAAAGACCAAAACATGGCAGATAGCTTGATGTGTTCAAACAACTAAGAGCCAGTGTTACTGGAACATGGTGTGTGATGGCAAAGTGGTACAGAACGAGGTTGGCAGAGTAAGTGACAGCAAGGTCATGTAGGACCGTATAGCTTATTTTCAGGATTTGCAATTTCCTTTATTTATTTTTTGCAATTTCCTTTATTTATTTTCTTAAGAATATTGGGAAGCTACTGAAAAATTGCAAGCTGATAGTGAGTTGATTTACATTTTAATATTTATTTATTTTGAGAGAGACAGACAGTGCTCTTGGGCTTGCATGAGTGGGGGAGGGGTAGAGAGAGAAGGAGGGAGAGAATCTCAAGCAGGCTCCACACTTACAGCTTGGAGCTGAGTTGATTTATATTTTAAAAACACCATTTGTAATATACAACATAGTGGCTATATTACTAACACTGTATTGTATACTAAAAGATGCTAAAGGAGTAGGTTTTAAAAGTAATCACAAGAAAATATTTTTTTTTACAAGAAAAGAACTTTTAACTATATGTGGTGATAGATGATAACCACACTTAATGTAGTGATAATTTTGTAATACATACAAATGCCAAATCATTATGCTGTACACTTGAAACTAATAGAACATTATATGTAAATTATATCTCATTAAAAACTCATTGTGGCTGCTGAGTGAAGAATGAATTTGGTGTGAACAAATGCAGACCTGCAGAAGTGAGTGGGAGAGACTGTTGTGGTAGACTTGTTGACCATGATAGAATCTTGGAGAATTATTTTGATGGACACAGAGAAAAGTACAGAGATGGGAGATATCTTAGGGAGGAAAACCATTAGGATTTAGTAGTGGATCAGGTGAGGGCGAGAGAGCAAGGAGGAGGGCAGTTTAAGAATCACTCTTCTTGGGGCGCCTGGGTGGCACAGTCGGTTAAGCGTCCGACTTCAGCCAGGTCACGATCTCGCGGTCTGTGAGTTCGAGCCCCGCATCGGGCTCTGGGCTGATGGCTCAGAGCCTGGAGCCTGTTTCTGATTCTGTGTCTCCCTCTCTCTCTGCCCCTCGCCCGTTCATGCTCTGTCTCTCTCTGTCCCAAAAATAAATAAACGTTGAAAAAAAAAATTAAAAAGAAAAAAAAAAAAGAATCACTCTTCTTAGGAATTAGTATCTGGGTAAATGGAGGTGTCATGCACTGGTATTTGGAAAAGTCAGACATGGAGACTCAGAGATCAGTTGTGTATCTTATATTTTTAAATACCTGAGAAATACTCAAAGCAAGGACATCAAGTATGTAACTGATCACATAAACTTAGAGTTCATAGAAGTAGTATTGATTTATAATATGCACTTCAGAGTCAGTGATCTATAGATGATATTTAATGTCATGGGAATGAATGAACATAGGAATGAATATAGGAATATAAGAATGAATGAATTATATATATTAAATGTATTCATATATATGAATTAATTACATATGTGTGTAAATATATATGTAAATATATATAGTTCCTGTTGGTTCTGTTTCTCTGGAGAACACTACTACAACTCTGACATCCACTGTGCTGCACAGTTCCCTATTATATACTACATATTTCCATATTTTTGGCTTTCCTAGAAGCAGCCAATTTCTAAGCATTTTCATATAAAAAATGTATTTGATCTAAGAGAGAATACATTTTTTTTCCTGATTATCCAACCATTTGTAATCAGTTTAGCTAATGGCATTATGGCATTACTTCATACTTAATTATTTCTGCAAATATATTGAACATTTTATATGTGTGGTCTTGGTTCACACAGTGAGGAAGGCTGAGTAATGCCATGATTGCCATGTGCAGGCTGGAGACCCAGGAAAGCTGGTGGAGAAAACTGGTGTCTCAGGTGGCCAGGCAGAGAAAAATTCAACTATCCTCTGTTTTTTGTTTTTGTTTTTTCCAGACTCTCAACAGATTGGATATTCACCTACACTGGGGTGGGCCATCTGCTTTACTCAGTCCACCAATTCAAATGCTAATTTATTCCAGAAACACCCTCAGAGACACACCCAGATATGTTTAAGTAGATCTCTGGGCATCCTGTGGCCCTGTCAAGTTGATGCATTAAATTGACCATTACAGTAGCATAGCCTTCATATGCTCTTGGATTTGACTTTGATATGCCACAAATAGAGTAAGTGAGATACATGTCTCTGTTGTTCACTGCATTTTATTTCAATGGTGGCTACAGAAACTATTTCCACACACAAACTTATTTTTGTAGAATGTGATCTTGTGTCAGGATAGATTTATTTACACCCTAAGGCAAATATAAGTCAATAGAAGCTTGTGCTTTTGTCCTTTAATAGCAGCAATGGTAAAAAAAAAAAAAAAAAAAAAAAAAAAAAAAAAAGGAAAGAAAAAAGAAATGACTTTTCTTTGTAAGTAATTAACTCAAAAATGTAACAACATGTTGTACTTTTGGTTTTATAAGACAATTTAGGAAAGAGGATAATACATACATACATACATACATACATAAGTATATATATACATACATATCTCAAAAAATAAAAGTAAAGGACAAACAGTTGTCTCCTAAGTTGAAGGGAAACTAAAATTTGTTGAGAAATTGTTATCTGAAAAGCACTAAGCTACATGCACTGTGTGAGTTACCTCAGTTTCACTAATGCCAATTGGTACATATGGGAAGTGCCTGGCAGTGTTTTAATTACAGTTAAATGTCAAGTAGATATGCATTTCTTCTCTAACAGGGAGTATTGTCAAGAAGTACAAGAAGCTGATTCTGGAGATAAAGATAAATAAAACATTCTTTTTTTTTTTTAAGTTTATTTATTTTGAGAGAGAGAGAGTGGGGGAGGGGCAGAGAAAGAAAGAGAGAGAATCCCAAGCAGGTTCCACACTTTCAGCACAGAGCTCAACACGGGACTTGAACTCATGAACCATGAGAACATGACCTGAGCCGAAACCAAGAGTATGACACTCAACTGACAGACCCCAGGCACCCCAATAAAACATTCTTGTATACAGTAAGTTCTTGGTTATTCAAGTGAATGAATTCATATCGCTAACCTAGACCTCTCCTCTAACCTGTTTTTTTTCCCCTCATAATCCTTAGATGTTTTGTATATTTGTATTTTGATATATTTCTTCACTTCTCAATGGTGACATCTTTTTTAAAAGTTGGAGTTTTACATTTAAAAATCATATATTTAGTCTCGTATCATAATTAAATGATCTTATCTTTTGTGTTTTAGTTCATGAAGTATAGCTTATTGTTGGTATTCTGCTTCTTGTTTCTAAGCAGCTGGGTTCCCTATGGTTTGTTTTTATTTCTTTTTTTAATTCTTAAAGATTTAAAAAAATTTAAAATAATCTCTACACTTACCATGGGGCTCGAAATCACAACCCTGAGATCAAGTCACAAACATATTGTACCAACTGAGCCAGCCAGGCACCCTTGCTTTTATTTCTTTTATCCAACTCCAGGCTCTGTTCATCCTTGCCTGTGAAGATAAACTGGAAGTGTTCTCTTCAAGCAGCAAATCTGCTTATGTGTTCTTGGAAGATGCAGAGGGTAGTCTGCCCCACGTGTACATAATGGGAGCTTTAACATTCTCACAGTCTCAGCAATGATGAGGTGTATTTCACACACCCCTCTGAGCTCTGCCCACTGTCCTATCTCAGTTGCTGCTTCACTCAGGAAAATTAGCAAGTTGTAGATGAGAAGGTGGAGCTTCAGGCCACCATCTTCCCCCGGATAGATGATTCATCGGGATGTCTTAGAGACATCTCAAAATTTTATGTATAAAAAAAGCTTCCATTCTCTTCCCTTCTTCAAAGCTGGTTCTTCTGTGAATGTCCCTATCTCAGTAAGTGACACCACCGCCCATCTAGCACTGGAAGCCAGACACTCAGAAGACATGCTTGTTTCTTTGTACCCCTCATTTTTACTGCTGCATTCATTGCCGAGGCAAATCCTGTTGGCCAAGTCACCAAAATATGTTTTAAATCTCTTCATGGCTTTTCATCTCTACTGCTATAGCTTCTGCAAAAGTTACCATTATCTTTCTCCTGGTTGAATGTAATAATCACCTACACTGGTCTTTACTTCCATAGCTAGAGTGACTTAAAAAAAAATGAAATAGATTGACTCTCTAGTTAAAATGGTTTCCTCATCATATCTGGAATAAATAAAACCAAATCTTCTTACTGTTGCTTAAAATTTCTACCGCATTTTGCTTCTGCCCTGTTCTCTAGTCTTACCCATTACATATTCTCCTTGGTTCTTTATGCTCCAGCACTCGTCTTTCTCATCCTTAAACACGTCAATCTCCTGTTCCAGGTATTACTACCAGTACATCTTTTCATTATTTTGTTTATCTAGGGGGTCTCTCTGCTCTGCTTGAATGCAAATCCCATGAGGGTCTTGAACATTTTAGTTTTGTTTATCCCTATATCTCTAGAATTTAGAACAATAATACATACAAGACACGATTACGCTTTTTCAGATAAGTAAATAAATCTATATGTAAATGGAATAGTATTTAATATATAAAATAAAATAAAATTTAAAATAAAATATAAAGTATAACATATATATTTTAGAATTTTAAAAAAAATGAAATAATTGGCATTCTTATACATAGTCCAAGGCTGTGGCAGTCTGAATAAAATATACCTTTATCTTCATAGAGAGAGAGCATTATAAAGTTTCTCCTTGGATTCTCTCTATATTGCAGAACTAATTAATATTATATGGATAATTTTGCACTGTGCAAAAATAGTCTTTAACATTGTCATATTTTTAACAGTGATAGATGGTGCTAATGCTAATGAGTCTTCACATATGCAAAGCGGTTATTATTTAGTCTCACAACATGGGTATGGAGATAGAAGAATGGATGCAGAGCCAGGAGATAAGAATTCTAGTCACACAGCATCACTAGCAAATTATCTGTGTGATCTTGTGCAAGTTATTTAATCTCCCTAAACTTCAGCTTTCTCGTAGGATTGTGAGGAAGATTATTTAAAATAATGCTTTTAAAGATTCCATGGGGGAAAACTGTCAAAACTACTATGATATTTTAATAGCTGATAATAAAACAATGGTGTTAGCTCATGCTGCTATAATAAAATATTGTAGACTATATGGCTCAAATCGCAGACATTCATTTTCTCATAGTTCTAGAAGCTACGAGTCCAAGATCAGGGTACCAGTATAGTCAGTTTCTGATGAGAGTCCACTTCCTGATTGTAGGCAGCTACCATCTTACTGTGGTCCCACAGGATTTCTTCTTTGTATGTTCACAAAGAAAGAGAGTGAGCTCTCTGGTGTGTCTTCTTATTAGGACATTAATCTTATTGAATCAAGGCCCCATCCATCCTTATGACCTCATTTAACCTTAATTATCTCCCTATTGGCCCTATCTTCAAATACAATCATATTAGGTATAGAGCTTCAAAATGTGAATTTTTGGGGGTCGGGGGGACACAATTTGGTCCTTAGCAATAATAAATGTAAGATATTATTTTTTCAATTGCTCATTTATGGATGTGTTTAGTTCTTTTATTTTCTAGACTTTTCCTTTGAGTTGTTAATTATCTATTGATATTTTCTAGAAAGTAATGTTTTTCTTTTGATATTAGTTTTAATATTATTTATATTAATATATCACAATTCATTGTTTGGCCTAGGAAGAATGATTTCCAAATTTGGAGAGACCCAAAACACAGAATTTATTTAAGGAGCTGCAGAGAGGAATTCTTTCCCTGATATTTTAAGGATTTATTAAGTTGGTTCTATTTAGTGTTGAGGCCAAAAAATTTTAATCATTCATCAAATGGCTAATCAGTGGTGTATGTTTAAGCACAGACTCTCTGGAATAGTTACAAGGAAACCTTGAAGACTTCACTGCACAGAAATATATATGGTGTCAAGAGCACTAGACTCTAAGACTTGATTTAAATCTAGGCCTTGTTCAGAAACAGCTCTGTGGCCTTCAGAAAATTACTTAATCTTTCTTCATATAAATAGTGTTACTAGGAGGGAAAAGACAAGAACACTCATCATGTAGGGGGTTGTGATATTTAAATGGAAACGTGGATGCCAGGTTCATAAGATACTCTGGGCATGCTGAGATATTCATTTTTATTTTATTCCCAAATCTGACTAATTTATATGTGTGTTTTAAATCATTGATACACTGGCCTAAATTGACTATGAACATGCCTTTTTTAAAGGCAAAGAGAGGCTATGGCGGCAACAGGGGGATAATGGGTAAAATGCAGACTGAGTACTAGAGAGCCAAGAAATTTTGTCAAATTTTATAACAGAAAATGTGCAGACAATAGGAGTTTAAAAAACAGCTCTTTTTTCATTATAGTCCCTGTTATTCGTGTATGTTTGTGTGTATGTGATTGTGAATGATGGAGACAGAGATATTAAGAGAGAGAATAAAAAAGTGAGAAGTGGCATCAAATCTATGTTTTCCATTGCAGTGAAAGAAAATAACAAGCCTAACTATTTTATACTTAACAGTGGCTTTGCCATTTCTCCAATATAACATATTTCTATAAAATAACAGGATAAAATGTATCCCTTGAAAAGCTGTCCTATATTAAACACTATTATATTACCAGGAAGAAAAAGATTAATAAATGTTCTGTTGTTGATACTTGTTTTAGCTTTACCACTGGAAAATTAGTAAAGTGAAACTTATTTAATCAACTATTAACTGAACAATAAAAACATCATAAAATTTTTAAAAAGTTAAAAAACAGTTTGACTGTAATGACCATTTAACTGTTAACCATAATACATAGAACGTAAAATCAATTCAAGGCATATAATCTCAGGATTTTTTCCTATTACTATTTGAGCTTTCAGTTGGTTTGTGAAGTTTATCTGAGAAAAAAGAACCTAACCTATGTATCTACTCCTTTAGATGCATGAGTAACTTTTGGGAAAAAGTTATATTCTCTGCTCTAATGATTCCAGAAATATATTCTAAAATAGAAAATTTAAGTCTTCCTCATCATGTGTCAGGAAAATTGGAAGTGATCTAGAAAATTAAATTTTGGGGGTTCAATTAGATCAGTAATGTCAGAAACTAATGACTTGTGTTAGAGGAAACTCCTAGCTGGGATATTGGAGAATATGAAATGAAACATTAGTCCAAGTTCGTGGGTCACTACATAGCACAAAAGGTACAACCAAAGATAAAGGACAAGACGTATATAAAGATGTTTCCAAAAAAAACCCGCACTAATATATTATGTAATTTGTATATAATGTACACAAGTATATATAGAGGGTATATTGTATTGCATACAGTACATAGACAGTGGCTTGTATATGTATACACACAGGTACACATATGTATATGTGTGTATGCACATAATTCATTTTTCCCAAAAATAGTTATAAATTCTTAAAAAAATATAAACAACAGTAACAACAGCAAAACTTTCATAACACTGGATAGTGATCAAAAGGAGAGTGAACATGCATATATGCATATATATATATATATATATATATATATATGCAAACTTTTCCTAAGTCCTTGGCAGTCCTACACTCACATGTGCAGGACCAAGGCTATGAGCAATTTGGGAGGTAAACAATAGCTAAAAGGATGCAAGAGTGAAGAGATTTTAGCAGCCACTTCTAAAGGGGGAGACAGAATTTTAGAGTTTGAGTCTCACCAAATTAGACGGTCTCAGTAAACATCTTGGGTTTTTCCAGAAGAGCTAGGCCTTAAGAGTAAATGCTATACCCACAGTTAAGAGATTAACCCTAAAACTAAGGGCAAAACTAAAATAGATTTACCCTAACAAAGTATAAAACCAATTTCCACAAATTTGAATGATCCACCAGTAACTTAACTGACCGCGAGAAGAAAGCACAGAAGTTTTCAGATGAAGATAGTAGCATACAGAGTCTCTTAACATCCTATCTCATGATATCCAGTATAAAACCAAAAATTATTATATAACCAAAAACTGTCGATAGGTTCAGCAGTTTGCATATAAGGCCTGTAAATAACTATGATAAATATGTTAAAATAGTTACAGGAAAAGGTGATTATAATGAATTAAAGGATGTAGGCTCTCAGGAGATATATCAAAACTGTTACAAATGAAAATGTTATAACAATACCTGAAATCAATACAAGGTATTAGATATTTCAATTATGACTATGTGAATACTGATAATTACTTGATAATACTTGATTCGTTTTGTCAGTATTTCATATCACTTTCCAAAATTATACTCCTATAATAGGATTTTTTTCTATCACTACTAGAAGAGAAGAATAATTTTCTTAGAACCTTTAAACTAGCAAAATCATTGAAGTGTTGAGTTCCCATTAATTGCTACTATTTTTGACTGGAGTCTATTCTTGTTAGCAACTTATAAAACATGAAAATTAGCGTACAATGTCTTATCAAAAATTAAAACCAGATTTGGAGAGCCAAAATGAGTCATGATCTTTTAATATTTGAGTCATAATATTAGAAGACCATGATTCACTTGAGTAATGGCTTAAGACACATAAGCAAGCAACATATAGCAACCTTTGATTCATTTGAAATATTCTATTCTTCACATTATGTATAAACTTTCACATATGATAACGATTATTTTTAAAGTAATGACTCACTTGAATAAAGGAATAGCAGAATTAAGCTATCATCTGTCCCCACTTTGAAAGAATTATGTTCATCAGGCATCCAGGAGAAATGTCAATTATTAAAGAAAATATACCTTGAGACCTCATGAAGCTTATAGGTAGAGAAGAAAAATGAGGAGTGAAAATTATGCAAAATATTGAAAGTTCAATGTCTATGAATTTAGAAGTATCAAATTCTCACTGTTTTTCAATCTTCTTTCAAGGGCATTTGGTCATCAGAAAAAAAAAATCCAAGGAAACAGCTTCATTAGTTCATTTTAAAAGCATTTATAAGAGTTCCTGAATTATGCTAGTCACTCTCTAAATTGTTGAATATCTAAAGATGAGTAACACATGAACGTTGCTCTTCAGCTTTGTAGAGTTTGTTGGAGGAGATAGTTAAGCAAATGGATGTTTTCTATATAATGTAGTGTAAGTTGCATGCTAGACTTTTCCATATGATGTTGTGAGTGTCTGAATGCAAATTGGGGTGGAGGTATCAAAGAGGCTTCCTACAAGAAGTAGTTGTGATATAATCAAAAGACAGAAAGGAGATAGCCAAGTGAGAGGAGCAGAAAAGGAAGGGGTGAAAGAGTAGGGGAGAAGAGTGTCCTGGTCACAGAAAATAAAATATGCAAAATTTATGCCTTACTCTAGTAGTACAAATGGTTTGACCCACTTGCATATAGTGTATAATATAAGACGTGTTGATGACGAAGTTGGGAGGAGTAGATGAAAATGAGATTAGGGAGGGGCAACATGCAGTTTATAGGCCAGAGAAGCCATTAAAGGATTTTATGGAGGGCATTAAAAAATTCAGATCTTAGAGAGATCACTTTGAAGACACTGGAATGGATTTTATCTGAGTGAGACTTAATGGAGGCAGGAGGTTCTTTCGTAGGCAAGTATATAACCTGGGGAGAAATTATGTATATCTAAATAAGAGTAGAGCCGGAGCTTACGAAAGAAAGAAGGCAATCTGAGTGCTTTCAGAGTTAATTTGACCTTGTTATTGATTCTATTTCGGTTGATAAAAGGGAGATGTTACAGATTATTTCCAGGTTTTGTTGTTGTTGTTGTTGTTTGTTTTGTTTTTTGTTCTGTTTTGTCTGGGCCATTCTACAGCTATTAGTAATATTCTTTGAACTGGGGAAGAAGAATTCAGAAATAAAGATGATTATTTCATTTTGACCAGCTTATTTTGAAACATTTATTATATTAAACATAGGACTGGGGTGAGAGATGATTAATAGAATTTTAGTCTGGAGCTTACAGCCTGGACCTCAGAAGAAAAGTCTAGATATGGGCATAATGTAAATGTAGATTTGAAGTAATTTTCAAGGTTGTTGACGTAGATGAAATGATCCCAATAAGACAAAAGCTATACAAAAGCTATAAAAATAAGAAGGATGGGCCTCTGGGGTAAAGGGTAGCATTTAGAGGTGGCTAGAAGAAGAAAAGCCAGATAAAGACACTGAAGAGGAATGGCCTGAGGCAAGAAAAGAGACAACACAGGAGAGACATGGTAAGTGGGAAGTGATCAGAGATATCTATTTCTTCTATCTGGTCAAGGACTGAATATATCCAATGAATTTAGCAACAAACATGGCAAAAGTAACTTTGGCAAGAATAGTTTCAGCAGAATAGTGTGTTGGAAGCCACAAAGCTTTAATGAGAGGAGTAAAAGATTGGTTAACAAGAGGAGAAAGTGGATGTAAATAAGAGATGGAAGAGATATGAGCATGCTTGAATTTTGAGGGGAGTCATAGTAAAGTGAAGGATGGTTTAATTGATGGAAGACTGCTCTTGAGAGGAAAGTGCAAAGATCAGAGCCCAAGTAATGCGTGGATAAAGAACATGAGAACATTGTGGCCAGAGGAAGTTCGCGGAAGCGTGATGAAGTGTGTAGACGATGAGCCTTGTGAGTAATAAGCTCCACCCTGAAGTGAATCCAGATAGAATTCCGGGAGTTGTTCAGTACTGCAGAAGAGCTGTGTTGCTGTGGAGCTAAGATCAAGGAGCAATCAGACCCAGAAGTGACCATTGTTAAGGCCTTAAGGGAATGGCATTTACCAGCTTTAAGGAGCCATACTTCCTAAAATTAAAATGAAATGCATATTGAAGTTTGAATCAGAATGAATTGGAAGACAAAAATCAGAATGAATTGGAATTTAAGGTCATTTGCTGGATCTACCCACTCTCAAATTGGAGTATAGCTACAACACTCTTAGGAAAAGGATTCAAGGGGGCACTTGGGTAGTTCAGTCAGTTAATTATCCAACTCTTGATTTCGGCTGAGGTCATGATCTCATGGTCAGTGAGATTGACCCTTGCATCAGGCTCTGTGCTGACAGTGTGGAGCCTGCTTGGGATTTTGTCTCTTTCCCACTCTCTGCCCTTCCCCTGCTTACTCTCCCTCTTTCACTGCACCTCTCCTACATGTGTGTACTCTCTCTCTCTCTCTCTGAAAAATAAAATAAAAGAAAGAGATTCAAAATGAATAGATTCATCCTTTTCTTCTTAAAATTAATATAAACAAAACTAGAAGCTAAAAAAAAAAACCTAGAAGCTTTTTTTTTTTTTCATCCAACTAATATAACCTGGTACTTTAGTTGGATGAAAAAAGATGATTGTGTGTGAGGCAACATATTGCAGAGAGATAAGAATCTGATCTGTGTTGTTCAATCACCCAAAGACAGGGATTCTGTGACTTTTTTCCAAAACCTTTAGAAAATATTAACAACTTCACATGCTGGAAAACAGTTCCTTTTGCTTATGGCAAAATATTTTTTGGTTTTTTATATAATGGATATAATCAAACAGCCATCTGTGTATCACATATGTATTAAGAAATGAAATCACTATAGCAAAACATTCCTGAACTATGCTTCCTTTTAGGACTATGGGACTTGAGGAAGGTGTGGGTAAAAACCTTCACATCTGAATCATTTTCTCAAAGTTGCCTAAATTCTAAAATGTCTTATAGGAAGACAGGAGATCAATAGAAACTGAGTTATCAGGTCTATGGTTTCCCACTCAGTGTATTATAGGTGATCTCCAAGTAAATGCAAGTTGATTTATGAATTGTCTCCCAGCAGTGGAATTAGAGCTCCCTGTACAGAGTCCTTCCTAGTAAAAATCCTTGGTCTGGTAATGAAATGTTCTGTGAGATGTCCTATGAAATCTTATGGCTAGAATGTAACCTGGGGTTATGATGATGGAGACCTGGTTTATTTTCTCAGTCAAGTGAACGAAGCAGTGTCTTCTAGTTGTCCATGAAACCTTGTTTGAAAATAAACCAGTCTGTGGGATTCAAGCTGGATTAACTGTGGTATATAAGCTTATGACCATCAATCATCAGTTTTCAATTTCCAGTGAGGTGTTGTTAATATAAAGGAAATTACTATCTCATACGTGATCTTCCGCCTTTTATTCAGTATGGATAGCATTGAAGGACCTGTTGTTTATTCTAATTAGTACTGGAATTCCTGTTCTCTTCTGGTATGCAACTGCTATTCTATCCATTGTTTTCAGTTCTTTTAAGATGCTCTTTTCCTATACAGAATTAATATGTGAAACATGTATGTGTTCCTTTAAGGTGTCAATGTGAAAATCATTCTTCTCAGCTGGGCTTAGATGGTTGTGGCAAAAGGCTTTAGAAATTCCTATTTCAGAGATTTGTATAATGCTGCCAGATCATGTTGGAGAATGATAAAATAATGAGGCAGAAATAATCTGAAGATAATACCTGAGAATGAAAACATAAGAAAAATTCACAATGTATGACTTCACCAGTTCTAAATATTTCCAAATAAAAACAGATTAAAGAGAGCTTTGGAAGGAATATAAGTGTATTTATGTATTATGTATTAAAAAATACATAAATTCGGAAATACACTGAGGATAGCATATAGAAATACAGAGAATCATGGTCCTTTAGCATTAGCCATCTACACAAAGGAGTAAAGTCTCTCTGAAATCTTTTCAGAGATGAAATGAAAATAAAAAAAGGAGCAGAAAGACATCTGAAAAAGGCTTAGAGCAAATAATTAGAATCACGTACATAAAGGGTTTATGCAACGTACTGTGACAGAAAACAGTGATGCTGCCGACAACAACAACAATAACAACAACAACAACAACAACAACAACATTATCGTTCTATTTGTAACCATCTCCTGTCTTGGAGTGGAGCAAAATTGAGTATAAAGAAGGATATATTGTTTGCTGAGAAGGGTAATAGACATAGATGGGAATTTGCCAGTTTGGACTTATTTGAATTATAGGAACAGTGCTACAGTTTGAACTAAATTTGGGACAGTGCTAAATTTGTCTTTAAAAATTGTGGATGCATTGGTCTTTCTGGAGCAGAGAAATGGATCAAGCAGGGGCTGCAAGAAGGAAAGGTGGAGAAAGAGAAGATAAAGAGGGAGAGAGAGATGTACATAATTACCTGGTTGCTGACTTGGGAAGACATGCCAAAGGAGTTTTATGTTTTGAGAGACAAATTCTCCCTTTCCACTAATCTACAGTCCTTGGGAAAATTTACATTTTTCATTCAGGACACACGAGAAAAAGTGATATACATGAAGTTAGTTAAAAACCAGGTCACATAACTAATGGTCAATGAAAATGGGAGATTACTGGGAACTGGCTTTCATTAACCATGGGTGGGAGGGGGGAGTAAGAGTCATAGATCACTGGGTCGGGGGGGGGGTGCAGGTATCATGCCGGGCACTTCGAATCACTGCAAAGATTGTGTAAAGATGGGAAGGTGAAATAGTTTTAAAAGGAACTGTTCCATTGAGGGTAGGGATGAAAAAAAAAGGGCTGGAGGATAACGGTGGTGAAAGGGCTCTCAAAAGCAAACTGCCAAATAAAGATGAAAAAGAGTAAAATGTTCAAGTCAAACAAACACAAAAATGGTTTCGACTTTTTCGGTTGACAACAAGCCTATTGAATGAAGTGGAGGGGAGCACTAACCTAGCCACTCTCAACTTGTTAAGGAACTTACATCTTTGTAACAGCAGAAATAGAAATACTCCTTGGTGCCAGCAAGTCCCAGAACCCTGAAATGACTTAATCAGAGGATTTCTTTCTAAAAGTTATGAATAACTTCTTTGTTAAGGGCCGAATCGTGCCCGCCTCCCAAATTCATGTGTTAAAGTTCTAACCCCCAGTACCTCAGAATGGGACTGAATTTAGAAACAGGGTCTTTAAAAAGCTAAATAAGGTGCAGTGAAGGTCATATGGGTGGATCCTAAGTTAATATGACTCCTGTCCTTACTTAGATACTGAGGGAACTCACCGGAAGATTCTAGAGGAAGATGGCCATCTATAAGCCAGGGAAAGAGACCTTAAAGAAACCAAAGCCTGCCGACACCTTGATCTTCTGAGGCTGCAGGGCCTCGGGAAAATAAATTTCTGTTTTTAAGTCACTTAGTCTGTGGTTCTTAATTATGGCGTCTCTATCGAACTCATACCTTTTCCTTGCACCTTTCTCCGCCACATCACCTCAACACTCCTAAATCATATCTGGCAGATATTTTGAAATATAACTGATATGCATATTCTGTTACCTAACCAAGGTAGATCCACGGTGAGCTCTATACTTACACATGTGGAATTCACATAGCTGCTCCTCCAGTGGCTGAAGTGGCTAATTTAATCTGATATCTTGTACTGGTTGCCTCCAGCAGAGAGAGAGCCCTTGATTCTGTCAACCCCTGTGTCCTAGTTGTCAACCAAAGGGGCACTAAGAAAGAAAAGCTTATTCTTCAATGTATTCTTTGGGTTTCTGGAAGGGAGTTTTCTTTTTTCTTTTTTTCTTTTCTTTTCTTTTTTTTTTTTTTTGGAAAAAGACTTATAGCTGAAGTTACCAGCTGAGGGCATGGGGCAGAATGGGAAGTTTGTGGAAATGTTTGCTAGGCTAGCAAGTCTGCTATGGAGATACGAAAAACTTAAGCATAAAAGTATACCCCTGCTACCCATCATTCTGTTAACTGAACCTCTTGATTAATTATTTTACATGGTCAGGCAATTTATATTTGATATTGATAAGGGCTGAATTGTGTCCCCCTCCCAAATTCATGTGTTAAAGTTCTAATCCCCACTACCCCAGAATGGGACTGAATTTAGAAACAGGGTCTTTAAAAAGCTGAATAAGGTGCAGGGATGTGTTTTTCTCCTTTATGAAAAGAGGCATTTTTTTTCTAGCATAGTTTTATACTAAAGGGATTTAGAATTGTATAATGAGTATTATATGCATAATATAAAGTCTTTTTACTGACTAGACTTCTCAGCTTATTGGAAGAATCTGTACAATAGGGAAAGTCCTATACCATATTTTACTTGTGGCTGGGCTGAGAAATACTTTTATTTAATGAAATATGAAAACTTTTCAAGAGCAGTTTAACTCATTCAGCAATAGATAAGTAGACTTCATTTTTAGTGCTGAGGATATTAACATAGTTCTGAAGACACTGACCTTATTCTGCAGATTTAGTCTCAAATCTTTCCTGTGTGTGCTGGGACGAGGGGCAGAATAGCAGGGTGGAGCTCAGGAAGTCTAAATTCCAGACCTCGTTCTTCCCTTCAATGATTTTGACTTTTAACAAGTCACATCAGGTGACTTCACATTTTATAATCTATATAATCAGTAGGTAGCTGATCCAAAACCTTTTTCTTTCATCCATCCATCCATTCATCCAGAGGCATTATGCTAAGCACTGAGGATACAATGGTGAGTAAGGCATATCTCCTACTCAGTATTCTACAATAGATCAGAAGCTTTACCTGTGATAAAATGACCCACATTTGTTAGGAACACTACAAACATAAGTTTAAATTAATTTTAATCTACTGTATTCTTTCAATACTCTGTTTTCTCTTCAGATCATATAGATCATTTGCCTTTTTAATCTACCTTATTCTTTCATTCTCTACTTTTTAGAATACTCTAAAAGTACTCAAACTTAAATACAGCTTAATTCTAAAATTAAATATTGTAAATGGTTATTTAATAATATGTCATTGTTGGCAAAGTGGATATTTCATGTATGCACACATAGCCTGGCTAAAAGTTTTTAAGTTTACATTAAAAACTACGCAAGCATGTGAAACAGGAGGACGCAGCATTTAGAGATAGACATAGTCTTGGGAGGGGGAAGAGACATTAATGTTTATAGAGATTTACTTTATCAGATAAGAGGTGGAGAACATTGAAATAAATTCTAACAAGAATCTTGTCAGCCTCAAAGCTGTATGTACTGAAAGTGGAATGAAAAGTCATGAATGAAGAAGAAAATTATACATTAAAGAACAAAAACCAATCTGTTTCCAGATAAGAGATTCCGTGTAGAAAGATGGAAGATTATGTCAGCACTAAATTAAAACAAATCTAACATAAAATTCCATGATGAATGGAACATTCATGGATAATTGAAAGAGGTGAGAGGTACTGTGAGTTACATGGACAATAGAATAAGACTGATTTAACTTATGGAAGGAATTTGTTTTTTTACCATTTATGTATTGAGCATTCATTGTATAAAAAGCTAAACAGTGTTAGAATGGTAACATGAATTATTTCCCTTCTTTTTAAAATCTCTTTTACTGACATTATGCATAATGTACTCTAACTGTATAAAGGGAGATAGGATAGCAGTGGGTTATTTCCTTGACTTTAGTGTTAGTTTAGGATCCAAATAAGATTCCTCTACTCACTTAATACATAATTTTAAGTAAGTTAAACTCTCTAAACCTTGGTTACATCAGCCGTTAGGTAGTACAGTAGAACCTCAGAGTTAGTGAGACTATTAAATGAGATCATATACGTGACTCATGAGTAGGTAGCTGATTCAAAACCTTATTCTTTCATCCATCCATCCATCCATCCATCGATCCATCCATCCATCCATCCATCCACCCATCAGTGCTTAAGCTTCTGATCTTATTATAATTAAAAAGTTAACTAAAGAAACATTGAGTATCAATGTTATCAAATCTAGATTTTATAATCCTAATGGCCATTTATTTCAAAAATGAATAAAGTAACAGAGGTCCATGCTAGCTTATTTACTATGAATTTGAATGAGAGGACTTCTGTCTTCATTTGAATTGCTTAAAAAAATGGCCATCTGGTTTTATGAGCTCATTTTCTTAGGGTTTAGGTTAGCTGTATTTGCTTTATTTTTTTTTTTTACCACAGGTATCCCAAGTTAGCTCTTGTTCCAACAAATGGGGTCTTTTGAAATGGAAGCTGGAGAAAGTATATAAATATGAGTCAGTACCAATCAATCTGTCACCATGCTGAATAAACAGCTAGAGTCATCCTCTGCTGACAAAGTGTCAGAAGCTGAAGACTACACATGACTATTAACACAGCCTGTATGACAATGATGCCAAATTAAATAGGAATAGAAGAAAACAGGTGATATTCACTCTCTTCCTTTTGGAAGCACAAAAATAGCTGCATAAGTGATCACTCGGCAATTCATCTCTTTCAAAGAATGTTTTACTAACCTGTTATTAAGTAGTTACCTCTAGTAAAGAGGAACAATGCTATCAGTGGAATTTTCTGCATTGGTTGAAAGGTTTTTTAAAATGAATTGGAAATAATAAAAAATTGAAATAAAATAAATGTAAATAGGAGCAGGTAGTTCTGGCAGAAGGAGTTTTCTCTGCACCTCTGACTTGGGCTTCAGTAGGTTGTTGGTGTGGAGAATGGAAGGAAGGAGCAAGAGAGATGAGAAGAGGAATTTGCGCTCACGATGCTCAGTAGGTGGTTGTGCCTATATTCACTATTATTATCCTTCAGAGGACGTGATATAATGTTCTTCTTATGAAAATTTGGGGAATTTTTATGATTTGTAATGATCAGAAACACATTTTTAGTGCACATTTTTACATATCTAAAGTAGATACCTCTTCAGTTTGGTAACTGAATGCAGTCTTAGTTTACTGATGAATTGTTTATTAAGAATTAATTTTTAAGTTGATTGCTGGTACTAGAAATAAATTTTAAGTTGACTGCTGGTACTGGGAAATAATTATTTTCCCAAAACATTGTTATATACTTTGGTTAGTTTAATCTTCAAATGCCTTTTAACTCAGAATATGTCAAAAATGGGGCACCTGGCTGGCTCACTTGGAGGAGGGTGTGACTGTTGATCTCAGGGTTGTGAGTTCAAGCCCATGTTGGGTGTATTATTAAATAAATAAAACTTAAAAAAAAAAAGAATGTCAGTAAATAATATAATAATGTAATTCAATTGTATTATTGATAATTAAACAAATCAAAAAATAAGTAAAGAACTACTTTATCTTATTTACTTCCCCCCTTGAGCAACATACAGAAATGATCAGTGTAATAGGTTAAGAACACATTCTCTAGAATAAGATTTGCTGACTTCAAATCTTTATTATTCAATAGATGAGGCAGTTCCTTAACCTATCTATTGACTGCTTCTTCATCTGTAAAACGAAATAATAATAGTTCCTTCCCCATGTGGTGGTCAGAATTCAATTGGCTAATCTATTTAAAGTACCGAAATCAAGTGTCTGGCACAGAACAAGCACAATACATGTTTGTTGCTTTTATAAAGCTACCATAAGCATTGTTCTTTTTATTGGTGATCATAATTAGGTTTATTTTTGTCTCACGAATAGATGAAAGTGAGAGCAGACTGGAATCGCATATTCATGAGCATTAGGTACCAGACACTTTAATACATACATTATCTTGATTAGCCCTCATCAAAAAGTTTCTAGAAAAGAAAAAGTATTTTGGTATTTTATAAATAAGAAGTGGAGGGTGAGAGATTAAGAGTCAGAGAACCAGTAGCTGACAAACCAGGAATCAAACCAGCCGATGTGACTCCACAGTTCATGTTTTGTTTTGTTTTTCCCATTAACCCTGCACAAATATGGTACATGTGTTTGTTTTAGGTATGATGTCAGAAATGCAACGAAGTCATGATGGCCCTTTTGTTACAAAGAAATCTTTACTTATGCCTCAAGAAACTTAGCAAAAATAAGTATATATGTGACACAATACAGTTGAAATACACAACACGTAATAAGAATCAAGAATAGAGAAAAAATATTTCAAATATCAGAATTCTATAAGCAAAATGTTAAAGGAATCTTATTTTTTCTAAGAATCTAATGGTAGAATTGCTAATTTTCTTCAATTCTTACTATATTATCACAGTAAGTGAGAGTAAACACTGGTTGTATAATAATTAGTTGGTTTATTGTTCTTATGCCTTCTTAGAGCATCACTGATAGGAATATGGCAGTCACTACCCAGATGTGATGATTTAAATTTCATTTTACATTAATAAAATAAAATAATTTTAATTTCTTGTTATAGTAGCTGTACTTGGTGTTAATTCATTGGATACATGTGGCTAATGACTACCATATTGGACATGGCAGATATGGAACCTTTCCTTCATTACAGAAATTTCCATTGGACAGCACTATTCTAGGGTAAGCTCGGATGTGTAACAGAATGACCAGGCAGAAAACTTTAATGAGCAAAATATTGGTTAAGGGTAGCTGCCAATTCTTTGCGTTGAACATAATGGAAGGAATGGTTATCTTGCATTCCATAGCACTAAATGGGTTCCATGTGTACAACTACCAGCTGTTTAAGTTTGGGCAACGTTCACCTTCCTAGAGCTTTAATTCCCTCATTTGTTGAATGGAAGGAAATACCTTCCATGAGGCCTACTTACTGTGGAAATTATGAAGGTCAGTACAGACAATATATAGGAATGTACCTTGTATAATACAAGTAATAGACATAAGGTATCATTCTGAAACCTGGGTCTTTCAACTAGTTCTCTAAAAGAACACAGCCCTAAAAACTTGTGTCCAGGATTCAAATCCAAGTTCTGCCACTTACTAGTTTTATAAGTTTGAGACTTGGTTTCATTTTTTCTGTAAATCAAGAAAAATACATATAGCTATTGTGAGAATTAAATAATATATATGTGGAAGGAAGTCAGTGTAAGCAGGTGGACGGATGGATGATATAAATGAAGGGGATTAAGAGCACAGACACAATGTAGGTCAATATTATGTTTAAAAAGACAAATGGCCAACTTTATACCTCTTTACTTTGCTACCACATGATGCTTTCTGATCTCTACAATACTGGCATATATATTCATGGTAAAGTGCCTAAAGTAACAGATATCAATTACTGAGAACAGTTCTGTTTTTTTAAATTTTTTTAACATTTATTTATTTTTGAGACAGAGAGAGACAGAGCATGAACGGGAGAGGGGCAGAGAGAGAGAGGGAGACACAGAATCTGAAACAGGCTCCAGGCTCTGAGCTGTCAGCACAGAGCCCGAAGCGAAGCTCGAACTCACGAACCGCAAGATCACGACCTGAGCCGAAGTCGAACGCTTAACCCACTGAGCCACCCAGGTGCCCCACTGAGAACAGTTCTATGAGCTAGGTATTTTTTGGAGACTTTACATGTATTGCTTCATTTAATGTCTATATAACCATATGGATATTCATGCATTATTATTATTTTCACTTCATTTTATAGGGGTTGTAGCCTCTCTGGGGCTCAGATAGTTTATACTACCCAAGATATACCCCAGAGTCAGCATTTGAACTTGGCACACTAAGAATCTCTGCTCCCAGTCATTACATTCAATTGTCAAGTAACATAAAAGAATGCCATTGGTTTATCCACTCATTAACCCTTTCCGTTTCTCCTTACTAAATATTTATGGTCCAGTTCTCCCAAAGTTAATAAATGTTATCATCTAATTCCAAAAACAAAAATCGTTTTTAAATAGACAAAATGTTTTCGTAAAATTCTTATGTAAAAGTAAACAAGTAAAAATAGCTAGGAAGATTCTGGAAAGAAAAAAGACAAATGCAGTGGAGAGTTGTCCTGTTAGATATTAAAATACATTATAAAGTTTCATTAATTTAACCAATGTGGTGATGAGCATGAACAGCTCCATAGAACAGAATAGAAAGTTGACTGAGTCTCAAACACATTTGAGGAATGTAGAATATGATAATTGTGATATCTTTTTTTTTTTTAATTTTTTTTTCAACGTTTATTTTTTTTATTTTTGGGACAGAGAGAGACAGAGCATGAACGGGGGAGGGGCAGAGAGAGAGGGAGACACAGAATCGGAAACAGGCTCCAGGCTCTGAGCCATCAGCCCAGAGCCCGACGCGGGGCTCGAACTCCCGGACCGCGAGATCGTGACCTGGCTGAAGTCGGACGCTTAACCGACTGCGCCACCCAGGCGCCCCTAATCAATACTTTATAATTTGCTACTATTTGAAAATACTCTTGTTTGAAGTGCCGAGATTCTCAAAGGATACAAAAATGTTGATTCAAAGGGGCACATGCACCCCAATGTTTATCGCAGCACTATCAACAGTAGCCAGATTATGGAAAGAGCCTAAATGTTCGTTGACTGACGAATGGATAAAGAAGATATATATATAATGGTGTGTGTTTAATGGTGTGGTGTATATATATATATATATACATATATATATATATACATATATATATGTATATATATATATATAATGGAATATTACTTGGTGATCAAACAATGAAATCTTGCCATTTGCAACAATGAAGATGGAGCTAGAGTGTATAATGCTGAGTGAAGTAAGTCAGAGAAAGATAAATATCATATGATGTCACTCATAATGTGGAATTTAAGAAACAAAACAGGTGAACATAGTGGAAGGGAAGGAAAAATAAGAAGCAAAAGAGAGAGGAAGGCAAACCATAGGAGACTCTTAACCATAGAGAAGAAACTGAGGGTTGCTGGAGGGGTATTGGGTGGGGGGATGGACTACCTGGGTGATGGGCATTAAGGAGGGCACTTGTTGGGATCAGCACTGGGTGTTATAGGTAAATAAATCACTAAATTCTACCCCTAAAATCATTACTATATTATATGTTAACTAACTTGGATTTAAATAAAATTAAAAATAAAAAAAAATAAAGTGCCAGAATTCTTAAGTTAATCACTTTATTACATTAAAGGTACATTATTATTTCAATATGCATTTTTAAATAGTCTTATATTGAAAGCCAATAGGTATATAACATACAGTAATTTAAAATCTAGAACATTTACTATAAATTAAGGATATCTGGTTGTGCAATGAGGTATACAATGTGCTTTGAAGTTGTAAAATACACTTATATAAGAAAGAGTTTGTTAGTGTGATTGTTACCATTTTTTTGGAAGACTAGTTCTATATATGTGACTCAAATATCAGACAATCCTTCTAGCGTTTAGTGAGCTTTGTAGAGTCATTGGATTTTAATAGTGATTTTCATTTTCAGCACTCCAGTTTTAATGAGGAAATATTTCCAGAAGTATTAACTTATTTCTTAGGACTAATATTTAGTCTTTTTACCTGGTGTTGGCTAGAACTAGTAGTATTATTTTCAAACAATATATATATACTTAGGTAGGACATATGTAAAGATTGAACAGGGAAGTTAATCTTCAATTATCTGAAAGTTTCATATTAGTTTAATGTTTGGATTGATACATTCTCTTTAACATAGACATAGTAATTTATTTTACTGACTGTTCTTCAGAGAATTTAATCAATGTTTGAAATTGAGCACAATTTCTGCAGATTGGGGGAGAAAGAGAAATGAAAGCAATGTTTCTCAACAGTTGCAAAGATTTCAGTGATTTGACTAAAATTTCTTAAGCTTTCATTTATTCATGTATTTGGGGGTTCCACTACTCATTTATTACCAGGAGGCTGGCTGAGAGTTTCTTATGGAGTTGTTTCCCCCCATGGTCATGATGAATTTGCACTGTTATAACCAATACTCTCTTGTTTAATCTCTGAAATCCAATCTATATTATCAAAGATTTATTCTCCAGAAGATAGCGTATAATTAAAAATGTTCATCCAGAGCAGGGTTTATATTTTTGACCTAAGTTGTCATATTAAAATATAAAAATCATATGGGGCGGGGCACCTGGGTGGCTCAGTCGGTTGAGCGTCCGCCTTCCGCTCAGGTCATGATCTCGTGGTCTATGAGTTCCAGCCCCACGTTGGGCTCTATGCTGACAGCTCAGAGCCTGGAGCCTGCTTCAGATTTTGTGTCTCCCTCTCTCTGCCCCTCCCCCACTCATGCTCTGTCTCTCTCTGTCAAAAATAAATAAATGTTAAAAAATAATAAAAAAAATCATATGGGGCACCTGGGTAGGTCATTCGATTGAGCATCTGACTTTCGCTCCGATCATGATCACGGTTTGTGGGTTTCAGCCCAACATCAGGCTCTGCGCTGATAGCTCAGAGCCTGGAGCCTGCTTGGATTCTGTATCCCTCTCTCTCTGCCCCTCCCCTGCTCGTGCTGTGTCTTTCTCTCTCTCAAAAATAAACATACATTAAAAAAAACCCAAAACATATGATTACTAGATAAAAAACTATATTCCAAGCCATATCAGACAATATTTTAATTTTGGATACAAATAATTAAGAGGAAAGCCAGCTCAATTTTGAAATTTTAAATTTTTAGATAAAATGAGTATTACTTCTGAGATACTGATGACCATACTAATAAATGCCTGTGAACGAAATCCAAGGACAAGTTGATTTATTATGAGAAGTTCATGGCATGAATGTCATTTTGTATTATTTTAGCCCAGAACACAATCTCAGAGAAATATGGACTGGAGCTTTTAAATTTCTGACACTCTTAAAATGTTCTAGAAGGGTCACTCTCTCAGTTTGAGTTGATATTCATGCTTTGAAATTGAAGAGTAATGAAATAAAAATTAAATATTTATGCCTTACTTTCATCAGGTATATAAGGCCAAAGACAAAAATATTCTTTCTTGCTTTTCCTGTCCCTGGGACTCAAATCAAAAATAAAGAGGAACAGTTAGATTAACTTTTCATTTCTTTCTAGAAGATATCACATGTATATGAGAAAAAGAGAACTATAATCAACAAATACTGGGCTTATTTTAATTTGTTTAGGAGTAAACAGGGAAAAAATGTGAAAAAAGAAAAAAAAAAGATGCCTAAGCCATAAGAAGGAAATGAAAGATGAGAAACTAGGTGAGTAATACAAAGACAGACATTATTCTGAAATCCGTATCAGTTATTTAATGTGATGAACCTGAAGTATAGCTATAAGAAAATAGTACCTGCAAAGAGTATCTTGCAATATGAGCAAGATGTTAGCAAGTGAGGGTTGAAATTACAAAGTAGAAAGAGAAACTATTAATTTAAGGTCACCATGTTGTTGAAATTCTTCTAGTTTTAGAGGCTTTTTTTAAATTTTAAATTTTAATTTTTTTAGATGCTAAAGGCATGATTTAGTTGTTTGTGTACTTCATTTTTAAGGTAATTTTTTGAAAGATAAATAAATCTATAATATTATAGGCTGAAATGACTAAATTAATGTGAACTTCACGCTTACTCTTTTGTTTCCAAATACTAGAGACCATGGTGAAATGTTAACTGAACATAAGTCTTATGTTCCACTATTTACCGATAACAGAGGAAAAACATATCAGTACTAAAATAGAATCAAATTTCTACATTAGATTTTAAAACCTGATTGATCTTTGTTAAGTGAGTGTTTGTAGGTAAGTGGTTTTTAAATTGTTGAGTGTTTTTTAAGGGAAGTGTCCATGTGGTAGGTAGTAGTTCTACATAAATAAGTGAATCGTAAATGGAATAAATAATAATTGGCATAATCAGTATGACTCTTATCTTTGGGAAAGCATTTCTGATTTGCATTAGGAATACATCGACTGAAGAGAGAAAGATGGAATAGATGACTGTAAGATTCTTTTTAACTCCACACATTTGTTTAAAATTTCACATATTGAGTCACATGATAGTAAAAACATCTTAATGAAAAAAATAATCCTAGTAAAATGTCAATATAATAATCTTTAGAAGCTTTTTGTTTCATGTGAATTGTTCAAAAGTAAGCTTTTTCATGCACCCAATAAGTTGTAGAAGAATATTAATGCAGCTCTCATCTCTTAATCAGACATACATGATGGCTGTGTACAGATGGGGATGAGGGAGGGGAGGGGCGGGTTGGAGGGAGGGGAGGGGCAGGAGGCGTGGGAGAGGGATAGGAAGATGGATATTAGGAAACTATAGCACACACTAAGAGAGATCCTGGGGATAAAGGAAACTGCTGGATGATTAGAGGGCATCTGAGGCATTCTGTTCAATAAAGGACAAAGATAGTTACAGCTGCAGAAATATAATCACTGGGCTTAAAGTGAAATTTCATAAGTTGCAGGTGGAGTAATTGAGAATACTCTATAAAAGGTAAATAAAAGTCCTGTAAGAAAGTGACTATTCCAGACCGATTCTGTACATGGATAGTGCTTATAGAAGACAAAAAGAAATTAAAAGAAAGAGTTGATAAAAAGAAAGAAAACAAGACAAAAAAATAGGAGTAAAGCATTAAATCATATTATATTAAAATGTCATAACTAGGTTTTTCCCCTATGATGAGCCGCTTACACAAATGCTGGGTAAAATTATATGAACAGTACCTTTCTTTTAGCCTTTAGCTGCTCATGGTACTTGTTGCAGGTGTCTCCTGGAATCTCTCCTCCCCAAAGAGTAATTCCAACAATGGTGTATGTGACACCCATGACGAGCAATGGAAAACAGTACACCAGTACAATGACAATAATATGGTAGCTGCAAGAAATAAAAGCAAACAAACGCAAGCTGAAGATCATATTGAGATGCAATATGTGGGGAACTTTGAATTCATTTTCTTTTAAATCATAATTGAAAATTCCAAAGATTATTTCCACATTTTCTCCAAGTCCTCATTTCACAAATTTATCAAAATATCATGCTCTTGTCTACTATATTTGTCCAAATGCTACCAGCTGATCCTTGCCAATCTTTGATTCATATACAAAAAGTATAGCTGCATTGCAGTGCATATTTAAACTGCCCATGCTCTCCTTGCCTAGAGGTTCTGGACGAATGCCATTTCTCTGCTTGGTAATTGTTGAGCTAACCTAATTTAATTTATCATCACAGACAAAAAGATGAGACAGAATAAACAAATCAACTGACAGATATTTTCTCATATGCAAAATTATTCTATATACCCTTGCAACATCAGTAATATTTGAAATAAATTGTTTTTATCCAAAGAAGAAAATGTAACTAGATATTCTAAACCACACTGGATCCACAAGATATATGACTATAATTTAAAAAATCAGGTAAAGACATTTACATGCATTTCTAATGTCATGACACATTTGATAGCATTATTAATTTGGTAAATAACATTCGGGTGTGTTAGTCACATCAGTGTCAAGATACTATAAATTAGCAAACTAAATTCTATGTTTTTATAGATTTAAGTCAAAATGATAAGGATGTAAGGGCACCTGCCTGGCTCAGTCAGCCAAGCATCCGACTTTTGCTCAGGTCACGATCTCATGGTCAACACAGAGCCCACTTCGGATCCTCTGTCTCCCTCTCTCTCTGCCCCTCCCCCATCTCTCCCTGTCTCTCAAAAGTAATAAATAAATATTTAAAAAATTGATAAGGATGCAGGTGGGGAGGAATAGAAGGGCAACTGATAATATAACCACACAATTAAAATTTGTATAAAGTTTTGTGTAGTTTCCGCTGTCTTAGGAAGGCTTTAAGGAAACTAAAGAATTTGGTATACTAGTCTTCTCAATACCTGTTTCTTTGTAAAGGGAATCTTAAACCTCCTTGCCTTCCCGTTTCCTGATAGCTTTTTAAGTATTGAGTTACAGTCAGTGGGAAGCGATTCAGTCAACAAATAACTTGATTTTATTATTATGATTACTTTTATTTTGTTATACAGCTAAGATTTATTAATATCAGATAGAATAACAGTATTCAGTTTAATAACTATTTCCTGCTTTTCCTTCAATTAAATACTTCCTAATATTTTTCTTTAAAAATCTGGACTCTGGGAAGTCAGAGAAAAACAAATACCATATGATTTCACTCATATGTAGAATTTAAGAAAAAAACAAATGAGCAAAGGGGGAAAGAGAGAGAGAGAAATTAAAAAAACAGACTCTTAATAAAAAAAACCCAAACTGATGGCTATTGGAAGGGAGGTGGGTGAGAAGGGGTGGGTTAAAAAGGTGATGGGGATTAAGGAGTGCACTTCTCATGGTGAGCACCAGATGATGTATGGAATTGTTGAATCATTATATTGTACACCTGAAACTAATATAACGATGTATCTTAACTAACTGGAATTATAATAAAAACTTAAAAACAAATCTGGACTTTGGGTAGAGAAGTTTGATAAAGTGACTGCTTTAAAAAATGACCCTTATATTAAACGTCCTATTTCAGCTCAGGTCATGATCTTGTGGTTTGCGAGTTGGAGCCCCATGGCCAGCTTTGTGCTGACAACTCAGAGCCTGGAGCTTGCTTTGGATTCTGTCTCCCTCTCTCTCTGCCCCTCCCCTGCTTGTGCTCTCTCTCTCAAAAATAAATAAACATTAAAAAAATTATAAAAGATTACCATTGTATTTGCATCATTGGTTATTTTTTAAAGAAAAAATAGGACACTGCATTAGATTTTATTGAATTAAAATTTAAATTATCGGAATAAAAAATGCAAACAGTTGCCCGATTACTTTTTTTCCTTTTGCTTTTCTTAAGATGTGTCCAAAATATGAAATACCAAATTCTATTGTGTAACATTCATAATTATTTTCCAACCTAGTGTTTATGTTTCTTTAATGCTAAAACAAAGGAACACAACCAAGAACCTACCAGAACTGCCTATCCCTAACCAGGACTTTAAAAGGACAATCAGCACCTTTGGGCTTCAGTTCTTCCTTTCCCATTCTTTTCTCAATTAATAACAACCCTGCTTTCCTTTGTGCATTGCTTTCATCTCCAGGGATTTTATCACTTCCTCCAGGAAACTCTCTAGAGTTACCCCATATAAAAGTCATCTCATTTTTCATGTTAGTAACCTTTGTAATTTATAAAACTTATTGACCATACCATATTGTAGTATTTTAAACTTTTTTTTTTTTTTAAAGATTTTAAGTGATCTCTACACCCACTGTGGGGCTCAAACTCACAACTCCGAGGTCAAGAGTTACTCTACCAACTAAGCCAACCAGGCACCCATGTATTCTAGTACTTTAATGTGTCTCTTTTCCCAAATAATATATGGACCCTTGAGGGAAATGTTTATGTTTTATTTGCTTAATTGTTGCTCCCAACCTATAGTTCTTTAAGTGTTCAATAAATTGAATTGAAAACCACAATAAAGAATTAACTTACGTGAAATGTTGTTTAGGACCCTCTGGCCATTGCACGTAGCAAAGAGTACGGCCTGGCATGACTTTAATTTTGGAGTAAAGACACTGAGGGAAGGCAAGTAGAAATGCTAGAATCCAAATACTTCCAATGACGATCTTGGTTGCTGTGGCAGATAGTCTGGGTTTCAAGGGATCAATAATGGCCATATACCTATACAAAAACAAACAAAACCATTTTGTTGGTTCTCTTGCTAGCAGAATTAAAAATGGAGTTTCAAAGGAGTTCTCTGTCTCTGGTAAGCAAGTTGATAAGGATTTTGCTTTGTAGAGGCAGCATGGAATGATAATCATGGCATAGTCTTAGGAATCAGGCATACTGAGGTTCAAATCCTATTCTGTCACTTATGCAAACTTTTTGAACCTCAGCTTTATTATTTTAAAAATAAAAACAAGAACATTCACCTCATAGGGGTGAAGTCAAGATCAATAGAAATAAGGTAAGTGAAAGGTATTGATTATTTGTGCTGTGCCTTGCACATTATCAGAATTCATAAATGTCTGTTGAATGGAACTGGAAAAGTGCATAGTAAGTGCTTAAAAATATGAGTTCTGTACCTCAAGACCTCCATTTTTCTTCTGTATGTTTAACTTTTTAGAAGAAAATTCTGGAGAACTAATATGGATAAACCTATCTGACAAAAATGAGGAATCCCTTATAAAGGATATCATCAACAACTCCATCTAAAAATATCGAGACAAGATCAGGATTCAGATAATAATAAATAAGTCAAGTTTGACTGAGGCTATGCCTTGCTGTTACCTCTAAAATAGAATTCATGGTTTACCATGAAAATCTTCATAGTGCCTGTGTAACTATGTATAACATAATAGTTATAGAGAAATATACTTGAGACTCTCAAAAACACACATATGATTTTTAGAGAGCAAAGTTTTGGGAAATTGGAAACTTTGAATATGGTAACAAAAATCAAGTTTTATTCACTTGTTAAAATATTAATAATATGTCTTGGAGAAACAATTGACAGTTTCAAATTGGATAATATGCCTAATTGCCAAATTCTGGCTAATAGAGTAGAAAATTAATTTGAAATTATACACAAAATTAATTATATTTTTACATTTCTATCAACAAAACATTGTTGAAATTGTTTTTGCTATTGACCATTATGTGTTTCTCAAATATATTTTGATTTCTGTAAATTTTTCAAAGGCAACAATATAATCAAAGAATGACTATTACTTAAGTCCAAAACATTTTAATTTTAAGAATAAATATTTCAAGATAAGAATAATTTTTTTTAATTTGCTTATTGCCCTCTGTTTTATGACTATTAGGCAGAATTGGATATAGATAGATATATTGGAACTTACCTATGTACTACTCATCATATTAACTTTAGTTGAAATTTACTTAAAGGAAATATCCTTAATTTATTATGTATGACAGCTAATAGGTAAAAATGAATGTTAGGTAAAAAAATCATAAAAACAGTACCATAGTTTTAGAAATAAAGTGAACCACACAATGAAAATAAAATGCCTATGTTTGTTTGTTTTCCAATATATGAAATTTATTGTCAAATTGGTTTCCATACAACACCCAGTGCTCATCCCAAAAGGTGCCCTCCTCAATACCCATCACCCACCCTCCCCTCCCTCCCACCCTCCATCAACCCTCAGTTTGTTCTCAGTTTTTAAGTCTCTTATGCTTTGAAAATGCCTATGTTTGAAATTGAAAATTGTTTTATAATTTACCTCTTATGCTTATGTTGGTGAATAATAGCAACATTTCCTGACTGCCAACCATAAGCAGGCAATTTATTATACACATTATATATATTTAACATCCAAAACAGTCTAATCAACCAGATAATATTATTATTTCTGTTTTACAGAAAAAGAAACTGAAGCTTAAATACATTAAGAGATTGGTCAAAATGACCCAGATGGTAAGAGCTGGAATTCTAAAACAGTTCTGCCAGTCTCCAAAGTCCATATGGATACAGATGAAGACTTTGAATATGGCAGTTCATATAAGGAATTGTGGAAGAGAGAGAAAAATATTCAAGGTAGATGCTGTCCAAAGAATCCTATTTTGCCTCTGAATCTGAAAGCGTTTATGTGCAATATTAAAGACAAGAGTCAAGCATAGAAAGGGAATAATTATAGTTGGGTATTTCTGTTTCCACTGCTGTTGGTTATGATTCACCACAGCATTTCTCTCATTATATTGGCTGGTTGCTTAAGGAGTTTCTAGAGTCAAGCACAGCACTTATCAATAAATTTTGTTGTACTGAACTGAATATTCTTCAACTCTATCATGATATTTTGCTTTTTTGCTTGCCTGGAAGTTTATGAATGCAATTTGGATGTTTAGAGAGTTGATTTTTTTGAGACTGAAAAGAGAATTTGACTGGCATGTGCAGTGTTAAAGTCCTGTATTACTATTACAGCACAGATAATTCAAAATAGTACAAGTTGCTTCTTGATTTTGATGTTAAGTTACTCTGTATTACAGAAATTATTTCCAAACAGATAGCATACTGTTTTGTTGGGATTATATGAAGACAGTCAATTTATGTTCTCATTAACTAACACTTCAGTGAAGGCAGAAATTTAGGAACTTCAAGCTGACATTTTTGTCATTTCTGGTGTGATCTGTTATTCATTCAACCAAACATTTATTGAATGCCTACTGTGGTATATGAAACAATAGTAAGGAGAAATGACCTTCACAGAGCTCACAGTCTAGTGAAGTAGACAGATAATAACCAAGGAATGTAAAATAAACAAAATTACAAATATGATAAGTGTTAAAAGGCAAGGAATATATAGCCATGTGAATGCATTTACTGGGAAAAACATATTTAGGTTGTGACTCAGTCTTTCCTAAGACAAGTCCTTCTGGGTTGAAATTTGGAAAGGTAACTAGGCAAGGTGGCAGAAGAGTAAGGGTTGCCAGGAAGATTTCTGGAAGAACAAATGACATGTGAAAAACTCCTGCATAAATGGTGAGTTTTTATTGGTTGAATTGTGTCCCTCTAAAAAAGGTATGTTTAAGTCCTTAACCCCAATACCACAGAATGTGACTTTAGTTGTAAATGGGGTTTTTATATAGGCAAGTGAGTTAAAATGAGGTCATTAGGGTGGGCCCTAACCCAATATGACTGATTTAAAAGAACTTTGGGAATAGAGAGAAACATATGGAGAATGCCACATGAAGATGGAGGTTTGACTGATGCATCTAAAAGCCAAGGAATGCCAAAGACTTCCAGCAAACCACAGAAAGCTATGAGGAGGCAAGGAAGGATTTTCTTACAGTTTTCTGAGGGAGCATGGCCCTTGCCAATCCTTTGATTTCAGACTTCTAGCTTCCAGAGCTGTTAAGACAGTAAAATCCTCTTGTTTCAAGTCACTCTGTGGCACTTTGGTACAAGAGGCCCAGGAAACCAAAGCGAAGGGTAAAGATGGGGAAAGCATTGTGCACTTGAATAAAGACTACTGTAATGGAAACAGAGTGTGAAGGAGGAAGTGGTCTGAGATAGAGTTGTAGAGCAGGTCGTAGATTTTTTGTCCTATGGAGAAAAATCAAGGTGATCAGTCAAAGGAAGAGAATAATCAGCCTTTAGTGAGGAAATTTTAGTATTAATTGAAGGAAGGAAAATAATGCAAGCAGTGGGAATAAGTAAACTGGCTATTGTTTTGTTTTGGGTGAGAGATGATTGCTGCTTGAAATAAGGTGTTACCAGGGAGATTGAATTATGGTAATGGTTTGAGGAAAATAAAGGAATGTTAAAACATTGTAGAAAGGGAGAGCCAGTTGGCCATAGAAGTAGGTACAGTTGCCAGGCACTGCTGACAAGATTAATTTGAAACTGGTAATTAGGAATTCATTGGGGCATCAATATTTCCTGTTCTGTGGCTCTCTCCAGCAATAACAATTTGCTCAAAAGTAGGCATGAAAAAAATGGATCCTTAGGCTCATCCAAATAAATATCCTCTGGACCTTGAGAAGAAATAATCCAATCTGTGATATAATATCACTCAAATGATTGTTAGTACTTTATTTCTCCTTTAAAGAAATATGTATCTTTGATATGATCACATTAGCTTTTCCCAGGTTTTTGTCTGAGCTTCTCACTACCATTCTTACCTTTACTAAACAGATTCTCAAGTACATTAGTGCCCTTAGTATGATCATTTGATATGTAATAGCTAAGATTGGATTCTTCACTCTTTCAATTAGCATATCACTCAAACAAGTTTAAAATTATGTTTTATAGAGTCTGTAATTCTCAGAAGCATCCACTGAAAGCTCCTATTTTAAATGCCATCTTTTATCAATTTTCCTTTCCATTCTAAGACAAGACCACATTCTTTTACCACTTACTTTTCTGATATAATTGAAGGGTCTTTTCTGGTTCTTTGATGTCTAAACAGAATATTTCGACATACCGTTACTTACTTTCAATAAGCAAGCCTTTTCCATGTGCGATTGTTCTTGATATCTGGTATGATTCTTCCTTTTGTTAGCATCTTTAGTAAGCTCTGTTTCTGGATTTTATATGCCTCTACACATTTTAAAATTTTGGTATGAAAGGCAGTGTACAGCCTTCAGATATGCACTTGATTAACAATGCAAAGAATATTTGCCTCAAATGATGTGGATTTTGCTGTTTTCCAATTTGCTTCCGGTCACGGTAGACAATGTTTTAGGCTGTAAAGCCCATATATATAATGTTGTCTGCCTATTGTCTGTACAAAATAAAGATTCATTGTAACAGCTGTTCATGACCCATACTGTTTCAACTTCTGGCCTTTGGTGCTAAGGCATTTTCTGCTTTGAAAAATCACTAGAGAGAAATATAATCTTTTTTAAAATGGCATTTTGCAGACAAATTTTATTTATGCTTTTTCATAAGTATTTTAAATAAGAGTGAGCCAGTTAATTATTTTGTCATAACTATTGTCTTAGTGAATTTTGAAGGGAACAAGTATTTATTAAAATAAGCTTGTATATACATACATTCAAATATATGTACACATATAATAGGAACTTCAAAATACTATCAAGCAAGAAACAAATAACTTGCTTATTTACCCAGATTTTTTGATTTTTATAAGTAAAATTTACAGACTGGCACTTGAGGAAAATTAGATTTAAAAAATAAAGTTTCAAGGGTGCCTGGGTCAGTTGGTTAAGTGTCAAACGCCTGATTTTGGCTTAGGTCATGATTTCAGGTTTCCTGAGATTAAGCCCTGCCTTGGGCTCCATGCTGACAGTGCAGAGCCTACTTGGGATTCTCTCTCTCCCTCTCTCTCTGCTCCTCCCCCGCTTGAATGCATGCATGTGTGCTCACTCACTCCCTCTCTCTCAAAATAAATAAATAAAACTTAAAAAATTTTTAAAAATAAAAATAAAGTTTCATAATAGTGAAAGTACTTGACTTTCATTTTATATACTTTTGGTTTAAATTCAGCAATTAGATTTACCTATTCATTTATTAATTGACTATCAGCTATTTGTTTTCAATTATTTCTTGAATGCTTTTTTTCCCAAGATTTTATTACATTCTTTGACCATATTGGTAAATAAGATAGATATGGTTCCTACTCTTGTAGAATTCAGAGTCTAACACAGAAGAAAGACATTATTCAAATAATCACAAAATATGTAAGAAATTACTACTTAAATGTTCTTTGGGAAACATCGCCTCTTGGATATTTGGTTAAACTTTCCATGGAGCTTTACTGTAATGGCCTGTGTGAGTTCAGCACCTTCCCCCATGATTTCTAAGTGAAATACAATCTAACCTATTTGGTACCCTCTGTTTCCATTTTTGAATCTGTATAAAATACTTTCATGTCACCCATTATGAACCTGAATGCAAACTTGTACTGTCATATGATTTCCACAACAAATCCAATTATATAAAGCATTTCAGATTTCAAAATTTTATTGGATTTAGGAATTTAGGGGAGGGGAGAATACACCACCACTTTTTATCCTATGATTCTAAACTTGACTTTTCTTCTCTTTGTTATACTCATTTTATATTCTGCAATTTTTAAAGAACTCTACATGTACCATGGGTGACCCTGTCATTTACAACCCCTGACAAGTTTAGCCCAGTTTTACATTTCTGTCAGTAGGCTAGTTTATCTAGCCCAATCCTTTAAGAAGTCTGCAAAATTATCTCCACTGTGTACACAGTGTTAAGAAGACATGTACTAGTAATCATAAAGCATAAAATAGGCAATTTGACCTAGTCTGGGGTGTGGGTTGAAATGATGGTAGAGATATTAGTAGGCTTCTCTGAGGAAGCAACATTGGTTTAGAACAATAAATAGGAGTTAATTAGAATTGGGATTTGAAGAAAAAGTGGAACAGCAAGTACTGAGGTTGGAGGAAGCAAGAGGTATTTGAGAAACTAGAAAGGCCAGATTCTCTACAGCACAGAGGAAGGAAAAGCAAAGATGTCAAATAAAGCTGGAGAGGTATTAAACATGACTTCACTGATATATATCCAATATGTATTTAGGTTTTCTTTTTTAACAATAAAAGCAATAATTGCTAACACCTGTACCAGACTCTATTCTAAGAGCTTTATATATAAATCAGGTAATCTTTAAATTCTAATTATTTATAATAATTACAAAATGATTTATAATAAAATGCTACCTCATTAGTGAGTACCATATAAAACAATTTCTCCTCAACATTTCAGACCTCAATTTAGAAGTAGTTTTCTGAAAGACTGTAGAGTAGTACAGGAAGATGGCGGCATAGGAGGACGCTGGGCTCACCGCACGTCCTGCTGATCACTTAGATTCCACCTACACCTGCCTAAATAACCCAGAAAACCGCCAGAGGATTAGCAGAACGGAGTCACCGGACCCAAGTGCAGACGAGAGGCCCACGGAAGAGGGTAGGAAGGGCGGCGAGGCGGTGCGCGCTCCACGGACTGGCGGGAGGGAGCCGGGGCGGAGGGGCGGCTCTCCAGCCAAGCAGAGCCCCCGAGTCCGGCTTGCAAAAGCGGAGGGGCCTGATGGACTGTGTTCCGACAGCAAGCGCGACTTAGCGTCTGGGAGGTCATAAGTTAACAGCTCTGCTCAGAAAGCGGGAAGGCTGGAGGACAAAGGGAGGGTGAGCTGCGGAGCCCCCGGACGACAGAGCTCAGTTTGGCGGGGAACAAAGGCGCTCGCCAGCGCCATCTCCCCCGCCCATCCCCCAGCCAAAATCCCAAAGGGAACCTTTTCCGGCCAGGGAAATTGCTCGCTCCGCGCAAACACCCAACTCTGTGCTTCTGCGGAGCCAAACCTCCGGCAGCGGATCTGACTCCCTCCGGCTGCCACAGGGCCCCTCCTGAAGTGGATCACCTAAGGAGAAGCGAACTAAGCCTGCCCCCCCTGCCGCCGTGCACCTTGCCTTCCCACCCCAGCTAATACGCCAGATCACCAGCATCACAAGCCTGGAAGTGTGCAAGTAGCCCAGACGGGCCACGCCACCCCACAGTGAATCCCACCCCTAGGAGAGGGGAAGAGAAGGCACACACCAGTCTGACTGTGGCCCCAGCGGTGGGCTGGGGGCAGACATCAGGACTGACTGCGGCCCCGCCCACCAACTCCAGTTATACACCACAGCACAGGGGAAGTGCCCTGCAGGTCCTCACCACACCAGGGACTATCCAAAATGACCAAGTGGAAGAATTCCCCTCAGAAGAATCTCCAGGAAATAACAACAGCTAATGAGCTGATCAAAAAGGATTTAAATAATATAACAGAAAGTGAATTTAGAATAATAGTCATGAAATTAATCGCTGGGCTGGAAAACAGCATACAGGACAGCAGAGAATCTCTTGCTACAGAGATCAAGGGACTAAGGAACAGTCACGAGGAGCTGAAAAACGCTTTAAAGGAAATGCAAAACAAAATGCAAACCACCACGGCTCGGATGGAAGAGGCAGAGGAGAGAATAGGTGAACTAGAAGATAAAGTTATGGAAAAAGAGGAAGCTGAGAAAAAGAGAGATAAAAAAATCCAGGAGTATGAGGGGAAAATTAGAGAACTAAGTGATACACTAAAAAGAAATAATATATGCATAATTGGTATCCCAGAGGAGGAAGAGAGAGGGAAAGGTGCTGAAGGGATACTTGAAGAAATAATAGCTGAGAACTTCCCTGAACTGGGGAAGGAAAAAGGCATTGAAATCCAAGAGGCACAGAGAACTCCCTTCAGACGTAACTTGAATCGATCCTCTGCACGACATATCATAGTGAAACTGGCAAAATACAAGGATAAAGAGAAAATTCTGAAAGCAGCAAGGGGTAAACGTGCCCTCACATATAAAGGGAGACCTATAAGACTCGTGACTGATCTCTCTTTTGAAACTTGGCAGGCCAGAAAGAATTGGCACGAGATTTTCAGGGTGCTAGACAGCAAAAATATGCAGCCGAGAATCCTTTATCCAGCAAGTCTGTCATTTAGAATAGAAGGAGAGATAAAGGTCTTCCCAAACAAACAAAAACTGAAGGGATTTGTCACCACTAAACCAGCCCTACAAGAGATCCTAAGGGGGATCCTGTGAGACAAAGTACCAGAGACATCACTACAAGCATAAAACATACAGACATCACAATGACTCTAAACCCGTATCTTTCTATAATAACACTGAATGTAAATGGATTAAATGCGCCAACCAAAAGACATAGGGGATCAGAATGGATAAAAAAACAAGACCCATCTATTTGCTGTCTACAAGAGACTCATTTTAGACCTGAGGACACCTTTAGATTCAGAGTGAGGGGATGGAGAACTATTTATCATGCTCCTGGAAGCCAAAAGAAAGCTGGAGTAGCCATACTTATATCAGACAAACTAGACTTTAAATTAAAGGCTGTAACAAGAGATGAAGAAGGACATTATATAATAGTTACAGGGTCTATCCATCAGGAAGAGCTAACAATTATAAATGTCTATGCGCCGAATACCGGAGCCCCCAAATATATAAAACAATTACTCATAAACAGAAGCAACCTTATTGATAAGAATGTGGTAATTGCAGGGGACTTTAACATCCCACTTACAGAAATGGATAGATCATCTAGACACACGGTCAATAAAGAAACAAGGGCCCTGAATGAGACATTGGATCAGATGGACTTGACAGATATATTTAGAACTCTGCATCCCAAAGCAACAGAATATACTTTCTTCTCGAGTGCACATGGAACATTCTCCAGATAGATCATATACTGGGTCACAAAACAGCCCTTCATAAGTTTACAAGAATTGAAATTATACCATGCATACTTTCAGACCACAATGCTATGAAGCTTGAAATCAACCACAGGAAAAAGTCTGGAAAACCTCCAAAAGCATGGAGGTTAAAGAACACCCTACTAACGAATGAGTGGGTCAACCAGGCAATTAGAGAAGAAATTAAAAAATATATGGAAACAAACGAAAATGAAAATACAACAATCCAAACGCTTTGGGACGCAGCGAAGGCAGTCCTGAGAGGAAAATACATTGCAATCCAGGCCTATCTCAAGAAACAAGAAAAATCCCAAATACAAAATCTAACAGCACACCTAAAGGAAATAGAAGCAGAATAGCAAAGATACCCCAAACCCAGCAGAAGAAGACAAATAATAAAGATCAGAGCAGAAATAAACAATATAGAATCTAAAAAAACTGTAGAGCAGATCAATGAAACCAAGAGTTGGTTTTTTGAAAAAATAAACAAAATTGACAAACCTCTAGCCAGGCTTCTCAAAAAGAAAAGGGAGATGACCCAAATAGATAAAATCATGAATGAAAATGGAATTATTACAACCAATCCCTCAGAGATACAAACAATTATCAGGGAATACTATGAAAAATTATATGCCAACAAATTGGACAACCTGGAAGAAATGGACAAATTCCTGAACACCCACACGCTTCCAAAACTCAATCAGGAGGAAAGAGAAAGCTTGAACAGACCCATAACCAGTGAAGAAATTGAATCGGTTATCAAAAATCTCCCAACAAATAAGAGTCCAGGACCACATGGCTTCCCAGGGGAGTTCTACCAGACGTTTAAAGCAGAGATAATACCTATCCTTCTCAAGCTATTCCAAGAAATAGAAAGGGAAGGAAAACTTCCAGACTCATTCTATGAAGCCAGTATTACTTTGATTCCTAAACCAGACAGAGACCCAGTAAAAAAAGAGAACTACAGGCCGATATCCCTGATGAATATGGATGCAAAAATTCTCAATAAGATACTAGCAAATCAAATTCAACAGCATATAAAAAGAATCATTCACCATGATCAAGTGGGATTCATTCCTGGGATGCAGGGCTGGTTCAACATTCGCAAATCAATCAACGTGATACATCACATTAACAAAAAAAAAGAGAAGAACCATATGATCCTGTCAATCGATGCAGAAAAGGCCTTTGACAAAATCCAGCACCCTTTCTTAATAAAAACCCTTGAGAAAGTCGGGATAGAAGGAACATACTTAAAGATCATAAAAGCCATTTATGAAAAGGCCACAGCTAACATCATCCTCAACGGGGAAAAACTGAGAGCTTTTTCCCTGAGATCAGGAACACGACAGGGATGCCCACTCTCACCGCTGTTGTTTAACATAGTGCTGGAAGTTCTAGCATCAGCAATCAGACAACAAAAGGAAATCAAAGGCATCAAAATTGGCAAAGATGAAGTCAAGCTTTCGCTTTTTGCAGATGACATGCTATTATACATGGAAAATCCGATAGACTCCACCTGCAGTGTGCTAGAACTGATACATGAATTCAGCAAAGTTGCAGGATACAAAATCAATGTACAGAAATCAGTTGCATTCTTATACACTAATAATGAAGCAACAGAAAGACAAATAAAGAAACTGATCCCATTCACAATTGCACCAAGAAGCATAAAATACCTAGGAATAAATCTAACCAAAGATGTAAAGGATCTGTATGCTGAAAACTATAGAAAGCTTATGAAGGTAATTGAAGAAGATTTAAAGAAATGGAAAGACATTCCCTGCTCATGAATTGGAAAAATAAATATTGTCAAAATGTCAATACTACCCAAAGCTATCTACACATTCAATGCAATCCCAATCAAAATTGCACCAGCATTCTTCTTGAAACTAGAACAAGCAATCCTAAAATTCATATGGAACCACAAAAGGCCCCGAATAGCCAAAGGAATTTTGAAGAAGAAGACCAAAGCAGGAGGCATCACAATCCCAGACTTTAGCCTCTACTACAAAGCTGTAATCATCAAGACAGCATGGTATTGGCACAAAAACAGACACACAGACCAATGGAATAGAATAGAAACCCCAGAACTAGACCCACAAACGTATGGCCAACTCATCTTTGACAAAGCAGGAAAGAACATCCAATGCAAAAAAGACAGCCTCTTTAACAAATGGTGCTGGGAGAACTGGACAGCAACATGCAGAAGGTTGAAACTAGACCACTTTCTCACACCATTTACAAAAATAAACTCAAAATGGATAAAGGACCTAAATGTGAGACAGGAAACCCTCAAAACCCTAGAGGAGAAAGCAGGAAAAGACCTCTCTGACCTCAGCCGTAGCAATCTCTTTCTCGACACATCCCCAAAGGCAAGGGAATTAAAAGCAAAAGTGAATTACTGGGACCTTATGAAGATAAAAAGCTTCTGCACAGCAAAGGAAACAACCAACAAAACTAAAAGGCAACCAACGGAATGGGAAAAGATATTTGCAAATGACATATCGGACAAAGGGCTAGTATCTAAAATCTATAAAGAGCTCACCAAACTCCACACCTGAAAAACAAATAACCCAGTGAAGAAATGGGCAGAAAACATGAATAGACACTTCTCTAAAGAAGACATCCAGATGGCCAACAGGCACATGAAAAGATGTTCAGCATCGCTCCTTATCAGGGAAATACAAATGAAAACCACACTCAGGTATCACCTCACGCCAGTCAGAGTGGCCAAAATGAACAAATCAGGAGACTATAGATGCTGGAGAGGATGTGGAGAAACGGGAACCCTCTTGCACTGTTGGTGGGAATGCAAATTGGTGCAGCCGCTCTGGAAAGCAGTGTGGAGGTTCCTCAGAAAATTAAAAATAGACCTACCCTATGACCCAGCAATAGCACTGCTAGGAATTTATCCAAGGGATACAGGAGTACTGATGCATAGGGGCACTTGTACCCCAATGTTCATAGCAGCACTCTCAACAATAGCCAAATTATGGAAAGAGCCTAAATGTCCATCAACTGATGAATGGATAAAGAAATTGTGGTATATATACACAATGGAATACTACGTGGCAATGAGAAAAAATGAAATATGGCCTTTTGTAGCAACGTGGATGGAACTGGAGAGTGTAATGCTAAGTGAAATAAGCCATACAGAGAAAGACAGATACCATATGTGTTCACTCTTATGTGGATCCTGAGAAACTTAACAGGAACCCATGGGGGAGGGGAAGGAAAAAAAAAAAAAAGAGGTTAGAGTGGGAGAGAGCCAAAGCATAAGAGACTGTTAAAAACTGAGAACAAACTGAGGGTTGATGGGGGGTGGGAGGGAGGGGCGGGTGGGTGATGGGTATTGAGGAGGGCACCTTTTGGGATGAGCACTGGGTGTTGTATGGAAACCAATTTGTCAATAAATTTCATATATATAAAAAAAATAAAATAAAATAAAATATAAAAAAAAGAAGTAGTTTTCTATATTAACAATATAAAACTTACTGTTAAAAATTATTTTATGCTATTTATATTATCTCTGATGATAAATAATTTAAAAATCAGAAAATAATAGGTTATTTCATCTATGAAATACCATAAATACTGTAAAACTATAAACCCTTTTTTTACAGTCCAATTTACTAATATTTTGTGTCATCTCTATATTGTCTCAGAAAATTAATGGGAACGTATATAACCACTTCTATATATCACTTTGAAAGTGCTGCTTTCACAAAGTCATCTTTCTGTTATCAATCATATATTGAAAAGTTAACTTTGTTAAGAAACTAGTTCCTGGGGTGCCTGGGTGGCTCAGTTGGTTAAGCATCTGACTTCAGCTAGGTCATAACTTCACAGTTTATGAGTTCCAGCCCTACATCGCGCTCTCTGCTGACAGTGTGGAGCCCGCCCGGATCCTGTGCCTCCTTCTCTCTGTCTGCCCCTCCCCTGCTAATGCTCTCTCTTTCTTTCTGTCTCTTAAAAAATAAACATTAAATAAATTATATATATAATATATAGAGAAACTAATTCCCCATGAAAATAGTTTTGAACTCTTGGCAGATTATTTTCTTGAAAGCAATGCTTTCATTAAAATATATTTGAAGCTGAAAAGGACTTATATTTTTAGTATTCAATATTTTATACAGATAACACAAAACACTAGATGTAATTGTGTATGGTGTAATTATACATGATATTTTATTTATACTATAAGGTAATATGCTTCCTAAAATGCATCCAAAGCCCTTTTTCAGGTCAATAAGAAAAAAAAAATTCAATCCAATTTTATTTCATTCTATAAGGAAAAGAGTTTTTAGATGAAGAGAGAATTCAAAAGTTTGCCCCAAAATGGAGGAGTTAGAATAAGAGCCAAAGAAACTCCTAGGTAAGGGCAATAGACAGGTCATATTATAGTCAATGGGTAAAGGAAATGAAATTTCTTAACCAGAAAAGACTTGAGACACTTGCAAGCTTTAGTCAAATGTTGGGGCACCTGGGTGGCTCAGTCGGTTAAACATGGGACTCCTGATTTCAGCTTAGGTCATGATCTCGTTGTGATATTGACCCCCAAGTTGGGCTCCACGTTGGGCATGGAGCCTGCTTAAGAGTCTCTCTCTCCCTTTCCCTCTACCTCTCTCTTTCTCTCTCTCAAAAAGAATATATACAATATATAATACATAAAATATGTTATATATTATATAAGTATATAATTATTAAAATATATAAATATAAAATAGATATTAATACACATATTATATATGTGTTTATATATTTATATTAATTTATATTAATATAAATATAAAATAAGTATTAATACACATAAATGAAGAGCTATAGTGTAGATAGTAGAGTAGTTTTAGACTGCTACAGGAGGTAGAGCTCAGACCACATTTTCTGGAGAAAGATGAATCACAACTCTGTAGGGCACAATGGACTGTCTCCAGTGGTAATACTTTTTTTTTTTCCTCTGTTGTTGAAGGCACTGAAGAATCAGGAATAGAATGAATCACCACTTACTGAGTGAGTTAAGGGATTATAAACTTCAGGTGAATTGTTGAAATAGATGAAAGTAGTCTCCCGCATAACTTTGAGATTATAATTTTAATCAGAGGGAGGTTGTCTGAAAACTAATTATGGTTCCAGGCCCTTGTAATCAGAATTATGACAGGAAGCAGATTGTTGGGACAACTGAGTGAAGTAACTTAGTTTGTGTAATTTGCAGGGTACTACAGTATGACTTATATATCAAATAGTATTGAGCCAAAATTTCCTTCCATCTATTAGCTTCCCCTTATAATTACTTGGCTTTCCTTTTATATGTCTTTTATATACATGTGATTAAGTAAAGCCACATATTATAACTGGTACTGCAAGTCCATAGATCTGGCAGACAGTTTTCTTTTTTTAAAAAAATTTTAAACATTTATTTATTTTTGAGAGACAGAGAGAGACAGAGCATGAGCAGGGGAGGGACAGAAAGAGAGGGAGACACAGATCTGAAGCAGGCTCCAGAAACCGAGCTGTCAGCACAGAGCCCAACATGAGGCTCAAACTCACAGACTGTGAGATCATGACCTGAGCCGAAGTCTAATGCTTAACCAACTGAGCCACCCAGGCCCCCCTGGCAGACATTTTTTTTAAACCAACAGTGACATTAAGAGCTTTATGAGAATGGATGGAAATTATTTTATATATACCCTTTTACAGTGTGAATATCTTCAGAAAAAACATGAATATTACTATGCATATAGGAAAAAAAAGCTTATGTTTCAATAATAGGTTTTTCATTTTTGGAAAATGAATACTTTTTTGAGTATACTCATTATAAATATTATTTGTATATATGTATGAGTTACTCTGAACCTCTTCTTTTTCTCATTTCCTTTGCACAATCATAAATCTTATCAGTCCACCTTCTGACATCACCAAATCTGTTCTGTTCCTCTCTTCCAACTCTCAATGCCTGGATTATTGCAACATCACCATAATGGGTTTCCTGGATGCTACTCTTTCTTAGCTTTCTTCACAATGTCTTTCAAGTTATCTTTCTAAATAATTTCACTGTTTCTTCACTTTTGGCAGGATTAGCAGCAATTCTGCACACATTTTACTACAGTGGCACTAAATATCTTAACTTTTGCTGAAACTTGCTATGTTGTATAAGTCAGAGCTCCAGGAAAAACAATGGCACACTCAAGTGGGAAAACTGAAGAGAGTTTAATAAAGAGGTCATTTACAAAATTAAATAAATAAGCCATTTACAAACCCCATTTTACAAAGTTGTTAAAGGAAATCAACTTGAAATGAATATTCCTGGGACTAGCAACAGCAAGGAGTTGGGAGGCATGGGTGTCCTCCTGCCCAGGTCACAAGGATGAAAGGATGCTATAATCTGAACTGAGGAGATGAACACTTGGGGGAGTAGCACTTGACAAGAGATATGGATACTGTTTTGGGCTTAGCCAATTTGCAGCAATCCTGAATGGAAGGAGAGTGGATACATTCCAAAGTCGCTCTCCTCTCTTCCTCCCATCTCCTTCAAGTGTCTCCAACTAGGCAAAGCCAAAGAAGAGGCCAGAGAGCAAGGGACCCTTTCGATGCATATAGTCCACAGAAATATTCAGCCTGGGAGGAGGGGACAGAAAAAAGAATAGAATAAGTAGAGAGAAGATCTGACTTGAAAAATAGAAATTGTCCAGCTCACATATCCTTTGACGATTTCATGTTTCTCACATGGTAGTTTCTTTGCTGGAATGATTTCCCTCTCACTCATACATACATTATTGTAAAGTTCTACGACTGCTAAACTTCTAGGCATCCTTCAGTTTCCACTCAGATTACAGAATGATCACTATGGATTTCTTCCCTTCCCTCTGTCCAGAGTTAGTTTTTAACCTTCTCAGTGCTCCAACAGTATTATGCTCATACTTTGATTTGAACTCATTGGAGATTCTGATTTATTCATTTCTGTGTTCTGTAGCACCTAACAAAGTATCTATAGGAGTCAAATGAGAGCTGAATACTGACTGCAAATGGCTATTGCATATTTGGACAGTTGAATATTTGACTACTTCTAAGGTTGTTGAATATTTGGATAGAGTGAATAACTCTTTACAAAAGGAGACTTCAGCATGTATGCATTTTTTTAAAGGAATAGTTTCCTTAACTTTACTAAATGGGAATAATAGAGTATGATCATGAGGTTAAAATGTCATTAAATAACACAGTATATACAAAGAGATGTAGATAATGTCAGGCACAGTAGACACTCAATCTAAATCATCCCAAACTATGTTGAATAAAATGAAATTAACACTTAGGACAAAAACAAAAATAAAAAACCAGCTAAAGAGGTAAGTTTGAGATAAAAACAAACAAAAAGAATTAACGTGGTTCTTAAAACTTGTGATTGGCATGGAAAGAAAAATAAGTTTATGCCAAAATTCTAATCTAAAGATTGGAAAATCTTTTGATATTGTCCCTAGCTCTCTAATACAAACCTATCCCATCAGGGTGGTACAGTATATCAGTTATTTCTTTTCTAAATCTCCATCTGAAACAAATTTCTATACAGAGAGTAATGCAATTTTCTACGCAACTTCAATAAGAACAACTCCTGCTCAATGATTCAATGATTAAATGGAAACATTCAGTGTTACACTTGGAGATTGTTAAATTTCTTTGCGTGTACTAGGAATTAATTCCCACCAGTTTTGTCTAATGTGGATCTACACCACATCAGACTGCTTTCTGAAGTAAATACTGGCGTGTAGCAGCTCCACTAGATTATCCTTAAAATCATAGGAATGATGACACTCATCAAGCAGGAGGATTTCCAAATCTGTGAGTATTTACATTGTGATGATGTAAAGGCTTATTTAACTGTGCAAATGGAAGAAAAACAGGCAATGGATAACCTTTAAACTTGGATAATAAAGATGGAAAATGAAGGCTTTTTCATATCTTATTTTTCTTTTTAATTATATTTTCATTATATCTCATTAAGGTAAATTGTGCCCACATTATTCAATGGTAGGAAGTGATAGGAGAGCAATTTAAAAATGTCTTCTGTTCATCCATTCAGCCAGTCATACAATAAATATTTGAGTGCCAACTATATGTAGTCAGTATCCTAGATGCTATGAATATAGTAGGAAACAAATAGTAGTAAACATTGTGAAGGAAAATAAATTAGAAAACGTGGATAGAAAGTAACATGAGGCTACTCTTTAGATGGTGATCACTCAGTTCACACATGAGATACACTGAGAAAATGAAAACGTAGTTATTCACTTTTTTGTAAGAGTTGCTTCTTTCTCCTCTTACAATGCACCTGTAAATATAAGATAATTTTATCTTAATAGTCTTTATTCCTTGTGGGCCATAACTATAACAAGTCTTCCTGAACAACAATATGCCAACAAATTAGGAAACATAGGTAATATTGAAGAATTCTTTTTTTAATTTTAGTTTTTAATGTTTATTTATTTTTGAGAGAGAGAGACAGAGACAGAACACAAGCAGGGGAGGGGTAGAGAGAAAGAGGGAGACACAGAACCTGAAACAGGCTCCAGGCTCTGAGCTATCAGCACAAAGCTCAATGTGGGGCTCGAACTCGGGAAAACAAGATCATTCCTGAGCCAAAGTCGGACACTTATCTGACTGAGCCACCCAGGTGCCCCCAAATTGAAGAATTCTTAAAAGGAAACAAAAGACTGTATACTCAAAACTCTTCCAGTAAACAGAGGAGGAAACACTTCCCCCTCTCATTATGTAAGGTTAGTATTACCATGATACCAGAACCAAAGGGTGCATAAAGGTACAAACTTCTAGTTATAAAATAAGTAAGTCATGAGGATGTAGTGTATAGCATGGCTACTATAGTTTACACTGTGTACATAGTTGAAATTTGCTAACAGAATAGGTCTTAAAAGTACTCATCACAAGAAAACTATTTTAACTGTGTGGTGATGGATGTTAACTAGACTATAGTTAATATAATTTTATACAATAAAATTTTATAATTTATACAATATTATAAATATTGTATACTTTATAATTTTATAATGTATACAAATGTTAAATTGTTAGATTGTATACTCAAAACTAATATAATGTTATATGTCGGTTATTTCAGAAACATACGAAAAGTATTATCCATCGTGGAAAAGTGGGTATTATTTTGGAAATTCAAGTTTGATCTGAAAATTGATTAATATAATATACTATAGTAATAGGATAAAGAACAATGACCACATGATCATGACGACAGATGCAGAAAAGAATTTACCAAAATCCCAAATCTTTTCAGAATAACAACTCTCCACATACGGGGAATATAAAGAAACTTCTTCAACTTGATAAAATGCATTGATGAAAAAATCTACAATTCACATAATACTTAATTGCTAAAAATTTAATTCTTTCTCCCTATAATCTGGAAAAAGGCAAGGATGTCCCATTACATCAGTTCCATTAAAAGTTGTACTGGAGGTTCTAGCCAGGGTAATCAATCAGGCAGAAGCCAAACAAACAAAAAGAAAAGAAAAAATAAAAGAAAAAAGGAAATAAAAGTCACCCATATTGAAAAGGAGAAAGTAATGTCCATGGTGAAAATCCTCAGGAATCCACAAAAAACAAAACTCATTAGAATTAATCAATAAGTGCAGCAAGGTCACAGGATACAAGTTCAATCAATTGGATTTCTACATACTAGCTATGCACAATCTGAAAATGTACTGAAAAATTCCATTCAGTAGCACCAAAAATGAAACCATTATTACATTGTATGTTAACTAACTTGGATTTAAATAAAATTAAAATAAATAAAAAGCCGATCTTAAAAAAATTTGGAAATGCAAATCTCCTAGAATAGTCAAAACAATTTTGAAAAATAAGGACAAAGTTGAAGGACTTACACTTCCATATTCTAAAACCTATTACAAGGCTACAGTAATCAAGATAGTATAGTACTGGCAGAAAAATAGACATATAGATCAATGAACTAGAAATACCAAGGGTTCAGAAATAAACACTTATATTTATTGCTTGATTTTTGACACATGTGCTAAAGCAACTCAATGGGGGGAACTGTAGTCTTTTCAACAAACAGTGCTGGGACAATTGGATATTCACACAAGAAAAGATGATTTGTCCTGTTATCTCACACTATACACAAAAATCATCTCCGAATGGATATCATATACAAACGTAAGATCTAAAACTATAAAACTATCAAGAAAACACATAGAACTGAATCTTCACTATCTTGAAGTAACTAACGATTTCTTAGAATTGACCACAAAAGCACAATGAAGGGAAAAATGATATACTGTACTACAGCAAAATTAAAAATTTTTGCTCTTCAAATACACCATGAAGGAAGGGAAAAGACAAGCCAAAGACAGGGAGAAAATATGTGTAAATAATATGTCCAATTAAGGACTTGTGTCCAAAATACACCAATACTCTTACAATTTAATAAGAAGACATATAACCCAATTTAAAAACAGAGAAAACAGGGGCGCCCTGGTGGCTCAGTTGGTTAATTGTCTCACTCTTGATTTCAGCTTGGGTGGTGATCTCATGGTTGGTGAGTTTGAGCCCCGCGTCGGGCTCTGCACTGACAGTGTAGAACATACTTGGGATTCTCTCTGTCTGTCTCCCTCTCGCTGCCCCTCCCCTGCTTTCTCTCTAAACAAACAAACAAATAAATAAAACTTAAAAAATAAAAACAGAGAAAACAATTTCAAGTATACACAAAAAACTAGATATTGTATGATTCCATTTATACCAAATTCCAGAAAAGAAAATCTATAGCAGGAGAAAATAGCATAGTAGTTGTCTAGGTATGGGTGTGGATCAGGCAGTGACTACAGTTACAGTGAGGTTTTTCTTTGGGGTAATGAAAATGTTCTAAAATTAGATTGTGTTAATGGTTACATAACTAAAAACTTATGAATAATTATTGAATTGTGTACTTAAATGACTGTATTTTATGGAATGTAAATTATGATTCAATAAGGCTATTCAAAATAGTATCTCAACTATAAGAAAACAATCCAATTGAAAAATGGGCAAATGGTTTGAACTTCACCAATGAAGAAATAAATATTAGTGAGAAGCACATGAAGATGTCCAACATAATTATCCATTAATGAAATGTGAATTAAAACCACACTGGGATACAACTGTACACACACTAGAATTGCTAAAATCAAAACAAAAATTCTGACAGCATCACTTGCTGATGAAGATCTGCAATAAGTAGAACTCTCATATACTGCTGTATGAATACAAAATGGTACAGCCACTGTGGAAGACAGTTTCATAGTTTGTTTCTCTTTTTCATTGAAGTATAGTTGACATACAATATTATATTAATTTCAGGTGTATGTCACAGTGATTTCACATTTATATACATTGCAAAATGCTTACCAAGATGAGGGTAGTTACTATCTGTCACCATACAACGTTATTATAATATTATTGACTGTATTTCCTATACTGTGCTTTACATCCTCATAACTTACTTATTTTACAACTGGAAGTTTGTACATCTTAATCCCCTTCATCTATCTCGCTCATCCACCCACCCACCTCCCCTTTGGCAACCACCAGTTTGTTCTCTATTTATGAGTCTGTTTCTGTTTTGTTTGTTTTATCTTTTAGATTCCACATATAAGTGAAGTAATATGATATTTGTCTTTCTCTGTTTGACTATTTCACATAGCATAAAACCCTCTAGGTCCATCCATGTTGTCACAAATGGTATGTTTCCATTCTTTTTTTTTTTTTCCTTTTCCTTTTCCTTTTCCTTTTCCTTTTTTTTTTTTTTTTAACAGCTGAGTAATATACCATTGTATACATATACCACATCTTCTTTATCCATTCATCTACTGATGGACATACAGGTTACTTTCATATCTTGGCTATTATAAATAATGCTGCAACGAACATAAAGGTGCATTTTTTTTCATATTAGTGTTTTTGTTTTCTTTGGGTAAATACCCAGAAATGGAATTGCTGGATCATATGGGAGTTCTATTTTTAATTTTTTGAGACATTTCCATACTGTTTTCTATAGTGGCTGTTCACCAACAGTGCACAAGGGTTCCCTTTTCTCTACATCCTCACCAACACTTGTTATTTCTTGTGTTTTTGATAACAGCCATTCTAACAGGAATGAGGCAATAGCACAACTTTATACCTTTATCATAGGGTGCAGCAATCTCACTCTTTGTTATTTACCCTAGAGAAATGAAAGCTTTTGTTCACACATAATTCTGTGCATGGGTGTTTGTAGCAGCTCTATTCACAATTGCTCAAAACTAGAAACAACCCAAATATTTTCCCAGGGGGGATGAACAAACTTTGGTACATCCACACAATGCAATATCCTCAGCAATAAAAAGGACCAGGCTTTTGAAGCACTCAAAAACTTAGATAAATCTCAGAGATGGTAGTGAAAGTATCCAGTGTCAAAGCGTATATATTATATGATTATGACCAAACTACAGTGGTGGATGATAAATCAGTGATTACAGGAACTTAGGCCAGGGAGAGGGTATGAATACAAAGGTATAGCATGAGGGGAAAAATTGTTTTGTGTTCTGTTTGTGGTGGCTGTTAAAGGAATCTATGCGTGCATTAAAAGTCCTACATTTGCATCAATTAAAATCAGTTTTACTGCATGTGAATTTTGAAATGAAATGAAGTTATATAGTTGGAACTTAGATTCCCACACATCACTGAAATCAAATTTGTGATTTCTAATAATATTAGATATTCTTGGTATAAAAACATTTGCACAGTGGAGGTTATCATGTAAACATTAACTCCCCCAGAAAAGATTGGCTGTGTAAGTATCACAAACATTGGACTTTAAGGCATGAAGTGATACTAAATAGAAGAATGGACATTTAATAATGATAAAAAGATATATTTAAAAGGAAAGCATAACAAATCCTAGAATTGTATTAACATTGCTATAAAATATGCAGAGCAAAATGGACAGAACTAAAATGAAAAATACATTCTCATAGTTGGACTATCACATACTTCTCTCAGTAGCTGATAGAACAGAAAACAAAACAATGACTATAACAAAACCAGTAAAGATGAGGAAGATTTGAAGATGATTAATGAACTTCATAAAACTACAGAGGAAAGTTCATCATATCAGACAATGTCAATAATTTTCTCCATCTCCATTTATTTTGAATCTTTATATATGTGGTGCTTGTAGGATTTTTTTAAACAACCTATCAGAGTGTTTTTCCCTGAAAATTAACAAATCAAATAGTTGAACTGTATCCAAATAGCACACAAATGGGAAATACTGTACAAAGGGTCATTAGATATCCTCTTTTATATAACTCCAGAGATTTGCAGAAACAGGTACATGTAAAGAAACTCAGGATGAGTTCTAAGGAACTGGTTATAGAAAAGGCAGAACCATTGTCCAGGCTTCTATGGAATAAATCAACAAAATAACAGAGTAATGAGAAAGCATATGAACATTCAGGTCTCACTACAAAATGAAATTCTGGAAAAATAATCTTATCCTGCTTTAGAGAAAGTTACAGTTTTTCCCCAGATCCTAGGGTATGCGAAGAAAATACAAATTCCCCACAATCCTCCTACTGAAAGACAACATTGCTATATATCCTGGTTCATTTCTCATTTCCTTTATGCAATTTTATTTTTGTATATGTGTATTTATTCATATATCATTATATAATTATATTTTTTATCTATTTAAATAATTACCTACATTCTCTTTAATTAATATTTTATTGCATGCTCTTTGAATATAAATATTTTCAAAACACTATTCTTAATCACCATATAATAGCCTAAAACATGCATAAGAAAGTCTATTTCTGACCTATTGTAATGTGAAAAAATTACAAACAATGAATCATTCTTTGCAGCTTTATTTTTTATGGATAGATACCTACAGGTAAAATTGTTGTGCTTAAAGTAATGAGCAATTTCAGTATATACATTACCAAATTGATTTCTTGAAAGGTTGTTCTGATTTCTATTTCTACCTGCTTCTTTCTTTAGCACTGTATTAATATATAATATTTGTAGGTGTATGTGCATTTATTTTATTATTGTGAAGATAAATATTTTTCATTTATTTATGTAATAGTTTTATTTTTAAAAATTTTCATGTTTTGCATTTTGCATTAATATTATCTTATTGATTTATAGAAGTTCATTATAAGTTAAAGTTATTAACCCTGTGTCTATCACTTATATTGAAAATAATGAAAGCAGTTTGCTTGCTATTTAATTATGCTTTTGATTTTATGGTTAAACTGTCTAATGATTTGGTTACACAGTTTCTTACAGTCAAATCAACTGATATCTTTCTCTATATTCTTCTGCTTCCCTATTGTTTAGGAATTTTTTCCTAGCTAAGATTATTTAATGATAATATTTTGTTTTTTCTTCATGGTTTAATTGTTATATTTTAAATATTTAGTCTATCTGGTATTTATATTAGCACATAGTGTAAAGTGAGGCTCTAACTTATTTTTTCCTAATTAGATAAATTCTGAATTTCTTATTTTTTTACTAATTATGCTTTTTTTATTGCCTACTGGTATTTTCTTTGTATAATTTTACATGTCTAGGAATTTCATTACATATACTGTCAACCCTCCTTGGTTCTTGTTCAAGTTCCAAATTTTCTCTTTTATTATAATTTATAGTATTTTCTCATTCTTACTGGCAATTTCCTTTATTATTCTTTTTATTATTAACAAACATTTCTTGATTAATCTAAGCAACTCCTTCTCAAAAAATTTTTAGTAGACTATTTTAGATTCTATTCAATCTTCCACTGTGGTTTTACTAGAATTACATTGAGCCTTAAAACAATAGGTATATTATTATTATTTAGTTATTTTTTACTATATATCTTCTGTTTTCAAGCGTGTGTGTGTGTGTGTGCGTGTGTGTGTGTGTGTGTGTGTAAAGTTTATTTCATGTAATTCTGACATACTATGTTTGGGGATAAATATTTGGTTATCATGTTAAGAAAATATCATATATTGTAATTCACCAAAAATTGTATTAGGAATGTGTATTGAGTTATCCTGCATGCATTTCAAAATCTATTTAGATGATCATTGGCTTTATTTTGACATCATATATACATAGTTTCTGGTATTCAGCTGTTCTTATTTGTCTGGGTTGTCTTTCCTTGCAGATGTTTCCTTTCTCCCATTTCCCTTGCAAAGCTATATAATTTGTATCTCTGACAAAGGTACATTTTTAAAGTTTGCATTTAAATTCTATTAGTTAACATGCAGAATAATATTAGTCTCATGTGTACAATATAGTGACACAACACTTCCATACAACACTTGGTGCTCATCACAAGTGCACTCCTTAATCCCCATGACCTATTTAACCCAACCCCCCACTCACCACCTCTCTGGTAATGTTCTTTACAATGAAGAGACTGTTTCTTAGTTTGCCTCTCTTTTCCTTTTGCTTGCTTGTTTTGTTTCTTAAATTCCACAGATGAGTGAAATCATATGGTAATTGTCTTTCTCTGACTGAATTATTTCACTTAGCATAATACATTCTAGCTCTATCCATATCATTGTGAATGGCAAGATTTCATTCCTTTTTATGGGTGAGTAATACATTAGTTATATTTGGTGAATAGAATGGTCTATATGTGCCAACTAGCAAAATAGTGTGCAAATGTCTCAGAGAAAAGTATCTATTTATTACCAAACTTAGGCAATTAGGTTGTGATATTTGACATACAAGCAATTCTCACTTTGGAAAGTATTAGGGGAACATCATATTGACCATGCAAGTTGAAACTGCAAAGTCATCTTAATAATCAATGAGAAAAATGACAAATTTTCTGTGACCTTTAAAAATTTCTGTCAAAAAATTTAAAACTCTTACTTTCAGTTACATATACATAAAGAAATGAAAAAATAGTAAAACTAATATTGAATACAGTATAATTTGAAACATTAGAAATGTTAAAAAATTAACTTTTTTATAGAAAATAAGCATCATGGGACTTCTGGTTTCTGGTTCTGTATGTAGGGAGATTGGAACTTGCTACTCCATCCTAACAAGTAAAATGGTGCACAGACTGAAAAATCAACAACTTTTCTTGGGTCTGTAACAGAGGGGAGGATGCACTGCCCCGAAGCTTGGTAAGATAGAAAAGCAAATACCTGAGCAAAGGCTCACATGCAAAACCTCTGTTGGAACTAGTGTCGAGGTAGGAAAACCTGAGCTGTAGTAGATGAATTGCTGGAGGCCCAGAGTGGACATGACTGGAAGTTAAAGACTTCCTTTATGCTTGGGTCCCCCACAGTATCATCAGATTTATCTCCAGGAATTTGACCATGTTACCACATTAATTATTGGAGGAACAACCCCTCATGCTCTGGCAGGGAGAGGGGAAAAGGGACCATTTTGAAATGTATCAAAGACTGTTCTTCTTAGCAAGGCCTGCCCTCAGAGGAAATTAGCCAGAGCCTAATCAGACAGAGTACTATCAGAGTCCAACTGTCCTAGGGGAAGCGTATAGCAAAGTCCAGCCCCATATAGCATTTCCAAGTAGGAGAAGGGATGTATCCCACTCTAACCCACTCTAGCCATCCTGGCCCATCTAAGGGGGTAGTAAAAAAAAAATAAAAAAAAAATAAAAAATTAAAAAATTAAAAAAAATAAAATAAATTAAAAAAAGGAAAAACACTTAGGAAGTTCACAGGCCAGAGGCATATGCTCACTCACATTGAGACCATGACAGGACTCTAGAACACCCACTCTTTCTTCACACTTCACCAGTACATTGCAGTTAATATGACTTAGTAACTGAAATTTTAGCCATGTTCTTGAGAGGACTGATATTACATAACTAAACCTGGTAACTGAAATTTGTGCAAAGAATAAAATTGGTAAACTATTTATACAAATTATTTATTTATTTATTTATTTATTTATTTAATCTTTAGCATGTGTATTCTGTTTGCGAGCTGCTAAAGCTATAAAATTGGTATCTATTTATATGTTTCTAAGCAGATCTGTTTCACTCCTGGTCATTGAAGATATTTATCAGCAATGGTTCTGTGACTGGTGAATGAGGATTGCCAGTAATTTCTTGGATAGGAAAGATATTTTAATCTATTATTTTTACTTTTTAATTTTTTATTTTATTTATTTTCTTTTGTTTTTGAGAGAGAGAGGGCACAAGTGAGCAAGGCGCAGAGAGAGGGAGAGAGAAAGAATCCCATGAGGGGCAGAGAAAAAGGGAGAGAGAGAGAAGCAGGGGTCACCTGAAGCAGGACTCATGCTCACCCGAAGCAGGACTCAAGCTCACCAAGTGCAGTTCAAACTCACCTGATGTGGGGCTGGAACTCAAACTGTGAGATCATGACCCGGGCTGAAGTCAGATGCTTAACCAACTGAGCCACCCATGTGCCCAAAATCTATTATTCTGTTTTTAATAACATTGGATTATACCTGTTTTGTTGGATTCTGAAATGCTAGAGCCTGCAACATGAAATTAGGATTATGTAAATATTTGTTGAAAAGATCTTGAAAGTATTTTGATTTAAGAAGTAAAATATTTTAAGCTAATGAAAACATGATGCATAGTTTAAGAATTTTGAGCTCATCCTGGGAAGATGGCTGCGTAGGAGGACGCTGGGCTCACTGTGCGTCCTGCTGATCACTTAGATTCCACCTACACCTGTCTAAATAACCCAGAAAACCGCCAGAAGACTAGCAGAACGGAGTCTCCAGAGCCAAGCGCAGACGAGAGGCTCACGGAAGACGGGCCCCTCCCGAAGCGGATCTCTGAAGAAAAAGCGAGCTAAGCCTGCCCCTCCCACCCCTGTGCACCTTGCCGATCCACCCCAGCTAATAGCCACATCCCCAGCACCACAAGCCTGGCAGTGTGCAAGTAGCCAGGATGGGCCACACCACCCCACAGTGAATCCCGCCCCTAGGAGAGGGGAAGAGAAGGCACACACCAGTCTGACTGTGGCCCCAGCGGTGGGCTGGGGGCAGACATGAGGTCTGACTGTGGCCCTGCTCACCAACGCAAGTTATTCAAGACAGCACAGGGGAAGTGCCCCGCAGTCCTGCACCACTCCAGGGACTATCCAAAATGACGAAACGGAAGAATTCCCCTCAGAAAAACGTCCAGGAAATAACAACAGGTAATGAACTGATCAAAATGATTTAAACAATATAACAGAAAGTGAATTTAGAATAATAGTCATAAAATTAATTGTTGGGCTTGAAAACAGTATAAAGTACAGCAGAGAATCTCTTGCTACAGAGATCAAGGGACTAAGGAACATCCAGGAGGAGCTAAAAAATGCTATCAATGAGTTGCAAATAAAATGGAGACAACTACGGCTCGAATTGAAGAGGCAGAGGAGAGAATAAGTGAACTAGAAGATAAAATTATGGAAAAAGAAGAAGCTGAGAAAAAGAGATAAAAAAAATCCAGGAGTATGAGGGGAAAATTAGAAAAATAAGTGAGGCACTAAAGAGAAATAATATACGCATAATTGGTATTCCAGAGGAGGAAGAGAGAGGGAAAGGTGCTGAAGGTGTACTTGAAGAAATAATAGCTGAGAACTTCCCTGATCTGGGGAAGGAAAAAGGCATTGAAATCCAAGAGATACAGAGAACTCCCTTCAGACATAAGTTGAATCGATCTTCTGCACGACATATCATAGTGAAACTGGCAAAATACAAGATTAAGAGAAAATTCTGAAAGCAGCTAGAGATAAACGTGCTCTAACATATAAAGGGAGACCTATAAGACTCGTGACCGATCTCTCTACTGAAACTTGGCAGGCCAGAAAGGAATGGCAGGAGATCTTCAATGTGATGAACAGAAAAAAATATGCAGCTGAGAATCCTTTATCCAGCAAGTCTGTCATTTAGAATAGAAGGAGAGATAAAGATCTTCCCAAACAAACAAAAACTGAAGGAATTCATCACCACTAAACCAGCCCTACAAGAGATCCTAAGGGGGATCCTGTTAGACAAGTACCAGAGACATCGCTACAAGCATGAAACCTACAGACATCACAATGACTCTAAACCCATATCTTTCTATAATAACACTGAATGTAAATGGACTAAATGTGCCAACCAAAAGACATAGGGTATCAGAATGGACCAAAAAACAAGACCCATCTCTTTGCTGTCTAAAAAAGACTCATTTTAGACCTGAGGACACCTTCAGATTGAGAGTGAGGGGATGGAGAACTATTTATCATGCCACTGGAAGTCAAAAGAAAGCTGGAGTAGCCATACTTATATCAGACAAACTAGACTTTAAATTAAAGGCTGTAACAAGAGATGAAGAAGGGCATTATATAATAATCACAGGGTCTATCCATCAGGAAGAGCTAACAATTATAAATGTCTATACGTGGAATACGGAGCCCCCAAATATATAAAACAATTACTCACAAACATAAGCAACCTTATTGATAAGAATGTGGTAATTGCAGAGGACTTTAACACTCCACTTACAGAAATGGATAGATCATCTAGACACACGGTCAATAAAGAAACAAGGGCCCTGAATGAGACATTGGATCAGATGGACTTGACAGATATATTTAGAATTCTGCATCCCAAAGCAACAGAATATACTTTCTTCTCGAGTGCACATGGAACATTCTCCAAGATAGATCACATACTGGGTCACAAAACAGCCCTTCATAAGTATACAAGAATTGAAATCATACCATGCATACTTTCAGACCACAATGCTATGAAGCTTGAAATCAACCACAGGAAAAAGTCTGGAAAACCTCCAAAAGCATGGGGGTTAAAGAACACCCTACTAACGAATGAGTGGGTCAACCAGGCAATTAGAGAAGAAATTTAAAAATATATGGAAACAAACGAAAATGAAAATACAACAATCCAAACGCTTTGGGACGCAGCGAAGGCAGTCCTGAGAGGAAAATACATTGCAATCCAGGCCTATCTCCAGAAACAAGAAAAATCCCAAATACAAAATCCAACAGCACACCTAAAGGAAATAGAAGCAGAACAGCAAAGACACCCCAAACCCAGCAGAAGAAGAGAAATAATAAAGATCAGAGCAGAAATAAACAATATAGAATCTAAAAAAACTGTAGAGCAGATCAACGAACCCAAGAGTTGGTTTTTTGAAAAGATAAACAAAATTGATAAACCTCTAGCCAGGCTTCTCAAAAAGAAAAGGGAGATGACCCAAATAGATAAAATCATGAATGAAAATGGAATTATTACAACCAATCCCTCAGAGATACAAGCAATTATCAGGGAATACTATGAAAAATTATATGCCAACAAACTGGACAACCTGGAAGAAATGGACAAATTCCTGAACACCCACACGCTTCCAAAACTCAATCAGGAGGAAATAGAAAGCTTGAACAGACCCATAACCAGCGAAGAAATTGAATCAGTCATCAAAAATCTCCCAACAAATAAGAGTCCAGGACTAGATGGCTTCCCAGGGGAGTTCTACCAGACGTTTAAAGCAGAGATAATACCTATCCTTCTCAAGCTATTCCAAGAAATAGAAAGGGACGGAAAACTTCCAGACTCATTCTATGAAGCCAGTATTACTTTGATTCCTAAACCAGACAGAGACCCAGTAAAAAAAGAGAACTACAGGCCAAGATCCCTGATGACTATGGATGCAAAAATTCTCAATAAGATACTAGCAAATAGAATTCAACAGCATATAAAAAGAATCATTCACCATGATCAAGTGGGATTCATTCCTGGAATGCAGGGCTGGTTCAACATTCGCAAATCAATCAACGTGATACATCACATTAATAAAAGAAAAGAGAAGAACCATATGATCCTGTCAATCGATGCAGAAAAGGCCTTTGACAAAATCCAGCACCCTTTCTTAATAAAAACCCTTGAGAAAGTCGGGATAGAAGGAACATACTTACACATCATAAAAGCCATTTATGAAAAGCCCACAGCTAACATCATCCTCAATGGGGAAAAACTGAGAGCTTTTTCCCTGAGATCAAGAACACAACAGGGATGTCCACTCTCACTGCTGTTGTTTAACATAGTGTTGGAAGTTCTAGCATCAGCAATCAGACAACAAAAGGAAATCAAAGGCATCAAAATTGGCAAAGATGAAGTTAAGCTTTCAATTTTTGCAGATGACATGATCTTATACATGTAAAATCCGATAGACTCCACCTGCAGTGTGCTAGAACTGATACATGAATTCAGCAAAGTTGCAGGATACAAAATCAATGTACAGAAATCAGTTGCATTCTTATACACTAATAATGAAGCAACAGAAAGACAAATAAAGAAACTGATCCCATTCACAACTGCACCAAGAAGCATAAAATACCTAGGAATAAATCTAACCAAAGATGTAAAAGATCTGTGTGCTGAAAACTATAGAAAGCTTATGAAGGTAATTGAAGAAGATATAAAGAAATGGAAAAACATTCCGTGCTCATGGATTGGAAGAATAAATATTGTCAAAATGTCAATACTACCCAAAGCTATCTACACATTCAATGCAATCCCAATCAAAATTGCACCAGCATTCTTCTTGAAACTAGAACAAGCAATCCTAAAATTTATATGGAATCACAAAAGGCCCCGAATAGCCAAAGTAATTTTGAAGAAGACCAAAGCGGGAGGCATCACTATCCCAGACTTTAGCCTCTACTATAAAGCTGTCATCATCAAGACAGCTTGGTATTGGCACAAAAACAGACACATATACCAATGGAATAGAATAGATACCCCAGAACTAGACCCACAAACATATGGCCAACTCATCTTTGACAAAGCAGGAAAGAACATCCAATGGAAAAAAGACAGTCTCTTTAACAAATGGTGCTGGGAGAAGTGGACAGCAACATGCAGAAGGTTGAAACTGGACCACTTTCTCACACCATTCACAAAAATAAACTCAAAATGGATAAAGGACCTGAATGTGAGACAGGAAACCATCAAAACCCTAGAGGACAAAGCAGGAAAAGACCTCTCTAACCTCAGCCGTAGCAATTTCTTACTTGACACATCCCCAAAGGCAAGGGAATTAAAAGCAAAAATGAACTACTGGGACCTTATGAAGATAAAAAGCTTCTGCACAGCAAAGGAAACAACCAACAAAACTAAAAGGCAACCAACGGAATGGGAAAGGATATTTGCAAATGGCATATCGGACAAAGGGCTAGTATCCAAAATCTATAAAGAGCTCACCAAACTCCACACCCAAAAAACAAATAACCCAGTGAAGAAATGGGCAGAAAACATGAATAGACACTTCTCTAAAGAAGACATCCAGATGGCCAACAGGCACATGAAAAGATGCTCAACATCGCTCCTCATCAGGCAAATACAAATCAAAACCACACTCAGGTATCACCTCACGCCAGTCAGAGTGGCCAAAATGAACAAATCAGGAGACTATAGATGCTGGAGAGGATGTGGAGAAATGGGAACCCTCTTGCACTGTTGGTGGGAATGCAAACTGGTGCAGCCACTCTGGAAAGCAGTGTGGAAGTTCCTCAAAAAATTAAAAATAGACCTACCTTATGACCCAGCAATAGCACTGCTAGGAATTTACCCAAGGGATACAGGAATACTGATGCATAGGGGCACTTGTACCCCAATGTTTATAGCAGCCCTCTCAACAATAGCCAAATTATGGAAAGAGCCTAAATGTCCATCAATTGATGAATGGATAAAGAAATTGTGGTTTATATACACAATGGAATACTATGTGGCAATGAGAAAGAATGAAATATGGTCCTTTGTAGCAACATGGATGGAACTAGAGAGTGTGATGCTGAGTGAAATAAGCCATACAGAGAAAGACAGATACCATATGTGTTCACTCTTATGTGGATCCTGAGAAACTTAACAGAAACCCATGGGGGAGGGGAAGGAAAAAAAAAAAGAGGTTAGAGTGGAAGAGAGCCAAAGCATAAGAGACTCTTAAAAACTGAGAACAAGGGGCGCCTGGGTGGCGCAGTCGGTTGGGCGTCCGAGTTCAGCCAGGTCACGATCTCGCGGTCCGTGAGTTCGAGCCCCGCGTCAGGCTCTGGGCTGATGGCTCAGAGCCTGGAGCCTGTTTCCGATTCTGTGTCTCCCTCTCTCTCTGCCCCTCCCCCGTTCATGCTCTGTCTCTCTCTGTCCCAATAAATAAACGTTGAAAAAAAAAATTAAAAAAAAACTGAGAACAAACTGAGGGCTGATGGGGGATGGGAGGGGGGGTGGGTGATGGGTATTGAGGAGGGCACCTTTTGTAATGAGCACTGGGTGTTGTATGGAAACCAATTTGACAATAAACATATATTGGAAAAAAAAGAATTTTGAATTTATTTTATACCACGTAGTTAGCTTATTGGGAGAACCTACCTACGAATATCCATTCAATTTGAAGGTATAAAAATTAGTACACATGGCAGTATGCCATCTTTTAAACTCCACAGGTTAATTCATCTGGGAATTCTGAACTGTGATTAATAGTATTTATCCAACATAAAGACTCAATTTTGTGAGTATTTCATTTTCTTCAAAATTGTTCCATATGCCTATTTGAAAATCTCCAAGTCTTTTTCTTCATAGATAATTCAGCTTAATGTTATAATCATGCATTAGGTTGGTAGAGTATTTAAAATGTCTGTTTTTATTTAAATGCTAACTACTCATAGTCAATTTATTAGGAGATATTTTCTATTGCTTTTTAAATGAACTTTAAAAATGCTTCTACAATTTCGATTGCTTTCTGCTCTAACACTCTACATGTGCTTTCCCCTATGATGTGTTCTCATTGTTACCACGAACTTTATTATCCATTCATTCAGTTGAAATACAGATCTAACCTAGTCCTCATGGAACTTACAACCCAGTAGGACAGATAGACAAAAACCAATAAGCAATAAAGATGAGCTAATTATATGGTATTTTAGAAGGTGATGCATGTGATTAAGAAAGAATAAAGCAATTTTAAGTAGCTTAGTCATGGTTCAGAAGCAGTACAGGGAATGGGCAATATGGCTATCTGAAAAAAGCATGTTTCACATAAAATGTATGATCCTGGGGGCACCTGGGTGGTTCAGTTAGTTAAGAGTCACACTCTTGATTTCAGCTCAGAGAACCATGATCTCATGTTTTGTGGATTGAGCCCCATGTCAGTTTTTACACTAGCAGTGCAGAGCCTGCTAGGAATTCTCTCTCTTGCTCTCTCTCAAAAATAAAGAAAATACACTTAAAAAAAAAGAGTGTAAGATCCTGAAGTAGAAATATGCCTTGTATGTTGCTGAAACAGTGAAAACTAGTGATGGTGGAGCAGTAAGTGAAAGAGATAAGATCAGAGAGTAACAAAGGACTAGTTACTTATAGACCACTGTAAGAACTTTGATTTCTACCCTGAGAGAACGGGGAACCACTGGAGAATTTATTGAAGGGGAAATGATCAGATTCATTATTAACAGGATCACTCTGGTGGTTGCATTTAGAACAAACCAGAGGAACAAGAGGGAGAGTAGGAAAGTGGGTTAGGTGAGACACGAATTGACTCAGACTAGGGAGGCAGCAGTAGACATCTTAAGAAGTGATTAGATTCTACATATATTTGGAAAATAAAGGTGCTAGATTTGCTGATGGATTGGATATGGAGTATGAAAGAAGAGATGAGGCAAGATTACTTCCAAGAGTTTTGGCCTGAGGCTCAGATTTTGACCTCAGAAGAGTGCAGGGGTAAGTTTGGAGGAATATCAGGAACTCAGTTTGGATGTAAACTCTGGGGCTATCTCAGTCTCAGTAAAGTCTGAGCTGCCTGTTAGACATCTGAATGGTGAAGTTGAATAGGTTGTTGGATTTAAAATTCTGAAATACAGCTGAAGGGTTCAAGATAGATATATTAATTCAGCGTTTCATTAGGGTATGGGCCATATCTAACTTGTTTATTCCAATGTGCACCATACCTACGTACTCGAGAAGTATCTGTTAAGAGAGTAACTACAAATATAGTGAGTTATGTGCTGGTAAATGTTTAACTACAAGAGCTCTGAGGGGAAAAAAAAATCAAACAGAAAACAAAACTTCTGATTTCTAGTGTCTTCAGATTTTCAAAGTGTAAACTCTAACCATGATTTCAAGATACAAAAATAATATCACTAAATGCTGAGTTGGGAAGAAATGCATGCAACTGATTCCCTCTAGCCAGCTCTAGAACACTGAGCCCACTTGCTTGCTTAGTGATATAGTCATATACATATTTTCCTTACTACAGGTATGCATAAAAGATAATTTTAAATAACCTTGATACTTGAGCAGATGGGAAGAAAGATATCTGATAGATGATAAAAAAGCTCAAGGGGCGCCTGGGTGGCTCAGTCGGTTGGGCGTCCGACTTCGGCTCAGGTCATAATCTCGCGGTCCATGAGTTCGAGCCCCGCGTAGGGCTCTGCGCTGACAGCTCAGAGCCTGGAGCCTGTTTCAGATTCTGTGTCTCCCTCTCTCTCTGACCCTCCCCCGTTCATGCTCTGTCTCTCTCTGTCTCAAAAATAAATAAATGTTAAAAAAAAAAGCTGAAAATGGGGGATTTAAGCAAATATTTAAAAACCTATGTCACCCACCGGGATACAAGTGTGCTGTTTTGAAGGGACACATGCACCTGCATGTTTATAGCAGCACTATCAACAATAGCCAAAGTATGGAAAGAGCCCAAATGTCCATCGATGGGTGAATGGATAAAGAAAATGTGTTATATATATACAATGGAGTATTACTTGGCAATCAAAAAGAATGAAATCTTGCCATTTGCAACTATGTGGATGGAACTGGAGGGTATTATGCTAAGTGAAATTAGTCAGAGAAAGACAAAAATCATATGACTTCACTCATATGAGGACTTTAAGAGACAAAACAGATGAACATAAGGGAAGGGAAACAAAAATAATATAAAAACAGGGAGGGGGACAAAACAGAAGAGACTCATAAATATGGAGAACAAACTGAGGGTTGCTGGAGGGCTTGTGGGAGGTGGGGAAGGGCTAAATGGATAAGGGGCATTAAGGAATCTACTCCTGAAATCATTGTTTCACTATATGCTAATTTGGATGTAAATTTTTAAAAATTAAAAATAAAATAAAAAAAAAACCTATGTCACATACCAAACTAAATTTATCCTTGTACCTTTAGCCAGGCTTTTAAATTATTCCACACAGCTGAGATATCGTTATACAATTCCTGGGAAAAAGACTTCACAGCCTATAAACTAATCTGTTATAATGTTAATAGTACTGTCTTGCCAGAGATTTCTTCATAAATTTGAATTCAGCTTAGAAACTGTGTTTAATAATGTTGCCATAACACATCTACCACAAAAATGTCTGTACAAAGGTTAATCAAGTTGTTGTTCTATTCTGGAGTCCAAACTGTTTGGCATATACCTTAGAGTCACTATTGGTTCTTTAAAAATATGTATTTTAATTAATATTTAAAAAACTTGTATTGTGGCAAAATATAAATAAAATTACCATTTTAACAATTTTTTAAAAGTTTATTTTTTTTATTTTGAGAGAGAGAGTGAGAGAGAGAGAGAGAGAGAGAGAGAGAGAGATAACCGGGAAGGGGCAGAGAGAGAGGGAGAGAGAATCCCAAGCAGGCTCCATGCTATTAGAGCAAAGCCCTATGTGGGCTTGAACTCACCAACCATGAGATTATGACCTGAGCTGAAATCAAGAGTCAGATGCTTAACCGACTAAGCCACTCAGGCACCCCTGTTTTCTCTGTTTTTAAGTGTACATCTCAGGTATTAAGTATATTCATATTGTTGTGCAGCCTTCACCATCAATCTCCAGAACTTTAATTATTTGTTTCATGTAAAAGAAGTGCATTTTGTTATAGATCATTAAAAAAGAAAAGTACAAAGCAAAATAAAATTACTGAGAAAGTCTCACCAATCAGAGCAAGTCAATCTTATTGCACGTATAGAATTATATTAGACTGTTAATCCATAGTCTAAAAATTCTTCATGTGTTAGAGATCCTGCTGAGTCTCAATGGGATTCAAACTCTGTGTCTAATGAAGTGGTAGGTCTGCCAACCCCAATTTTATATTTTGCAGAATTTATTTAATGTACCAGTGATCAAACCTCAATAAAAATGATTTATGTTCAGAGTGATGAGGCATGGGGGAGAGGAGGTATGGACAATTCCTCATCCTGGGCATGCCATTTATTGTTGAGCCCCAGGGAGAGAAAGTTGCAAGTAGAAGATGAAGGAATATTAGTCATTAAGAATTTGTTAATGGAGCAAAGATTAGGGACAAGATCATTCTTCCAAAGTCTCTTTCAACACAAATAATCGTAACAAAAATTTCAAGCCGAGGGCAAAGTTTGTGACTTACGAGTTTTGCAGATTTAGATGAAATTTGCCCGAAACAACAATCTGGAGTAGGACTTGGCTTCCCGATCCAGAGAAACTGTCATGCTCTGGACCAATGTAAGGATGCTGATTTTCTTTTCTTTTCTTTTTTCGCTAGTGTGGGATGGGGGAAATAGAAATGCTAAAGAGGACTACTGATGAACTGTTTGTCAGACCTCCCTAAGGACTCTGAAATCATTGGAGACTAGTAAGAAGGGGTTTATAAGGAAAGGTTATAACATTTTAAAAATTTTGGATATTTATGCTAATGTTACCACATTAATACATGTGTACCTGGAGACTTGAGAGGACCTATGTTGTATTCAAATGTGATTTAAAAACTGAGAACAAACTGAGGGTTGATGGGGGGTGGGAGGGAGGGGAGGGTGGATGATGGCTATTGAGGAGGGCACCTTTTGGAATGAGCACTGGGTGTTGTATGGAAACCAATTTGACAATAAATTTCATATATTAAAAAAATAAAATAAAATAAAAAAATGAAAAAAGAAAATAAAAAAATAAATTTCTACATGGAATTTCATTTTTTTACGCTATCATTTTCTTTTGTTGGAATTTTTAATGTTTTCAGTTCTTTGAATTTTAGTTTGAAAAATATCCTTGAATATATTGGCAAATTGAACTCTTGAAAAATTTTGACAAAATATACACAACTGCTAGGCTAAACCATATGAAATAGTAATTGACATTTTAAATGATAAAAAATGGCAGTTGCATAAGATTCAATCTAAAAGTTTGTGTAAAAATGCCCTTTTCACTACATACGTGCCAATGTCTGATAATTTTAATAGATAAAGATTTATATCTCATTATTTTAACTTCCATATGTTTAATCACTCTTCTGATTCATTTATTCAGCAGTCTGGACTGTGTGCTTATCATGTGCAAACCGGTATGACAGGCATAAGGATACAAAGAGCACTCAGATCAGAATGAAACCTGTGTTCATGGTGTTTACAAATCTATTAGAGGAAATTATTAATCACATAGTCTTAAATATAAATATGAATTTTAATATGTGAAAAATGCCATGACAGACATATGCTAAGAGTCGATAAAGGGACATCTATTTAAATTAGGAGGCTCATAGAAGGTTTCCCTGTGAAAGTGACATTTGAGGTCTTATCTAATAGAAGAGTACACTTAACTTATGAAGAATTGGCAGAGGGGAATTTGAAATGGTGTACTGTGTTCAAAGATTTTGTGGCAAAAATATAGCATCATACATTCAGGGACTTGAAAGAGGATAGGAGTGGCTGGAACAGAGCTTAGGCTAGTTGAGTTATAGTATGAGATTAAATTGGACAGGTCAAGAAATCAGTCATTATTGTCTGGCTTAAGAATATTTTTTTTCTCACATGAGCAGTGGGAAAACATGTTAGGAGTTTTAAGCAGGGGTGAAGAATCATGTTCTTAGATATATTTTGAAAGCATCATTCTTTTTTTATAATAGGACCATGATGGTAGCTTGGACTTGGGAAGTGGAGACAGAGACAGAGAAAAGGTAATAGACTTGGGAGCTATTTGAACAACTGAATGGATCCTTGTGCTGTGTCTTGAAATGGGAAACAGTGGAAGAGGAAAATGTTTAGGGGTAAGATAACATGTTTGGTGGAGTTTAAGGAGCTTTTCAGACATCCAGGTGGAAATCTCAAGTAGATAATTGAATATACATGACCAGAGCTTGAAGAAGGTTTAGATACAGGACTTTCAATTGCGAGCCGTTTATTTTTTGAGTTTTAAACCAAATTTATGTATTATCTATTAAAAATTAAAGAACATTATAGAGTAAGATAAATTTCTAATTCTCGTATCAAATAATGTCTAAGATTTATAATTTGTTCAATAAATGTTTAGTAGTTTGTTAAATTAAAAATGACATAATAATTTTGGGCACCTGGGTGGTTCAGTCATTTAAGTGTCTGACTTCTGTTTAGGTCATGATCTCACGGCTTGTGGGTTCTAGCCCCACATCAGGCTCTGTGCTGACAGCTGGGAGCCTGGAGCCTATTTCAGATTCTGTCTCCCTCTGTCTCTGACCCTCCCCCACTTGTGCTCTGTCTCTCTCTCAAAAATAAATAAACATTAAAAAAATTTTTTAAGTGACATAATGTGACATTATTTTAGTAATTTAAGGAAAGAAATCTATATTTATGCATGTGTACAATTTACTGTGCACCAGAGTGTGTGTATATATATCATACATATATGTGAGATATATATAAATATATCACGAAAATGAGAGCTGGATATTTGGATTTTTTGCACTGTGAATATATGCCCCTTAAAATGAATGAGTGACAAAATACATTGCAATAAAAGACTGGTATAGAGGATATATAAGGATCAGAGATTAGGGGCTGGAATAAAGATGATTTGGAGAGTTTTAGCTGTGTATTACAACTTTGAGTTATCTGCCTCCCAAGGTATATCCAAAGTTCAGGTGAGGAAAATACTTCTAGCAGAAATGTGCTTTATCCTTTCTTATAATTTCTTCAGTGCATCAAATCTGGCCACCTGGAAACTGTTCAAATAGAGATTTGGTTCCCTGAAGACTTCATTCACTGAATTCTGCTTTGGCACATGCTTCTAGCTCACCTAGAGGAACACTTAACAAACATCTGTAGGAAACCTGCTTTTGCATTGTGACAATGTTGTTGAGGACAGTGTCTTCTTTATTACCCATACAAAGAATTTCTTGAAACTCAATACTAGAAATCCCTTAGCCCTTAAGGAATGTGTATGTATTGTTTTTATAGATAGTGTAAACTATATTACTAATTGTATTCTTTTGCATGTATATTAAGAGTCTCAGACATATTTCAAGTTCACCTTTCATAAATGATTAGGACTCTTTCTTTCATAAATGTTAGGACTCTATCCATGTTACAACTTCACAATGATTTTGTTTGTATTTTCTCTCTTTATTTTCTCCAGTCTTAATTTTTCATTCATTTATATTTGTCTACTGTATAGATTGTTATGCATTTTTATAATCCAAAAGGAAACCAATTTGATAATAGAAAAAAATGGTAACTCTTTATTCAAAAGTGAAAAATAAAGCCATGGGTTTAGATGAGTTTACTTGGGGAGAGAGAATAAAGTTAGGACAAAATCAGGCCCAGGATTTAGCATTGAGGAACCTATATATTTAATCACTACATAGAGGCAGAGAATCAGAAATACAAGCATGGAAGACAGGCCAAAGAAGAAGGAGGGGACCAGGGAAATTGGAAGCCAAGAAACAGTAGCCACATGATAGGTGGTAGCCACTACTGAAAAATCAAGGAAGTTGAGGACTGAAATGCCCCCTGGATTTCACAACAAGCCTCTCTAGATAGAGTGTTGGGAGATGAAATCAGATTTAAGTAGCTTGAGGAGCAAATAGCAGGTGAAGAAACGGAGATACAGAATGTAAGCAACCCATAAATTTATGTTTGCTAGACATTTTAATTTTTCTTCTATCAACTCTGTTTATGACTTTGGTTCTTTTCATATAGTACTATATCTTCTTATTAGTGTGTAAGAATGTGTTATATATTTTAAAGGTTTTGTTTTTACACTAGGTCTGTTAAATATGCTACAAACTCTTTTTCAATATATTCTTTCCCATTATGGTGAATATAACCTTAATATCAACTGGAGTTCTGCTAGTTATATAAGAGCGCTTGTGATGACATATGCTATGATGATCTGATGTTTTACCCATTCGATTAATGTATATTTATTGCTTTCACTATGTGCTCATGACTAATTTTGTAAGAATTTGCAGTATAGGGGTGCCTGGGTGGATCAGTAGGTTAAGTTTCTGACTTTGCCTAAGGTCATGATCTCACTGTTGGTCAGTTTGATCCCCGCGTAGGGCTCTGTGCTAACAGTTTGGAGCCTGGAGCCTGCTTCAGATTCTGTCTGTCTGTCTGTCTCTCTCTCTCTGCCCCTCCCACACTCCACACTCACACTGTGTCACTGTCTCTGTCTCTCTCTCAAAAATAAATAAACATTAAAAAATTTCAAAAAAATAATAATTATCCATACTTGGTGTGTCCCTGGATTTCAAGAATATAAGGTATTTTTTGTTATTTTGTTAATGTTTTTGGACTATTAAATAAAACATACTGAATTAGTTCCTTAAGGTTTCCAGGTAAGAAACAGTGAATATCATTTTAAAAATTCTTTAATTAAATATTCCAATTTGGGGAGCCTGGGTGGCTCAGTCGGTTAAGCGGCCGACTTCAGCTCAGGTCATGATCTCTCGGTCCGTGAGGGCTGTGAGTTCGAGCCCCGCGTCGGGCTCTGTGCTGACAGCTCAGAGCCTGGAGCCTGTTTCAGATTCTGTGTCTCCCTCTCTCTGACCCTCCCCTGTTCATGCTCTGTCTCTCTCTGTCTCAAAAATAAATAAATGTTAAAAAAAAAAATTTTTTTTAAATAAAAAAATAAAAAAAAATAAAAATAAAAATATTCCAATTAATACTGGCCTATGAGCTTGGAAATTGTTCTTTACTATATATTAATAAACCTTCCTAGAGCTTCTAACTTGATCTCAAAAATGCACTTAGAAAATGGAAGAAAATATTTTCTGTTTTTTAGTATTCCCATATATCAAGTAGTATATGCCATAAATGAATCAAATGACAATATTTTTATATATTTCCAATATCTACATTCTTAATTAAAACAAAGGTAATATATATATATACATATATATATGATGTGTTTATTATACATGTAAGAGATATAATATATATAGTTATATAGTTTATGTACTATAAATAAGCACTGAATTCTAATTTAAATGAAAGTAATAATTTTTGTCTAATTAAACCCTTCAATCATCAGAATTCCTTAGGAGCCGTGATAGCGTAGAGGCTGAGAATAGCACAGGCCCTTGAGTGGATTACAGTGGTTTGAATCTCGGCTTTATTGTATGATCTTGGGAAAGCTTAGCATCTTTTAGATAAATGTTATATTTAAATGTTAAAATTCAAAATGGCAAATTTGGGAAGGATGGTGAAGAGAAACGGTGACCTTGTTGGCAAAGAATTCCAGTATGTGTGTGTGTGTGTGTGTGTGCACGTGTGTGTGTATTATGGGTGTGTAGGGATGCTGAAGTAGCCTTCCAGGCAAAAGGAAACTTTGTAGAACTGAAAGATGGTTTCTAAGCCAATAAAAACTGTTTTGCAGATTCCGAATAAAGCAGAAGGTAATTTGTCTCAGGATGAGACCAGAACCTGTGATCTCACATTCAGATCATTAGTACAGATACTAATATTATACAAAAAAAAAAAAAAAAAAAAAGTGGAAGTAGAAAGCAAGCAATTCTCTCAGTGCAGAATGAGTACCAAACACTTAAAGAAATATGCAGTGCCTTTTATTCAACAAAATGTGTGACCGTTACCGTAAGGTTCTCCATTTATGAAATACAGGTGTTCATTAAGGGATTATCTGCAATCAGGTCTAAAATTTCCAAGTTCATAGGAGATTGCAAGCATTTTGCTGCAGCTGAAGAAAATCCATTTGTGCCTGTGTCAAAGCTGAAATAGTTTTTAAGCTCAGAAGATCTTTTGATTTTATGCAGAGGGACAGAGTGAGTTAAATATGTTTTCTATTGAGGCTGGGAGGATACAATTCAGTTTATATTAAATGAGGGTAGAAAATACAATTCAATAAGACAAGTGTTCACACTGCAGTTTAAATGATGTATTCCTTTATCAATAAGAACTAATTAGGGAACTAATAACCTTTGTGATTATTTCAATAAAGCATTAATTATACAGGAAAATATGATTTTTGTGAGTACATACTGTTACCTATGTTCTATATGAAGTGGAGAGTCTATGCAACCATAACCAAAGGCGCCACAACTCACCTGAAATATCTCAGAGGAGGTCAAGCATGTAAACTTGAATCTATAAAGTAATTGCAGATATCACAGGACTACTTTTCCAGTTCATGTTTGATAAGACACTAGTGCAGAAAGATTCTGTGGAACGGTAAACTTTGGCAATTCTAATAACTTATATGTCTTATTTTATTCTAAAAATTTTCTTAATGAGGTTTTTCTGTATTTCTGTATTTCTTTTCATCAGTGGTCTACCCAAAGTCTTACTATAAATTACAGTTTTTAAAAGATTTTCAGAATCTGAGCTGAGCATGCTTCAAATTTTGTTGCAAATTTCATGCTCCATAAATTTTGTATTGTTTTGGTGATTAAATAATGTTTCTACTAAATAAATAGTAATGAATAGTAAAATATTCATTAATTTCAAGCCAGTGACTGAAATAACATTACATTATCAATTAAAGCAATTCCAAGACCACTTCAGACTTTGTATAAATGGAAAAATACCCCTTTTGACCCCTTAGGCTTGAAACATCAATTTCACACACACTAAATTTTCATCAAATTTCATAATGAATTATTAATATCTCAAGAAGAATATTCAGGAGAATTTTATAACATGATATGCTAATGTCTCTCCTGATCACATTAAAAGTCACATGCTTACAAGTAATGGATTAGAAAGGAACCCAAAACAAAACAAAAAGGCAGATGCTCAAACCAAAGGAACATTCATTTCTATCTTGGTAGAGCAAGGTCAGAGGCAATTTCTCCTGCTCCTAAACTTGGAGCTGATTTTTTCAGTTCCTTCTTTATACTCACTTCTGACCCCACAAAAGTGAAAGGGTGAGATACATGTAGACGATCAGGGATGAACGGAAGATTAACAGTTTCAGAGGCTTTTGAAAAATGTGATTTTGTTCTCATTTATCCTCATTAGTGGCAACTAACCATTCCTCTTTCAGTTTAATCCTCTAAGCCTAGCATGTGAAAATAGTTTGTGCTCACTGTTTCAAAATGGTAAATGCAGAGGATGGATTTACGGAAAGAGTTGGTTTTGTCTTATTTTTTCTCATAGTAGTGGCTTCATGTAGTGAGAATATTGTCTCATTTTATTTTGAAACAGTTTTGTTGATATAGAAAGAAGCTCACTTTTCTTTTCAAAGTTGAGGACATTGAGTCTTGAAGTTAAAGTCACTTCACCCCCACACATCCCCCGTGAAGCTGCCAATCACAAAACAGGGACAGGATCAACTGTTATTGATTTTTTAGAATAATATTGAATTAGAGTATAAACAGCTTTCAGTAATAGGTAGGGGTTTACCATTGTCTTGACACAAGTATGCATAGTTCATAATGTTCAATAGGAGAGAGCAAATACAAACAGAAACTTTAAAAATTTAGATACCAGAAAAGTATTGGAGCTTCTTTTAATTGCTTAAGAATCTCAGAATCCTCACTGTAGATGGGGGAACATTCTAAAAAATTACCTTAAATAGCTATGTATAAAGTGGTGTGTATCGTTTTGTAACCATTTATTATTTGGGATTTTGTTGTTGTTGCCCATTATCTGAAACATTAGATTGTATGTAATCTTCCAGGCACAGGGTGTATCCAGCTTATAGCCTCCCCAGATTATTAAAAGTGAAATCTAACCCAAGACCCTGTAGAAACTTATAGCATACAGCAATCTTTTGGAGAGGTATTATTACCTCTGATGGATGTTCCATGACTGGGAGGCCAAACCACTATTGGCTTTGGAGCAAGGATAGAGAATAGGATGGGTGGGGATGAGGACCAGCAGACCAGAGAGAGGAAGGAAGGATGGAGGGTGACTCATTGTCCATTTATCTGACAGAATAGTGACTTACAGAGAGAAGGAAGACCAAAAAATACATTTTACAGAGAACGTAAGTTTTGCAGCAATTGTTTGCAGCCATTTGGGAAAGCTCGTATTAAGTGTTTCTAGCTGAGTTTGTCCTACTTGGAATGACAGACTTTCCCTATCTCTCTCATTGGTCTTCTCAGTCCCTCCAGATGCCATTAATAGAGATCAGGGGGCGTTGAGGGAGAATGGGGGAAGCCATGGAAGCAGAAACTGGTTCAGCCAGTTGGGGCATTATCAATGTGTTCGTGACTTCTTTCTCCAAGAGCTCTTTCCTAGTCCCTTTCCTTTTATCAAATCCATCTTGTCACCCTGTCATTGGTAACATTGTCCCACTGCCCAGCTTTTCTCTCTCCCTTCTCCCTCCTTCCTCCCTATTCTCTCCTCACCTGTCCACGGCAATGGCCGTCATAGAGTAGATGCTGGCGAACACCGCTGTGATGGGAAAGAAGTTCTGGAAGCGACAATAGTTGGCGCCGAAGTACCACTCGCTGTGAAGCGCATAGATGAAGTTGACCAAGGTGTTGAAGGCAGCCATAGAGGCGTCGGAGAAAGCCAGGTTCACGAGGAAGTAGTTGGTAACGGTCCTCATGCGCTTGTGGGCCAGGATGATCCAGATGACGATGAGGTTCCCGAACACCGCCACCGCCACAACCACGCCGTATGCCAGGGACCAGAGCGCGATGCGCCAGGACGGCTGCACGAACTGGTTGGTGAGGTTGGCCCGGGGTTGCGAAGGCGCCGGGGAGGCCGCGGGCAGTCCTAGGGCAGAGGACGAGGCCGAGAGGTTGCCAGCTTGGACTAGCAGGTGCAGCCACTCAGCCTCAGTCGCCCCCGGAGCGGCCCCTGCCGCGAGCGCAGCGCTCAGGTTCCCGGGATCCGCGCCCGCCGTGCTCGCGCGGTCGGTCCAGTTCGCGGCTGCGGGGAGAGAACCCATCGAGGCTAGTCTGCAGCCCCGATCTCCCCACTCACGGACGCCAGCCGAAGGTCTTCTCTGCTTCCTGGTCTCTTTGCTGGTGGGCAGACCTCAGCTCCGCCTGGAAGCAAGGTAGAGAGGCTACCGCAGCCCTTGATGGTTAAGAAATGCTTTGAGCCAGCAGGTGATGGGTAACGGGGGAAGCACTTTTTCCGAGGAGTTTGCGTCTCTAGCCGGCAGGAAGGATGAGACAGTCGAGAAGCGAGTTGTTAGGAGCTGTCACCTGCGGGGAACTCCGGGATCGCCCCTGCGCGAGTTCCCGGGCACCGGCTGGATCACTGAGGTTCAGGCGCTGCAGCGGGCTTTATAGTCTCTTACAGTCCCGGCTTTGGTGACGTTGTGGGGGCCGCGGAGCTGACGAACCCCTTCGAGGGCTACGATTGCACTCCTTTCCTCCGTCGCCCCTTTTGCATTTCATTCATTCGCTACTGGTAGCCGCGCAGCAGGCGCTCGGCGCAGTGAGACGCTCTGGAAAGACTGCACTTTCTCAGCTGTAATTAAAATCTGTACGAGATTGTTTTTCCTCTTTTAACTTCAAGATATTTTTACTGAGGTCTGTGTTCTCAGACATCTATTGTGGGCTGCTCGTTTCTAAACCAATTAAACTATTCACCTCTAGGGCGAGGGCACGATGCGGAGAGATTTGTCAGAAAGAGCTTGTGTGGCTATTACCTGCCGCAAGCTGGGGGCACAGCTAGACGCGCATTTTGTTAGGTGTCGCTGGCTCTTGGAATTTCTCCCCACTTGCTGATTGTGTGTTTATGTTCTCACGTACCAGATCCCTTTTCCTCTCGCTCCCATTTGCAAAGTCTACCCGTTTCTCCTCTTCTAATCTCCGTCACCAGAAACCAATCTCCTCCGCCTTCCTCCCTGGCAGAGACTATGGATTCTCCTGGAGGATTCTGCTCCCGTTGGAATGCAGTTACCCACCGAGGATAGATCATCGATTTTCTTGAAATACGATGAGGAGACTTGCATCTTTTCATTTCCCTGGCGTGAACATATCTTGTAAGCAACTTAAACATGTTCATTTGGTTATACGGCTTTAGACATTTGGCGCCTTGGTTTTCCGCCTGTCGTGAGGACACATTGATAAGGATGCATGACAGTAACCTTAGTGTCCTGTGCAGACCAGAGGGCCTGACTTCTGAGCTTTGGCTGGCAACATGTGAGCAGCAGGGCTCTGTAGGGTACAAGCAAGAGGAAGTAGTCTGTGCTTAGATGGATGTTACAGGCAATTTATTAGTATGTCCAGAGCAGAAACTCTTCTTTATTATTTTCTTGGGGTCAGGAATAAAGGAATTTAGGGCTAAACATATTAGCAACTCCCCCAAAACATTGAACTCTTTGAAATTCAGTTTTCTCATTTGAAAATGAATATTAAAAAAAAATCAAATTTACATAGTTATAATTATATGGAGCAAGTAGTTTCAACAACAGGAGGCAAGAGGGAGACCTTAATAAATGTTAGCACCCTTTGCTGTTGTTATCATTGCTCATTTTATCTAAACGTTTTCAAGTAAGATAGACTAGCATAGCAAGTTTTACTTGCTTCAAGAAAATGTAGTGTGTGATTTGTGAACATTCTGCATTCTTTAGTTTCCTGGTGTTAGAACATATTTCTCAAAAACTGCAGTGATCATTGTTCTTTTTTTTTTTAATTTATTTATTTATTTATTTTTTATATATATATATATATATGAAATTTATTGACAAATTGGTTTCCATACAACACCCAGTGCTCATCCCAAAAGGTGCCCTCCTCAATACCCATCACCCACCCTCCCCTCCCTCCCACCCCCCACCAACCCTAATCATTGTTCTTTTTTAAATTTTTTGATGTTTATTTTTTAAGAGAGAGACAGAGTGTGAGTGGGGGAGGGGCAGAGAGAGAGAGGGAGACACAGAATCTGAAGCAGGCTCCAAGCTGTCAGCACAGAGCCAGATGCAGGGCTTGAACCCATGAACTGAGAGATCATGACAGGAGCCGAAGTTGGAAACCTAACAGACTGAGCCACTCAGGCACCCCACTGCAGTGACTACTGTACAAATAGGCTTAGGATGATTGGTAATGATACTGTTTTCCTTATTGTAATTTTTATGATAAACAAGGTACTATATAGAAATAAGTTTGAAGCAACCTGATAATAAATATATTATATAACTCTGCTTCAAAATAAATGCATGCTGAAAATGATAATTATCAAGTTATTATTTACTATTTCTTCTCAGTGAGGCCTATGAAAATATGTGATAAATCATAAGTGAATTTGATAGAGATTCCACATGTCCTGCTTACTAATTCTAAACTAAACCATTTTCTTTTGAAAGGCAGATTATTTCTTTCTGCCAATTCACCATTTAGAAATTACTTGAGTTACAAATGAAAACTTCTTTCTTCTCTAATGAAATCAAGGAAGAATTTAAGAAAATTTTTTTTTGTATGACATGCACCATTCATCAAATGAGTCATGTGGTGACTTGGTAATAATTATGCATATTTTGATCAAATATTTAAAGTTGTAAAATTGCCTACTTGTGTAGAAATCCATTCAGTTTACTCTGTTGCTTTACTTATCATGTCTGTGATTTTGCCTTTATTGGACTTTGCCATGAGTGGAAATGATATGAAAAAAAAAGTGATAATGATGGAATTAGAAGTACCTAACAATAAAAGGGGTTTAATGAGTTCTTTCAGAGGAAGAGAGGAATCCAGGACATGGCTTTCCTTTTAGAGCTACCTTCTATAGAATCTATCTATTTCCCCATAGAGGACTTATTGTTCATTCATTGCTTCAGTCATTCCCCTCATCGGTATTGAGTATATTTCCTTCCAAGAGCTGTGCCAAGTACTAGGAATGTAGCAGGTAAAACTAAAGATATAAGCCAGATATGAACCCTATCCTCACTGAGCTTGTAGTCCAACAGTATTTTTAACATTAGAGCAAGTATTATGAATAGTGGAATAGGAAGGTATAGAGAAAAATGGGAGTGTGCAACTGAACAAGAGGATGTGTTCATTGAATTCTGGATTCTGTCAACTTCTCTTAAAGAATTTCTTTGTGAGGAAAAGATATTTGTACCCCTCTGTTTACTGTAGCATCATTTACAATAGTCAAGATATGGAAGCAACCTAAGTGTCCACAGATAGAAGAACGGATAAAGGAGATGTGGTATATGCACACAATGGACTATTACTCAGCCATAAAAAAAAATGATATCTTGCTATTTGTGACAACATGGATGGCCCTAGAGTGTATTATGACAAGTGAAATGAGTCAGAGAAAGACAACTACCATATGATTTCACTTAAACATGGAATCTAAAAAAACAAAATAAAACAACAAAAAAGCAAGAGCAGACCCATAAACATAGAGAACAAATTGTTGGTTGCCAGTGGGGAAAGGGGAGGATGGGCAAAATGGGTGAATGGTAGTGAGAGACACAGGCTTCCAGTTATAGAATGAGTAAGCCATGCAGGGATGAAAGGTACAGCTTTGAGAATATAATCAGTGGTATTGTAAGAGTGTAAGATGGTGACAGATGGTAGCCACACCTGTGGTGAGCATAACATAATATATAGAGTTGTTGAATCACTATGTTGTACACATTGTATGTCACCTACACTTCAGGTAATAAAAATTTCTTTGTGAGGATGAAATGAAATGCCAAATAATAGACTTATCAGAAGAGTATGCCTTGAAAAGTGGGAAGGCTTAGAAGATAATGGCTAAGAAACATTTCTTAGCCTTCTTCCTAAGACAATTTGATGAATAATCTGCTCATTATAGCTCCAGAATCTGAATCCTGCCCCTACGTGAATACAGTCTAGTGGTTTCCTAATTCCTTTTTCTCTTACTATAAGAAAGCCAAAAGTTTTAGTCTTGGACTCCTGAGGGAAGGAGAAGGGGCAGAAGAAATGTTAACATAGCAGAAGGCATCTCTTAAGATCCTATACTCTTACATTCAAAACTTGGGAGTGTGGCTTTTCTGTCCCCTTTCCCCTCCTCCCCAGTGCTGCTCAGGCTTACATCATGCTAGTTCAGACCTCTGGGTGCCTGCTGAACTAACACCACGATGGCTCCTCTCCAGCTACCATCTATGATCATCCACCAGGACTTCATCAGTTACGATGAGATGTTCTCTGACATCTACAAGATTCAGGAGATTGCGGACCCACTGTGTCTGGAGGTGGAGGGGAAGATGGTCAGGAGGACAGTGAATAACATGGATGACTCACTTACTGGTGGAAGTGCATCCACTGCAAGGCCCTAAGGGTGAAGGTACTGGAAGTACAGTAATCACTGGTGTTGATATCGCCATGAACTATCATTTGTAGGAATCCAGCTTTGCAAAAGAAGCCTACAAGAAGTTTATCAAAGATTATATGAAATCAATCAAAGGCACACTTTAACAATGGAAGCCAGAAAAAGTAAAATCTTTTATGACAGGGGCTGCAGAACAGGTCAAGCATATCCTAGCTAATTTCAAAAGCTACCAATTCTTTATTGATGAAAACATGGATCCAGATGGCATGGTTGCCCTGCTGGACTACCACAAAGATGGTGTGACCCCATATGTGATCTTCTTTAAGGATGGTTTAGAAATGGAAAAATGTTAATGAATTTGGCTGTTACTTTGGATGTATCACCCATTGTCATAACTGGCTAATTCTCTTCCTCCACACAACACTAGAACTTAGATGAATGGGACTGATGTCATCTGGAGCTCTTCAGTTATTTTGACCTTGATTTATTTGGAATGGAGGCATTGTTTTTAAGAAAAAAAAAAAACATTTCGTGTGGGTTGTTTAAAAAAATGCATTAAACCAATTTGAGAGAAAGGCTTTTAGTTTACTACATATTTAAATCCATTCTGTGTAGTGTCCTGGAGAAGCTAGAGCCTGGTTGTAGACTACTGCTAGAAAGCATAAGACTGCCTGAAGAAGTGGAAACTACTTCTGGGGCTGGAATATTAAAAAACAAAAACAGGGGCGCCTGGGTGGCGCAGTCGGTTAAGCGTCCGACTTCAGCCAGGTCACGATCTCGCGGTCCGTGGGTTCGAGCCCCGCGTCAGGCTCTGGGCTGATGGCTCGGAGCCTGGAGCCTGTTTCCGATTCTGTGTCTCCCTCTCTCTCTGCCCCTCCCCCGTTCATGCTCTGTCTCTCTCTGTCCCAAAAATAAATAAACGTTGAAAAAAAAATTAAAAAAAAAACAAAAACAAAAAACAAACCAAGAACCAAAAGTCTTAATTCTGAGTTCAAGTAGAGGGAAAGACCGTGTTCATAGCTGTGTGAACATCTGAAGTGGATTCCTTATACATTTCATCATCAACAAACAGAAGTAGTTCACCCTAGAAGAGATTTCCAAAAGAATAAAAAGAGACTAATATAGTAAGAAAAAAAAAACCCTCAGGAGTGTGTTTGAGCACATTTAAAACCTATGCAAATGCATGAGGATGCTAGGAAATAAGCCAAGCATGGTATCATGGGAGATGTTAATAGATTTTACATAATAGTGATTAAATCTTGATTTGTCTGCATAAATGTTAATACAAACTATGATCTTTAAAAAATTTTTTTTTTCAACGTTTATTTATTTTTGGGACAGAGAGAGACAGAGCATGAACGGGGGAGGGGCAGAGAGAGAGGGAGACACAGAATCAGAAACAGGCTCCAGGCTCCGAGCCATCAGCCCAGAGCCTGATGCGGGGCTCGAACTCCCGGACCGCGAGATCGTGACCTGGCTGAAGTCGGACGCCTAACCTACTGCGCCACCCAGGCGCCCCTAAACTATGATCTTTTATGTGAATGTTATTTATTCCTAATGACAAAGAAATATTTACCTATTTTATTATGCTAATAGATTACATTTCTTTCAAATTTTATTTGTTCTCCATATTTTTGCTTAGAAGACATATTGGTAATGTGCCCTAGTACTTTGCTAACAACTTATAATAATAGAATGGAAACTGATGACCTGCTTATTCCCTCTCTTTTCTCCTTTTTTACTCTTACAACTTAAGGAAACAGTATGGCATAGTTCATACTTGTATTTTTATTTTAACAGTCCTCTTAAAAACAAGCATGATAAGGTGGAATTTCAGGTATTAGTGCTGGCCGGTGGAGAAGTTATTTTCAGAAAGAGGAGCTGGTCAGAATTTCATATTTCTCTGACATCAACCTTCTCTTTGACAGTTCTCTCACTCTTTTGGTTTCAGTATGTTCAGCGTTCCCACTGTGTTGATATTTCTTTTTTCTTATGAATTTCAGATCTGATAGTCCACACTTTGACTCCTGCTTTGCAATTTTTTCTTTGTTATTTCATCGTAGCTGCTTTACAATTACATTGGGTCATTTTCACTCTCTGAGTTGTGGGCTCTTACAATCAGTTTACTGAGTATTGCTGGTAATCAATGAATAATCAACAATCAATACAACTCCACTCAATTGTGTAGACAGGTGCTACTTGAAAATTCTTGCTCTCTATCAGATACCCTTTCATGTGGGTTTGTCTGTGATCAGTTCCTATTTTCCCGAATCCCAACTTGCCTTCAGTGTTCTTTCTCCATCATCCTTATTCTGCTCAGCAAGTTGTCTCCACTTTATCTGAAAAAAATTAAGAACATCAGTCAAGAATTTCACATTTCCATGTATTTCAACCATCTTTTCATCATTTGTTATCATTTTGGTGAAAGTGTTTTATCTTCTCCTAAGACCCATTCTTTCATCTGTGCTACCTGTTCTTTCAACATCTCTTTCCCTCTTTTTTTTTTCCTTTAGGGTTGAAGCATATGTAAGAATCTACATTAAAATAGCCCTTTTCTGACCAATTTCCTGTTAGTTACTACTTTTCTCTCTCTTCTTCTATTCCCACATGACCTTCTTTACCAAAATATCTAAACTCAATATTTTCACTTCCTCACTCACAATAATATTCTTAAGTATTAAATCTTAATACTCTTCTGTCAATGCACTGTCCTATCAATTACCTGCACGTTAAACCAAACTGTCACTTTCCGCCCTTAACTTCCTTGACCTCTCTGTAGTATTAGCATTTGACATTTATATTAGTTTCCTAGGGCTGTCATAATAAATTACCACAAACTGAGTGGATTAAAACAACAGGAATTTATTCTCTCACAGTTTGGGGGGCTAGAAGCCTGAAGTCAGGATATGGGCAAGGTTGGTTCTTTTTGGAGACTCTGAGGGAGAATCTATTGCATGCCTCCTTCCTAGTTTCTTTTAGTTGCTGGCAATCTTTGGTGTTCCTGGGCTTGTAGATGCAACACTCCAATTCTGTCTCTGTCATCACATGATGTTCCCTGTGTATCTTTACATCACCTTTTCTTTGTCCAAATTAACCTCTTCTAATAATGAGATCAGTATATCAAACTCATTATATAGGATTTATATAAGGTCAGTATATCAAACCAACATACCTCATCTTAACTTGATTATATCTGCACTTTATTTCCAAATAAGGTCATATTCACAAGTACTAGGAGTTAAGACTTGAATATATTTGAGGGGGGGGACACAATGTTGAAGGTCATATTTAAGGCATGTTTTAAATTGAAGACTAACAGCTCAACTGCTGTGTATAGATTTGCAAATCAAGCACTGGGTGGGAAGCAATGACTAAAGAGACTATGAGTAAAGATACCATGAATCCCTCCCCGCTTCAAAATAAGCATTTTTAAAACAATGGCCCTCAATGAAGTGTATGAATTACTAAGAAAGTGGAAAATGGTATGATGTAAAGTAATATATATCAAGAATCCTAAGTAGTACTTGGCAATGAGAAAGAATGAAATCTGGCCATTTGCAGCAACGTGGTTGGAACTGGAGGGTATTATGTTAAGTGAAATAAGCCAGGCAGAGAAAGATAGATACCATATGTTTTCAGTCATATGTGCATCTGGAGAAACTTAACAGAAGACCATGGGGGAGGGGAAGGAGGAAAAAAAAAGTTACAGAGAGGGAAGGAAGCAAACCATAAGAGACTCTTAAGGATTGAGAACAATCTAAGGGTAGATGGTGGGGTCGGGGAGAGGGGAAAGTGGTGATGGGCAGAGAGGAGGGCATTTGTTGGGATGAGGATAGGGTGTTGTATGGAAACCAATCTGACAATAAATTATATTTTTAAAAAAAGAATCTTAATTATCTCACTCTTCAAGTACAATAATTTCGCTCCTAGTGATTTGATCTAAGGAAGTAATCAGAAAATCAGACAAAAATGTATGTACAAAGATGTATATTGGAGCTATATTTGTGAGATCAAAAATATAAAAGTCATAAATGTAAAATAATTTTGGCATATCCAAAAATTGAATCCTACTATCATCAAAGGTGGGCTTTTCTCCTATCATTAGAAGAGCATGTTTTAAATGTTCTAAAATTAGGTAGAAGTGATGGTTGCACAACACTATGAATGTACTAAAAGCTACTGAATCGTACAGTTTAAAATGGTTAAAATGGTGGATTTTATGTTATGTAAATTTCACCTAAAACAGGAAACAGTTCCTGAAAAGACCAGAGAACTAAGAGTTCAGAAGGATTCATCATGTCACAATCAAGATTTACGCAAAAGAATAAAGTCAAGACATAGTCAAAGGAAGTTACAAGACCACTGGACTTCTAGATAAAGAAATAATATTATATGCAACAGGCGAAAAAGTCAAATCACCTGTAAGTTTAATAAATTAACAAATTAACATAGTCTTGAAATTTTATACATTACCTGCTGGAAGAGAATTGAGGAATTCTTAAAAATTCTTAGGGAAAGGAAAATGTATTCCAAAAAATTTATCCCACTAATGAAACTCTGTTTTCAAACATAAAGCTGACAGAAAGACATTTTCAAACATGCCAAGACTCAGATATTATAGCACTGATGACAAAAAATACTCCAGCAAACCGACCAACAAGCAAGCAAGCAAAGAGATAATCTCTTTGGAACTGAAACCCAGACAACAAAGGTGGACTGGAGTAACTATCATTTGAAGACTGGAGCCATGGACCAGACTTGGGTATGAACCACAGTGATGACTTTGAGGTGATTTATATACTCACTCCCAATGTTTCTAAACATATGCGTGCATAACATAGTCACAGATTACATGAAGAGTACTACATTTTGTGTGCAAGAGAAAATCACGTTACCAAAGTTGCCATAAGGAATTCTCTATATCATCTATAAAATATGATATATGTACACACCATATTTCCTAAGGAACCAAATAGCTAGTCTTCAAACTGGAATCTGTTGCTGCTTCTTCAGTTGAGCACAAGATAAATTATTACATTGTATTCAGAGTCCAGATGGTGTACAGGGTACATTTTAAACACTAGTATCATACTTATTTGCACGGAATTTTTACACAAAGAGAGATGGGAATGAAGAATGACTGAATTGAAGATACATTTCTCCTATCTCCTCTTCTCACTGGGACTATGCTAAATCAAGAAAATGGAAAGTGTATTAGCTGAAAATGTAAATTATCTCTCTTTTTCCTTTTTTTTTCTTCCTATCTTTTTCCTTCCTTATTTCCCAAGTATATTTATTGGAATTTTAGAAAATTAAATGCATGTGTGATATAATTCCATAGAAGTATATAGTGATGATAACTTTGCTACCTGCATTTATACTCTAAATTAATTTGGAGATTATTTCCAAAGAAACAAAAATATATTCATACAAATTCATTAAAAGAATTCTAGCAACATTAAGATTTGTTTACTTTTTTGTAAAAAAGGAGAAAGGTTTTACTTAAGTATTGGGGTGGTAGGTAAGACATCTGTTGGTTATCTAAAAATACTGGCATTGCCTATGTTGATTTAAGAGATACAGGTGACATAATTAAGAGAAAAATTCATCTTTCAAAACTCATTAAAGTGTCTATTACTCTAAATTAAAAACTGCTAAGTATGTGTGTGCGTGGGAGTAGTTGGATAATTCAGCTTTTTTTTAGTTCTCAGAATAAGAGCTCCTTAGAGAACTCCTATCTGTTAATTAAATCAAAGTTAATCAGTGCAATTACAGGATTCCATGATTGGTATATAATTTCTGTGCTACACATTCACTTACTATCATTTAAAGGAGGAATCAGAAATTAGTGCGTACAGAAGTGCTGATATCTTTATTTACATATGTTTCATTTTGGTTGGTATAATTTTTAATTTCAAATATTATCACTGCGTAAACTCCACAAGAATGGAAGTTTATCAAAGAGAAAATAGGTAAAATTTGCTCATAATAATGCACAAAATTTTCTTAGTGGTCTAAGAAGATTTCTAAGAACATAGTCTATAATAAGATCAGCACTTTATATGGCTTAATCTATATTTGGGTATTTATGAACAAATTATATATATATTGCATTATTGCACTAATATATTATGTACGTTTACTATATTAAAAAATAAAAAAGAAAGATGAGGCCATTAACAATAGTTTTAAAAATATACATATAGGGGAGGAGTTAAGATGGCTGAGAATAGGGGGACCATGGGCTTTCCTTGTCCCTCAAACACAGCTGTATTGACATCAAATTACTTGGAACATCCAGGAAGTAGATCTGCAGAGCAGCAGAAGGATCTCCACAGTTGGAAGGAGACAGCTTGGCGGATGCCAGGTACATGGATCTGAATTGGGGGAGAGAAAACATTGGAGCCATGGAGGGGAGGGAACCCTTTCTGTGGAGAGACAAAAGGGAGACAAAGAGAGAGGAGTTGAGCGAGTGTGGCATAGGGTTAGCACAAGAGGAAACGTCGCCGGACCCTGGACCGTGGAGCAAGAAGTACTGAATGTCCCGGTTCTTTTTTGCAAACAGCTTTTGGAGCTCAAACTTTGAGGTTTTGGAAGTGCTCAACTTTCCCAGTTCTTGTTTCAACAGCTTTTGGAGCTCAAACTCTGAGGTTTTGGAAATTTGAGACTTTCTCTGGAGAGAGGAGCCCTGGTACGAATTCCTGGGGAGAAGAGAGCTGGCTCCGGAGTGCATAGCATGGTGTCTACATCTCGGGTGCACTGGGAGAGAGCAGTCCCCTTCTTGGGGTACTTTTGGAAGAGAGTTTATTGCCCCCCCCTCCCCCCAAGGACAAAAGACCCTGCAGATGCCAGCCAAAGGCCTTTAGTCAGCTGGGTGGAGAGGCTGTACTCCAGAGGAGGGGAATGGATCCGTGCTGAGTCCTTTAAGACTTTGAGTTTTGAATCCAGCCAATCCACCAGGGAGAAGGCGCAGGATAGTTGTGGAGCAGGACGAGCTGACTGCCATCGCTATTCTGTGAGGGCTGCCTGAGCAGTGGGGATTGAGATTCCCTGGACTGAGGTTGAAAGATTGGGGTGGTGCCATTTCCCGCCAGCCCCCCTTCCCCCCCCACCACCACTGCAGGACTTCAGAGAGCAGCACTGCAGTCCCCATTAGAGGCGGGACCCACTTACACCAAACCCTGCTCCTCTGTGCCTGGCAACCACTTATTTACAGGGGCAAGACTGACTGAGCCAATGCAGCCGGCCTCTTCTCGAAAGCAGCATCTCCAGAGCATCACAGCCACCACCTCCTAGACACTAACAGACAACTCCTCCCATTTTCTTTTTTCCCCTCCTTTTTTTCTTTTGTAATCAGGCACATAGTTTCTGATTTGTTTTTTGTCATTTCACCTTTTTTTTCTTGGACCAGGCTTTTTAAATTCTTTTCTTTTTCCTTCTTTTCTCTTCTGCTTTTTGTTTTCTTTCTTTTCTTTTTCCTTGGAATCAGCCTTACAGTTTTTTGGTTGTGTGTGTGTGTGTGTGTGTGTGTGTGTGTGTGTGGTGTGAGTGTGTGTGTTCCCTTTCCTATTCTCTTTTCATTAGGCTCCCCCTGCCCCCACCGCTTTGTTTTCCAGGGTTACTTCAACAAACAAATCAAAGCACACCTAGTTAAAAGTCCAAGCACTCTACCACTGCAAGCAAGGAGGAGCTCTGCAGAGGACTGACAAGTGGGTAAGAGCAGCCTAAATGCAACAGCAGAGTGCACACGGCATAGACCAGAAACACTTCCTGGAGTGCCAGGCCCTGGACAATGTATGACCCCTAAAAGTACTGTCAGGTGCAAGACACATAGCAAGCTTTTAAAATATGCAAAAGACAAAAACTTAGCCAAAATAATAAAAAGGAAGAATTTTCCCCAAAAGAAAGGTCAAGAAGAAATCACAGCCAGAGACTTGTTCAAAACAAATATAAGCAATATAGCTGAACAAAAATTTAGAATAATTAACAACTTAGGAAACAACAGATGTTGGTGAGGTTGTGGAGAAAAGGGAACACTTTTGCAAGTTCATGGGAATGCAAAATGGTGCAGTCACTCTGGAAAACAGTATGGAGGTTTCTCAAAAAATTACAAATAGAATTACCCTACAACTCAAAAATTGTACTACAGAGTGTTTATCCAAAGGATAAAAAAATGCTAATTTGAAGGGACACATGCACTCCAATGTTTATAGCAGCACTATCAACAATAGCCAAATTATGGAATGAGCCCAAATGTTCATCAGATGATGAATGGATAAAGAAGATGTGGTGTATATATATAATGGAATATTACTTGGCTATCAAAAAGAATGAGATCTTATGGCTCCTAAGTGGCTCAGTCAGTTAAGCATCCAACTTCAGCTCAGGTCTGATCTCGAGGTTCGTGGGTTCAATCTCCCCATCAGGCTCTTTGCTGACAGCTCAACGCCCGGAGCCTGCTTCAGATTCTGTGTCTCCCTCACTCTCTGTCCCTCTCCTGCTCACGTTGTCTCTATCTCTCAAGAATAAATAAACATTAAAATTTTTTTTTAAAAAAAGAATGAAATCTTTCTATTTGTAACAATGTGGATGGAAGTCGAGTGTATTATGCTAAGTGAAATAAGTTAGGTAGAGAAAGACAAATATCACATGATTTCACTCATATGTGGAATTTAAGAAACCAAACAGATGAACATAGGGGAAGGGAAGGAAAAATAAAATCAGAGAAGGAGCAAACTGTAAGAGACTCTTAAATGCAGAGAACAAACTGGGGGTTGCTAAAGGGGAGATAGGAGGGGGTGGGCTAATGGTGATGGGCATTGGGAGCACTTGTTGGGATGAGCACTGGGTGTTATATGTAAGTCATGAATCACTGGGACCTAGTCCTGAAACCAATACTATACTGTATATATATACACATATATGCATATATATATATATATATATACATACTTGAATTTAAATTATATATATATATATACACACACACACATACATACATACATATATACATATGAACACACACATGTGGGATCTCAGTACGTAATCTACATTCACATAAAATAGATTTGGTCATGGATATGAAAATTCTCCTACTGTGATTAATTTGGAATGATATTAATGATGTTCCATAGGTACTTCCCTCACACAACTTGTACAAATAAGTGTTTAGTAGCAGGCTGCTATATAGCTGCCTATACAGTTGGGAGTCAGCAGGTGTGTGCAGAAATGACTATCCTACCTTTTTTTTTTTTAATTTTTTTTAACGTTTATTTATTTTTGAGACAGAGAGAGACAGAGCATGAACAGGGGAGGGTCAGAGAGAGAGAGGGAGACACAGAATCTGAAACAGGCTCCGGGGTCTGTGCTGTCAGCACAGAGCCCGACGCGGGGCTCGAACTCACGGACCGCGAGATCATGACTTGAGCTGAAGTCGGCCGCCCAACCGACTGAGCCACCCAGGTGCCCCTATCCTACCTTTTATAACATTGATATGCTTCCTAATTAGTTGAAACACAGATAGTTTCCTTTTTTCTCTTGGAAAGTTTTATCCTTTTCCCTGGGAACATTTAGAGTTCCTCAGTATCCCAACAGCTAAAGATATGATACTCTATACCGAAGTACCTGTAGGTGCTAGCTGGCATGAGATTGGCAAATGAGGGAATGATAACTCTATTACTGGGAAGTTGGTGCATATTTAATATGTGTTGAGGCTGCCTCAGTCATGTTGAGCAGCCTGCTTTCGTAGTCCAAAGTCTCTCTCCCAGGACTGATTGCAAGATTTGATAGTGCTCTTTTTATTAAATTGTATAAATTTTGAAGAATGTCCCTGATCCTTTTTCTCCATAGGCCATCTTTTTTTTTTAATGTAACTATTTTTTTGTCCTGAAAGAAGTCTTTCAGGAATATATATAAGACATTAGAGTGGGGTTGACCCCTGAACAACAAGGGTTTGAACTGCATGGCTCCACTTATATGCAGATTTCTTGCATTAAATACAGTATAGCATTGTAAATGTGTTTTCTGTTCCTTATGATTTTCTTTTCTCTAGTTTACTTTATTGTAGAAATATAGTATATAATATATGTAACATACAAAATATGTTAATTATGTTATCAGTAAGTCTTCTGGTAGACAATAGGCTATTAATGTAAAGTTTTGGGGAGTCAAAAGTTTGGATTTTTGATTGTATAGGAGGTCAGTGCCCCTAAACCCTGCATTGTTTGAGGGTCAACTATAAATATGTATATAGTCCAAAAATATATTTAGAAATGTAATGCCATAATTGTTAACATCTGTATTTTATGAGTGAGGAAACTAACAGAGAAGTAATTTGAACTTAACTGACAGGGCCAGCATTCAAATCCAGATGTCGTAACAGCAAATCCCACAGTCTTAATCAACCACTCTTTGGCCTCAATTTAATTGGAAAATTATTGGAAGAGACTAATATGGTTTTCTATAATCATCACACAGGTTTCATATAATCATTTCTATACACATTACTTGTGTAAAATACACAGGGTGAAATGAATAAACAATACATCAGCATTCTCTAAAAGTCAACAAATAAAGGGAAAGTAAAAGGGCACATATTTTAAAATTATTCATAGTTCAATGTATATTTAATTTCTATTACTGTACTGGTTAGATATATTTTTTAATTTATTTTTGAGAGAGACAGATTGAGTGTGGGAGGTGTAGAATCCAAAGCAGGCTCCAGGCTCTGAGCTGTCAGCACAGAGTCTGACACGGGGCTCGAACTCATGAGCCATAAGGTCATGACCTGAGCTGAAGTTGGACACTTAAGTGACTAGCCACCCAGATGCCCTGATATTTTGAATGGAAATTAGCTCTTATCAATTTCTCAAAGAAACAAAGCACCTCGGAAGGCATTTTACTTGAGAGTTTTATTATTGATCTGAAAAATTACACGTTCTTGGCAGGGGTAAATTACTTGACAGAAAAAGATCAAGTACTTCTAGGAAATTGTGGCCAAATATCTAATGGTGATAGAGTCTAAGGTTTACACAATTTTATGATTAAGGGCAGGAAGTATTTCTCTTTTTTCTTTTCTCTTAAAAAGAACTCTGATCTTAATATGATAGGTATATTTTAAGAAAAAATGCATTTTCTAATCTGTAAAGTAAATTGATTTTAATTTGATCCTTGAATATGAGAGAACTATATTACAGGCATATCTTGTTTTATTGTGCTTTATAGATACTGAGTTATTTATAAATTGAATGTTTGTGGGAACACCATGTTGAGCAAGTCTATCATCATCATTTTCCAACAGTGTTTCCTCACTTTGTGTCTCTATGTCATATTTTGGTAACTCTCACAGTTTTAAAATTTAAAAGCTTTTCATTATTATTATGTTAATTATGATAATATGTGACCAGTGATCTTTGATGTTACTATTGTTATTGTTTTAGGATGCCATAGACCTCACCCATATATGCTGGCCACCTTAATTGATAAATGTTGTATATGTTCTGGCCATTTTCCCATATCTTTCCCTCTCTTTGGACCTCCCCATTCCCTGAGACACAACAATATTGAAATTAGACCAATTAATAACCTTACCCTCTAAGTTAGCCAACTTGTGAATGCAAAGGAAAAGTTCTTGAAGGAAAATAAAAATACTATTCCGGTGAACACATGAACAATAAGAAACTGAAACAGGCTTATGGCTCATATGGAGGAAGTTTCAATGGTCTGACTAGATCAGATCAGTCACAACATTCCCTTAAGCCAACACATAATCCAGAGCAAGGCCCTAACTCTCTTCACCTCTATGAAGGCTGAGAGAGGTGACGAAACTGCAGAAAAAAAGTTGGAAGCTAGCAGAGGTTGGCTCCATAACATAAAGTGCAAGGTGAAGCATCAAGTGCTAATATAGGAGCTTCAGCAAGTTATCCAAGATTTAGCAAAGATCATTAATGAAGCTGGCTACACTAAACAACAGATTTTCAATGTAGACAAAACAGCCTTCCGTTGGAAGAAGATGCCATTTAAGACTTTCATGCAGCTGGTGACTTTAAGTTGAATACAGTGCTCATTTACCATTCCAACAATCCTGAGACCCTTATGAATTATGCTAAATCTTCTCTTCTTGTGCTTTGTAAATGGAACAGCAAAGCCTAGATGTAGCACTTCTGTTTACAATGTGGTTTGCTGAATATTTTAAGCCCACTGTTGAGACCTACTGCTCAGAAAAAAAGATTTCTCTCAAAATATTACTGCTCATTGACAATGTACTTGGTCACCCAAGATCTCTGATGAAGATGTACAATGAGATTCATGTTGTTTTCATGGATGCTAATACAATATCCATTCTCTAGCCTATGGATCAAGAAATTATTTAAATACTCAAGTCTTCTTATTGAAGAAATATATTTTATAAGGCTATAGCTGCCATAGATAGTGACTCCTCTGATGGGTTTTGGCAAAGTAAATTGAAAGCCTTCTAGGAAAGATTTGCCATTCTACATGCCATTAAGAAAGTTCATGATTTGTGGGAAGAAGTCAAAATATCAACATGAACTGGAGTTTGGAAGAAGTTAATTCCATTTCTCACGGATGATTTTGAAGGGTTCAAAGTTACTTCACTGGAGGAAGTAACTGAATATGTGGTAGAAATAGTAAGAGATCTAGAATCAGAAGTGGAGCCTGAAGATGTGACTGAGTTACTGCAATCTTATGATGACACTTTAACAGATGAGCTGCTTCTTAAGGATGAGCAAAGAAAGTAGTTTCTTGAGATGGAATCTATTTCTGGTGAAGAAAATATGGAAATTGCTTCAGTGACAACAAAGAATTTAGAATATATAAACTTAGTTGGCAAAGCAGTGGCAGAGTTTGAGAAGATTGAGCTCAATTTTGAAAGAAATTCTACTGTAGGTAAAATGCTATCAAACAGCATTGCATGCTACAGAGAAATTTTTTCTGAAAGGAAGAGTCATTTGATGCAGCAAACTTCATTGTTGTCTTATTTAAAATTTTATTATTATTATTATTATGTCTTTATTTTTCAGAGGCAGAGAGAGACAGAGCATGAGTGGGGGAGGGGCAGAGACAGAGGGAGACACAGAATCCGAAGCAGGGTCCAGGCTCTGAGCTGTCAGCCCAGAGCCCGATGTGGGGCTTGAACCCACGAACTGTGAGATCATGACCTGAGCCAAAGTCGGACGCTTAACTGACTGAGACACCCAGGTGCCCCATTGTTGTCTTATTTTAGGAAATTGCCACAGCCATCCCAACCTTCAGCAACCATGAGCTGATTAGTCAGCAGCCATCAACACTGAGGCAAGACCCTCCACCAGCAAAGAGATTACAACTCACCCAAAGTTCAGATGGTAGTTAGCATTTTTAAGCAATAAAATATTTTTAATTAATGTATATATACTGTTTTTTAAGATATAATGCTATTGCACACTTAATAGACTACAGTATAGTGTAAATGTAACTTTTAAATGCACTAAGAAGCCAACAAAATGTATTTGTCTCCCTTTATTGTGATATTCGTTTTACTGTGGTGGTCTGGAACTGAACCTGAAATATATACAAGGTATGCCTGTAATATGGAAACAATGCTCATAATCTTATTATTTTTATTATTTCCTATGGCAAAACAAAATTTCCAAGATAGTTTAATCTTTAAGTTCAAAATTCTTAAAGGATTTTTGAAAATGCATTAAGTTTATACAAAATAAAATAGTGTGAAAATCTGAAAAAACTGAGAAAAATAACATTTGAAAATTTCTAGGAATAAGAATTTATCAAAGAATAAAAAAGGGAAGCATTGTTTCATCCAGATGAATATAAATGGTTCTAATCCTAGCATCTCTTCTTTATACCATCGTTCTCCAAGTGAGGTGCAAATATTCCACGTAGTGCTAAAGAAGATTCATTAGGATGGGGGGGGGGACATATTAGAACTGTTATTATTTTCATTATTTATCTCACCCTTTAAATGTTTTATGCTATTGGTATATATTTTAAAATTTACATAATGTATTAGTATAGTATAAAAAAGGCATAAATTATACGATAATGATTGTGTGTGTGTGCATATGCTGATTTTCAATTGGTGAAAATCTGTTATAGAAGATCATAATGCTGTACTTCCTTTTCCTGTCTCTTTTCTCTCACTATCACCACAGTCTTCAGCCATAGAGAAGGTGCATTGCTTTCAGTCCCTGGGAGATTTCCCCCTGTTGACTTAGAATAGCAGGACACAAGGATGCTGACATGACAGAAAACTACATTTCTTCTCTTGTTTGTGCCACCTTCTTGAGTCCTAGGGGTGGTGTGAAGAGTAAGGCCACCTACCTGATGGATTTTGTTGAATCTTAGGAGATTATAGTTACCATTTCTACTCTATATGGCAGACCCTTAATCCAACCCTGATGTCTTGCATTCTATTCAGCTAATATTAATCCTTGATTCAAGTATTTAACATTATTTCTCTAGAAATACTAGACTAATAGACTTATTGACATTCTTCTAGTTTCTTTACATTAGGGTAGATCAGGTATAATAGTGGGGGAAATGGTGGGGGAAATGCCTGAATAAATCATTCTTAAGATGGGAAAATTCTGATCTTAGTCTTTGCAGTGATTACTGCTGGTCTTTTTTGGCTGCTACAATTTGTTGATGATAAAAAGTATTATCTGATGAGCTATAATTAAGACTGTGTTTCTGAAATCTTAGTGAATAAACTTATGAAAAATGCAGTTTATTTATAGAATTCTTCAGACAAGAGTTTATAGACCCAACTGTTTTCTCTGGGCCTAAAAGAAACTGATTATTTTCTCTGCAGAAATAATTTCCTTGGATGGCTGAAGAAATAAAATCAAGGGAGAGAAAAATTATTCAGAAGTCTCTTCTTTTGGAGGGACTGTTGAGATCACTCAATCCAAAAACCTTAGAGGTAGAGTGACTGAGTCACCAGGAGTCGAGAAGTTCTTTGCTTTTGTGTAAGTACAATAGCGTGGGGGTAGTGAAGAAATTTAATTAGTATTTCTAGACACTGGTGCCTATTGTACTGCCATACCTAGTTAGCAATTGTTAACTTCTTGGGCTTTAATTGAAGTTTCTATTGAACGCCATGCAAGTATTTTGAGGCCTCAGATACCTATTTTGTTTTGTGTTATATCAGATCTTCATCCCAATAGGATAGGAAGTACACAGAGACTTTTCTTAGTAAGTAGAAATGGAAATATTCTTGGTCCTTGGAAGTGTTCAAGAAATGCAACAGGGGAAATCATTGAGGGTGCCAACTACATAAATGAACACACAGCTGCTTGCTATTCTTTGCATCCAACTCTAAGTCTTCCTGAGGAATTACCTAACATTCTGGCTAAATGGGCCCCTCCCAGTGATCAGTTATTTGAGGGTTGTAAAATGCAACATAGCTGACAGATAACTCAAGAGAGGAAGGTTAACAATATGGAAAGCATTTGTACTGTGACTGGTTGATAATAATATGGTATATATATTTTTAAACATATATAGGGAAATAGCTAATGAACCAGCAATATATATAGAAAATGACACATAGGTAACTGGGAAGTAAAAGTAATCTCAGTGGGTGCTATGTTATGGAAAATGTTGTGGATTTAGCAAGTGGGAATCAAAGTGGGCCATATTGATGCCCACCAAGAGAATGCCATCAAAATTCAGAAAGGGACTACAACAAACCAGTAGATACTCCTGATGGTCCCTGAAAAGTCATCTCTTGCACACATGAATGAGTTGGCATGGGAGGGGTACCAAGAAATACACAGACTGGCAGAGAACTATGTATCCTACTGTTTCAGAATCTTACAGTATTTACTTGTTTGTCAACAGGAATATTAAAGACTAAAAGAAGCCATGGCTGCATGTTGAGCAGATCTAGGAAGGTCCATAGTTTATAGATTACATTGGCTCTTTACCCATAATGCCGGATGGATACCAAAGGGCCTTAACCAGTATAGACACTTATTCTGAATTTAGATTTATATATCTATTAACTTAAAAAAATATACTTCTAACACTGTAATGCCTAGACCAGGAAACCTTTCAGTTTGGACCTTCTGCTTATATAGCATTTGACCAAGGAACTCATTTTATTGCAGGTGCAGTGGAACAATACACTGAGAAACATTGCATCTTACCTTCTACAAAATGGTAGAGAATTAAAAATTTGAATGTACAATTGAAACAGCTGCTTACTATCTTGCAAAATTGAATAAATATGTATTAAAACTTAATATATGTGAACATAAAGGGGGTTCATGATTGGACGTATCATTCAGACATTGTGCAGAAAATAGAGAAGAGGGAATGAGGGATGGTACAGGCACATAGCATAAATTTCTCTCCCACTTCTAATACTTTTTTCCTTCTTGTCCCTGATTCTATCGTGTGGATCTTGGATTGCATTTATGAATTCCAGAAGAAGAAACGATTTTTAATATTTAACATTTTTTAACATTTAATCATAAGGTATGATTCATAACAATATCTCTAAAGGAAAATGAAGTAAAAAATTAATAAAGTAAAAAAAACTCTTCAAGAGAAAATTAGACATGCAAGGACTATTCAATATACTATGATTAGCGTCTCCAAAGTGAAAGACAATGAATGGACTAGAACAAATACTAATAATTATATATTTTTTATTTATTTATTTATTTATTTATTATTTATTTATTTATTTTATATATATATATATATATATGAAATTTATTGACAAATTGGTTTCCATACAACACCCAGTGCTCATCCCAAAAGGTGCCCTCCTCAATACCCATCACCCACCCTCCCCTCCCTCCCACCCCTCATCAACCCTCAGTTTGTTCTCAGTTTTTAACAGTCTCTTATGCTTTGGCTCTCTCCCACTCTAACCTCTTTTTTTTTTTCCTTCCCCTCCCCCATGGGTTCCTGTTAAGTTTCTCAGGATTCACATAAGAGTGAAAACATATGGTATCTGTCTTTCTCTGTATGGCTTATTTCACTTAGCATTACACTCTCCAGTTCCATCCACGTTGCTACAAAAGGCCATATTTCATTTTTTCTCATTGCCACGTAGTATTCCATTGTGTATATAAACCACAATTTCTTTATTGATTCATCAGTTGATGGACATTTAGGCTCTTTCCATAATTTGGCTATTGTTGAGAGTGCTGCTATGAACATTGGGGTACAAGTGCCCCTATGCATCAGTACTCCTGTATCCCTTGGGTAAATTCCTAGCAGTGCTATTGCTGGGTCATAGGGTAGGTCTATTTTTAATTTTCTGAGGAACCTCCACACTGCTTTCCAGAGCGGCTGCACCAATTTGCATTCCCACCAACAGTGCAAGAGGGTTCCCGTTTCTCCACATCCTCTCCAGCATCTATAGTCTCCTGATTTGTTCATTTTGGCCACTCTGACTGGCGTGAGGTGATACCTGAGTGTGGTTTTGATTTGTATTTCCCTGATAAGGAGCGACGCTGAACATCTTTTCATGTGCCTGTTGGCCATCTGGATGTCTTCTTTAGAGAAGTGTCTATTCATGTTTTCTGCCCATTTCTTCACTGGGTTATTTGTTTTTCGGGTGTGGAGTTTGGTGAGCTCTTTATAGATTTTAGATACTAGCCCTTTGTCCGATATGTCATTTGCAAATATCTTTTCCCATTCCGTTGGTTGCCTTTTAGTTTTGTTGGTTGTTTCCTTTGCTGTGCAGAAGCTTTTTATCTTCATAAGGTCCCAGTAATTCACTTTTGCTTTTAATTCCCTTGCCTTTGGGGATGTGTCGAGTAAGAGATTGCTACGGCTGAGGTCAGAGAGGTCTTTTCCTGCTTTCTCCTCTAGGGTTTTGATGGTTTCCTGTCTCACATTCAGGTCCTTTATCCATTTTGAGTTTATTTTTGTAAATGGTGTGAGAAAGTGGTCTAGTTTCAACCTTCTGCATGTTGCTGTCCAGTTCTCCCAGCACCATTTGTTAAAGAGGCTGTCTTTTTTGCATTGGATGTTCTTTCCTGCTTTGTCAAAGATGAGTTGGCCATACGTTTGTGGGTCTAGTTCTGGGGTTTCTATTCTATTCCATTGGTCTGTGTGTCTGTTTTTGTGCCAATACCATGCTGTCTTGATGATTACAGCTTTGTAGTAGAGGCTAAAGTCTGGGATTGTGATGCCTCCTGCTTTGGTCTTCTTCTTCAAAATTCCTTTGGCTATTCGGGGCCTTTTGTGGTTCCATATGAATTTTAGGATTGCTTGTTCTAGTTTCAAGAAGAATGCTGGTGCAATTTTGATTGGGATTGCATTGAATGTGTAGATAGCTTTGGGTAGTATTGACATTTTGACAATATTTATTCTTCCAATCCATGAGCAGGGAATGTCTTTCCATTTCTTTAAATCTTCTTCAATTACCTTCATAAGCTTTCTATAGTTTTCAGCACACAGATCCTTTACATCTTTGGTTAGATTTATTCCTAGGTATTTTATGCTTCTTGGTGCAATTGTGAATGGGATCATTTTCTTTATTTGTCTTTCTGTTGCTTCATTGTTAGTGTATAAGAATGCAACTGATTTCTGTACATTGATTTTGTATCCTGCAACTTTGCTGAATTCATGTATCAGTTCTAGCAGACTTTTGGTGGAGTCTATCGGATTTTCTATGTATAATATCATGTCATCTGCAAAAAGCGAAAGCTTGACTTCATCTTTGCCAATTTTGATGCCTTTGATTTCCTTTTGTTGTCTGATTGCTGATGCTAGAACTTCCAGCACTATGTTAAACAACAGCGGTGAGAGTGGGCATCCCTGTCGTGTTCCTGATCTCAGGGAAAAAGCTCTCAGTTTTTCCCCGTTGAGGATGATGTTAGCTGTGGGCTTTTCATAAATGGCTTTTATGATCTTTAAGTATGTTCCTTCTATCCCGACTTTCTCAAGCGTTTTTATTAAGAAAGGGTGCTGGATTTTGTCAAAGGCCTTTTCTGCATCGATTGACAGGATCATATGGTTCTTCTCTTTTTTTTTGTTAATGTGATGTATCACGTTGATTGATTTGCGAATGTTGAACTAGCCCTGCATCCCAGGAATGAATCCCACTTGATCATGGTGAATAATTCTTTTTATATGCTGTTGAATTCGATTTGCTAGTATCTTATTGAGAATTTTTGCATCCATATTCATCAGGGATATTGGCCTGTAGTTCTCTTTTTTTACTGGGTCTCTGTCTGGTTTAGGAATCAAAGTAATACTGGCTTCTTAGAATGAGTCTGGAAGTTTTCCTTCCCTTTCTATTTTTTGGAATAGCTTGAGAAGGATAGGTATTATCTCTGCTTTAAACGTCTGGTAGAACTCCCCTGGGAAGCCATGTGGTCCTGGACTCTTATTTGTTGGGAAATTTTTGATAACTGATTCAATTTCTTTGTGGTTATGGGTCTGTTCAAGCTTTCTATTTCCTCCAGTTTGAGTTTTGGAAGTGTGTGGGTGTTTAGGAATTTGTCCATTTCTTCTAGGTTGTCCAGTTTGTTGGTATATAATTTTTCATAGTATTCCCTGATAATTGTTTGTATCTCTGAGGGATTGGTTGTAATAATTCCATTTTCATTCATGATTTTATCTATTTGGGTCATCTCCCTTTTCTTTTTGAGAAGCCCGGCTAGAGGTTTGTCAATTTTGTTTATTTTTTCAAAAAACCAACTCTTGGTTTCGTTGATCTGCTCTACAGTTTTTTTAGATTCTATATTATTTATTTCTGCTCTGATCTTTATTATTTGTCTTCTTCTGCTGGGTTTGGGGTATCTTTGCTGTTCTGCTTCTATTTCCTTTAGGTGTGCTGTTTGATTTTGTATTTGGGATTTTTCTTGTTTCTTGAGATAGGCCTGGATTGCAATGTATTTTCCTCTCAGGACTGCCTTCGCTGCGTCCCAAAGCGTTTGGATTGTTGTATTTTCATTTTCGTTTGTTTATATATATTTTTAAATTTCTTCTCTAATTGCCTGGTTGACCCACTCATTCTTTAGTAGGGTGTTCTTTAACCTCCATGCTTTTGGAGGTTTTCCAGACTTTTTCCTGTGGTTGATTTCAAGCTTCATAGCATTGTGGTCTGAAAGTAAGCATGGTATGATCTCAATTCTTGTATACTTATGAAGGACTGTTTTGTGACCCAGTATGTGATCTATCTTGGAGAATGTTCCACGTGCACTCGAGAAGAAAGTATATTCTGTTGCTTTGGGATGCAGAGTTCTAAATATATCTGTCAAGTCCATCTGATCCAATGTCTCATTCAGGGCCCTTGTGTCTTTATTGACTGTGTGTCTAGATGATCTATCCATTTCTGTAAATGGAGTGTTAAAGTCCCCTGCAATTACCACATTCTTATCAATAAGGTTGCTTATATTTGTAATTGTTTTACATATTTGGGGGCTCCCGTATTCAGCGCATAGACACTTATAATTGTTTGCTCTTCCTGATGGATAGACCCTGTAATTATTATATAATGCCCTTCTTCATCTCTTGTTACAGCCTTTAATTTAAAGTCTAGTTTGTCTGATATAAGTATGGCTACTCCAGCTTTCTTTTGGCTTCCAGTGGCATGATAAATAGTTCTCCATCCCCTCACTCTCAATCTGAAGGTTTCAGGCATTAAAATAATAAAAGATATTCAGATTGTCTAACAAGGCAAAAGCCATGAAGTAAACAAGACACATACAAAATTAATGGTTAAAACTATAAAAGCAAGTGTCCTATTTTATTAGACAAAATAATTATCTGGACAAAAAAAATAACGAATGAAACAAGAAAGTTGTTTTAATGCTACAGTTCTAGAATATGGGTCTTTTTTTCTTTAACTGTGTTTTATTTTTTTAAAGTTTTTATTTAAATTCCAGTTAGTTAACATGCAGTTAGAGAAAGGCATGTCAGTCAGAGAAAGACAAATACTATATGATTTCATTATATGTGGAATTTAAGAAACAAAATAAATGATCAGAGGGTGAGAAAAAGAGAGAGACAAGCCAATAAACAGATTCTTAACTATAGAGAACAAACTTATGGATACCAGAAGGGAGGTGGGTGCAGAGTTGGGTTAAATAGGTAATAGGGATTCAGGAGGGCACTTGTGAGGAGCACTGGGTGTCCTATGTAAGTGTTGAATCACTAAATTGTACACCTGAAATTAATATTAACTGTATGCCGCTATAAACATCAGTGTGCATGTGTCCCTTCGAATTAGCATTTTTATATTCTTTGGATAAATACATAGAAGTACAATTTCTGGGTCTTAGGGTAGTTCTATTTTTAACTTTTGAGGAGCCTCCATACTGTTTTCCAGAGCTGCTGTGCCAGTTTGTATTCCCGCTAACAGTGCAAGAGGGTTCTCCTGTCCTTGCATCCTCACCAAAACGTGTTGTTGATTTTAGCCATTCTGACAGGTGTGAGGTGGTATCTCATTGTAGTTTTGATTTGTATTTCCCTGATGATGAATGATGTTGAGCATCGTTTCAATGTTGGTCATTTGATTTCTCCAACAATTCTGAATAAAAAGAGGTGGTTGAGGGGAGAGGAATGAAAGAACTGATAGAATAAAAGAAACTTCAGAAGCATAACTATGTGCAATGTGTGGACTTGTTGGAATCTTGGTTTCAATAAAGTAAATCATGTTTGAGACAATTGGTGTGGATATGGGCTGGATATTATTAAAATTATCTAAGGGGCGCCTGGGTGGCGCAGTCAGTTAAGCGTCTGACTTCAGCCAGGTCACGATCTCGCGGTCCGTGAGTTCGAGCCCCGCGTCGGGCTCTGGGCTGATGGCTCAGAGCCTGGAGCCTGTTTGCGATTCTGTGTCTCCCTCTCTCTCTGCCCCTCCCCCGTTCATGCTCTGTCTCTCTCTGTCCCAAAAATAAATAAACGTTGAAAAAAAAAAATTTAAAAAATAAAAAAAATAAATAAAAAAAATTATCTAAGTAAATAATTGTTAATTTTGCTATGTGTGATGGTAGCAAGGTTGTGGTATTTTTTAAAAGTCCATACCAGAGATATAGTGAAGAATCTACTGGTTAAATGACATATGTTTGGGCTTTTCTATAAATATAAATATTTAATACCCATAGTATTTATTCTCAATAATAGAAAAATGAACTATCTCATTTTGGCAAGGTTAGGGAACAACATGAACTCATTTTTTTTTTTTTTAAATTTTTTTTTTCAACGTTTATTTATTTTTGGGACAGAGAGAGACAGAGCATAAACGGGGGAGGGGCAGAGAGAGAGGGAAACACAGAATCGGAAACAGGCTCCAGGCTCTGAGCCATCAGCCCAGAGCCCGACGCGGGGCTCGAACTCACGGACCGCGAGATCGTGACCTGGCTGAAGTCGGACGCTTAACCGACTGCGCCACCCAGGCGCCCCACTCATTTTTTATAAATACTGCAATAGTGTCTCTTTTCGAAACAGAAAAATGTACATTTTTTAGGTAAATTTCAAAGGAGTAGTCTGCTTATTCCTCCCAAATAAAGTATTTTAAATATTATTTCATTATGCTGTGCCAAAGGAAAAGAGATGTAGATAGTGTCAATACTTTCTAAAAGATAGCTCCATTGTCATTTCTGTTTCACACACAGACCCTTATGATACAAGGGAAAGGTGAGCAAGCAATTGATTCTAAAAATATTAGAATTATTTTGACCTCATAAGGAAATGGTTTATTATAAAAACTCATTATTTTGTAACTCTAGATGTTTTTAGACAATAGGTCATAAAGTAAGTTTTGCAGGAGAATTTTTTTAAGTCATATGTTCATTTTTAAAAAAATTTACAAACAACTTATTGAGAACTGCTATTAGCCAGACACTCTTTCGGATATTGAAATGTAATAGTAAAAAAATAAACAAGCTTATGATATTTTAGCTATTAAATTTAATGAGGATACAACAAAATGAATAAACAAATATATTCTATAGTATCTATAATACTAGGTAATTACATTATTATAATGCCATCTAATACACAGAAATGAAGGATGTTAACTTTTAACATTAGTCTATTTTCTAATAAATGTATGTCATCACAGCAAGAGTAACATTTTATGTACGTATGTGTGAGGGTGTTTGGTAAACAACCTTTGTACACTTAAGATGAGAGTTTGAGACATTATATCTGTATATATACCTTCTCTTGAATGTTTCAGTTTCTATCCTGAACTTCACCATTTTCTTTTTCTTTACCTTTCCTTTTCCTCATTTCCCCCTTTTTATCCTATCTCCTTTCCCTTCCCTTCGTTTAATTTATCCTCCATCCGTTCATCAAATGGAAATTTCAGATCTCTCCTACTTCCTTGTCTTTCATTGTATGTTGCAGGAGAATTTTTGTTATTGTGGAGAATGAAAATTTTGTTAAACGCAGTCATCATCACTCTGAGTTTGTACCAAAGGTGGCACACATTTAGAGAATGAGATACCTAGAGTGCCTTGAATACTATGATAACAAAAAAAATGTTTGATTAATAATAGCCATTTTGACAGAAGTCCTAAAATATGAGATTATTTCAGAATTCAACAGACCACATCTTACATATGACAAACTTTTGTCTATCCTGCAATTGCCAATGACAACATTTATGGAATGGCAACAGGGATAACATGGCTTAAAATAATTTGGCTTTCATATGTGACTAGGTCTATGCAGACAGATATCCATTAATATTAGTGTATTTTGCTTTATATACTTCATATTAAGCATATCCATGATAGAATAAAATTATTTTTTCTCTTCCATGAGGTAATTTCTTGTCATGGTAAATGCACATACACAAAACTATATGTATTTACATTTAAAAAAATTTTTTTTTAACGTTTATTTATTTTTGGGACAGAGAGAGACAGAGCATGAACGGGGGAGGGGCAGAGAGAGAGGGAGACACAGAATCGGAAACAGGCTCCAGGCTCTGAGCCATCAGCCCAGAGCCTGACGCGGGGCTCGAACTCACGGACCGCGAGATCGTGACCTGGGTGAAGTCGGACGCTTAACCGACTGCGCCACCCAGGCGCCCCTGTATTTACATTTTAAATATATGTAAATATTGGAACGCCTGGGTGGCTCAGTCAGTTAAGCCTCTGACTCAGTTTCAGCTCAGGTCATCATCTCGCGGTTCCTGGGTTCAGACCCCACATCAGGCTCTGTGCTGACAGCGTTGGGCCTGCCTTGGGATTCCCTCTCTGCCCCTTCTCTTATCTCTCTGTCTTTAAAATAAATAAACATAAAAAAGTTAAGTATATGTAAATGTTATACAGCTATAGAATTATATAAGATAAATTATTACATATGATACTATATATAATTGTGATATATATATGTAATATATATATAGTATTTATTATGTGTGTCATAATATGTAGTAATATTGCTTGTTCATGTATCTGTCATCATTTTTGCATCATCTAGAGAGCTATGGATGAACTGTATGGCTGTGAAACTGGGGCAAGAAGTCTGATTCAGTCTTTTTCCACACTCTCTCCTATACTCTCCCCTCTTTAGCATTGCCCCAACTTCTTTAATGAAATAGTTTAGTAGTTTGGATCTTTAATTTTATTTTTAATATCCCCGATGTATATAGCTCTCTTTTTAAAGAAAATTATCAACTTTGATACATATTTGTTTATCTTTGAATATTTTTATCTAGTTTTATATATATTACAAAATTCATTTGTCACCACTATTTTTTCTTATTCTTCCTCTATCTTTAACTTTCATGGGTTGTATTCCTCTTTCATGGAAGTCTGTAGATACTATTCTATTATTTTTCAGCTGCTAGTATTATAAATGAAGAGTTTCTATATAAATTTGATTTGGGGAGTTAATGTTTGCAGACAGGGTTTTTATATTTGTGTGTAAACTTGTATGATTTTTTTTTATTCTTAGATTTCAGAGTTTTTAAAATTCAGAAATGACATGACTAGTTGTGAGCTTTTTCATGAGTTCAGCCTGAGTCATTTCAATCTTTAAGCCTGTATGTTTCTCTTCATCTTGAGGACATTTTCTTGTATTCTTGGCTTGATTTCCATCCCTCTGCATCTGTGCTTTTTTAAACTAGTTTGTACTTTAGGTTCTATTAATATATTCTCTAATCTCCTCATCTTTTTCTTTATTGTGTCTATTGTTTTTATAATTTTGCTCTGTGAATTACATATTTTTTAACTTGATTTTCCAAGCCATTAACTTAAATACGACTGTTTCCGTCTCCTCATTCAATTCATTTACTGACTTGTTTAGCTGGTAAATCACTTTTTTGTTTTGTTTTGTTTTGTTTTTGGATTCAAAAAGACTTTTTCAAGCCACAGCAAAATTTTCTCAATTCCTATCATCATCATCATCATCATCATCATCATCATCATCATTTTTAAGGTCAGGTTTCTGTCTCTTCCATCAGCTCTACTTTGCTGAATATTTTTCTGTCTCATTTTTCTCTTCCTTGGCAACTGGCCAAGGCACTAGGCAAAAGCTTACTTCCTTCTACTTTGCCATTGTGAGAAGCAAGGATGACAGAGTAGCTCCTTCCGATTCTTAATTGCTTTCTTGGGGCCAGAAAAACTAAACATGGTTGAACCATCTGATATTATTCTATTCTCAAGGGCTCCTGGAGATCTTTAGGAATAAATTCATGTCCAGACAGTGAACTGTGGCTTTGCAATACAGTGTCTTTCCCAAAGTGGTCTCTAAACACACCCCTCTCCCACAGGTGAATAGTGCACCTGTTCTCAGTAGAGACTCTAACAGACCTGAATCAAATACTCTGAAAGCCTCAGAAACCATTTGGCTCAAGAGAGAAAGATAGAATGGGGAGGAAGCAAGGAGGGAAGAAGCCCTGCCCTGCTAGTTTAGTTTTGTTCTCAGAATCCCTTTATATCTACTTCAATAGTGTCATCATATGAAAGTAAATATAATTCAAGAATATGCTTATAATCTTCCTGAGTACAGACCATGAGCTCTATACCTTTTTAAAAAATCCCTTCAGTAGAAGATACACAGCATACAATGTTAAGAGCTAAATAAAGATTGCAGAGGCTAGCATTTCAAAATTGTATTTATGAACATCATTCTATGTTCCATCATTTCAAAAAACTATTTATTAAGCCTCTACTACCTGAATTTGAAACAAATTTTTCCTCATACCATGTATATCCTTTTAACTTTTGCTTTTTTTCCTATGAGACGTTAACAATTTCAAAGAAATGTGTACATATAAACAACTATTTATACATAGTTTTGTATTATGATTTTTTATTTCAAAGATAACAGAAAAATACATGAAAAATTATATTTTAAACGCATTTTTTGCATGTTAAATTAACATAATAATGTGAATACAAAGAAGCAATCTTCAATATTTTCCTAGCAAAGTGAACCAAATATATAAAAACCTTTTACTAATTTGAATGAGTTTTTAAAAATCTGACATTTCTTTAAAGATTTTTTGATTCATAGAATTGAAACTAAATAGTATTTTGAACTAAATCATATTCCACTAACTTACTAGAATAGCTCAAAGGAAGGGAGTCATTTGTCAAGTAGTGAAGAAAAGAAATGGCAATAAATGCTCTTAAAGCTAAGGGTCTATGATCTCAGAATACATGTCTTCCTTGGCATTGGTTATAGCCAACTTTATCTCCCTGCTTTCTACAATATTTTTTTTAAATGTTGTGTGATGGCTCCTATTATAGTTAGTGTCCACCAAAGGGTATGTACATAGCTTGCTTATAGTGGAGAGGCATTTTCTCATTAGTTTTCAGAAGCACGCCACACAAAAGTTATAGAACACAAAACATACCACAAACACCAAGCTAGCAAGAAGAAAGAAACTTGTGGTAATGCCATGTGAACATCCTCTATTTCTATAAGAACTCACAGTATTTGGTACAATTCTTTGTGGAAACATAAGTATAGCTCTACAGATTATATATAACTGGCTAGGATCTGTTTTTGGATATTGTATGTAGTTACAACTGTTCTTAGGGTATTTGGAGTAAAATGGAGATTTTCTCTTTGTGTATATGAATGTCTAAGGTTGAAGAAGTAAGAGAGAAACCTATTCAGAATTTGAATGTGACTTTATTCTTAACTGCTCTAAAGTACTTGTTTTCTCACTGTATTGTGAATCATTGTAGGGATGCCACGGAGAGTTTCTCTGAAGCCTCAGAGGGGATTAATGGGAGAAAGTGAATGGAAGTCTTATTTTCTCTCTTCAATAAGATTAGACTTTATTTTTAAATATTTTATATAAAACTTCTACCATTACAAAGTTTAAAAACAATGCTGAGAGGGTCTGGTAATCTCAAAAGAGAGAGGTCATGACGAACAATTCCTATAGGAGACTATTCAGATTGGGTTGAGTAAGTTACAAAATCTGCTGGCCAGAAGTACACATTAATTGTCCTGAATATTCTAGAAAGCTAAATTATTAATTCACATTTTGGAGAGTTGGATGATCTCAAATCGGATCAAATTTATTCTCCCTGGGAAGTGTTTACAAGATAATGCCAATTAACTTTCTTCCAGGAGGGTGTTTAATAGTGTTATTTAGAAGTGCTTCATAGGATTATTACAGAATTGGGCTATTCTTTTTTCCACTAAAAAGTATTTAAATTATTTCTTTTCAAGCATGTAGATAAAAAACAATTGCCAAGAATATAACATCCTCTAGAGTAGAACAGATATGACAGAACTCTCAGATACAGAAAGGCAGAGAACTTCACAGAACAAAAATGATTTCATAAATTGCATTAACACTTGACCAGTAGATTTCAGTAGGAAGAACAAACAAATAGACAAAAACAGCATTTAAAAGCTTTACTTTGAACAAGAACATAAACATGCCATGTGAACACAGTCTAACACGGTAGCCACTAGTTATATGTAATGAGTGAACCCTTGAAATATGGTCAGTCCAATTGAGATGTGCATTAAGCACTTACTATGAAAAAATAGTTAAAATATCTCAATAATTTTATATTGATTACATATAGGAATGATAAGGACATATTGGTAATGGGTTGTTATCTGTTTCTTTCTAAGACTAGAAAAAGGCTATATAAGATCCCACTGATAATTATTTTATATGCATATATAAGCAACCTATATATATGCATATATATATATATATAACGTATATAGCTCAAAACCTATAATTTGGTTCAGTCATTTTCAACAAATGTTATGCTATTTTTAATCCTCTCAATAAAAGGAGTCTTTCAGATATCAAACTGGGTGAAACTTATCTGATTATCAGAGTAAACATTTTCAGGCCTAGAATGGACTAAATAATGTAAACAATTTACTCCCAGATTTTGGTTAAATGAGACCATTTTCTATTTATAAGGGATCAAAGTTTTGTGTCACCTGAGTGATATATAACATTTTTGTGTCTCTAGTTATTAAGTTAAATTTAATAAGTATTATTGAAAATGATTATGGATATTGCACAGAATTTGTTCTTAAGGGAACTAAAATTAAATACTCTGTCAGCAAATGTACAATTAATTCATTTTTATAATACATATTTTTGACACATCTATTCTGTGTGTGTAGCACTATTAGGAAATATAATATTAAAAGACTAAATGTATTATATGTTAAGAGAGGTCGCACTTTGTGACCTTCACAAATTTATTTACTGTGACCTTACTAATTTATTGTCATCGCGGCAGTATTATAAATTAGGTTCTTTTATTATCATCACTTTTATAGATGAGAAAATTCAGCCAAAAGAGGCTGAGATGACATAACTTACAGCTTTTTAAGTGTTTCAAGAAGGATCCAAACTCAACAGTGTGGATACATATATTTAACCATATATTTAACCTTCTGGATATTGGGAGAAAGAAATTTATGATGGAGCAGATAGCATAAGGGAGCAGGACAACAAAAAAGTATGTATGTATTTAGAGAATATTAACTGGCCTTGCTACAGGTACCTGGTTTGTATTGACTCAGATTCTTTGGTAGCAACAAAACCAACTCTTTCTAACTTAAGATTTTTGGCTTGGTTTTTAGAAGGCTATTGGGTTCACACGTTAATGGAAATGCTTGAGATGAGATTGAGAAATGAGAAAATGAGGCCTTCTCTAAATGTTCCAGATTTTGCTGCCATAATTAATACCCTCCATCAAGTCTTTCATTTTATTCCAATAACTTTGAATCAATATTAATAAAGATTCAAAGTACTGGACTCCGACCATAAACCATTAATGAAATAAACTGTAAGGCCTGAAAGAGCTGCAATAAATTTTGAACTTTATAGAGTAGATTGCTTTTAATAAGTGGTATTAGTAGTGTAATCATGAAACTATATTTTAAAGGCACTGTAAGAGAGAGAAAATACGTGAATATGAAATATATTTGGAACTAGGGTTCTCATAAGAGGGAATGGGAGGCACAAATATTGAATGATAGAGAGATAGGGAGGACTCAGAATGTTGGATTTGAACTGGTGATATCACTGTGAACTCTTGACTTAGTTTCCCTACTTGGCTCACTGAAGGAGGCTAGAAACAATGACAACCCACTTTCAGTATCCACAACTAGAGGTTAAGTCTTGGTTTCTAAATACTATTGTACGCTGAAAGAAGCCAGGAGATATTAGAGAATTAACAGCTTTCAGAACTGGGGCAGGGGAAACAAGATAAAACTGTTTTGTCTTATCATGGTGAAAGCAACGAGGTGCTAAAAAATTGATACAATCATAGCAAAAGGACAGAGAACCAACTTAAAGGGGATCCAGTGGTCAAATTGGACTAAATCAGCATTAAAAAAATAATAATGATAGTAATGCATATAATGCATTGAATACAATGAAATCGTAAGTTCATTTTAATACTAAAAGAAGTGGTGTGGGACAGAGGCTTTTCTTTTTTTTTTTTTTTAATTTTTTTTTCAACGTTTTTATTTATTTTTGGGACAGAGAGAGACAGAGCATGAACGGGGGAGGGGCAGAGAGAGAGGGAGACACAGAATCGGAAACAGGCTCCAGGCTCCGAGCCATCAGCCCAGAGCCTGACGCGGGGCTCGAACTCACGGACCACGAGATTGTGACCTGGCTGAAGTCGGACGCTTAACCGACTGCGCCACCCAGGCGCCCCCAGAAGGCTTTTCTTTACAGAAAAATACTAATTAACACATATGTAAAGAATGACATAGTAAAGGAAATAATCACTTTGAAGTCTCAATATAATATTGATTCAGGGAACCATTATCAATTGATGCTCCAATGCACACAAAAGGAAAATATATGCATTGTTTAATCTGCTATTCAAATACAGCTGTTCTTTTAAAAGCATATTGTTCAAAAAACAATCTTTCTTATATTCAGACAGTTTTCAATTTCATCATAAAATTGATTCTTTGGGAGCATGACTTCAGGGAGGTGTTATTTAGTGGCTATTCAGTAGTTTTAGGAGAGATGTGATAACGCATGACAATAGCTATAATCAACTTAAGAAAGATCACCACAGAATGATTATTTCCAAATTGCCTAATGAAATATGACAGTGATATTCACTTCTACTGCATTTATTTCTTTCAAAAGAAATGAGCCTCAGAGCTAAAATTTATAAAAGAGGAAGACAATATTTAGCCATTTTATAAAACAAGTAGTTATGTTCACATAGGTAATGTGGTCATTAGTCAATTAGGTTTATGTCCCTTTTGTACCATATAAACTCATGAGCTTTTTAAATATTTAAGCGAGTAACCAAGCTCACTGAGCATTGAATTAGTAAAAGATGGAAAGCTATAGTTTATTATTTAATAATCATTGTTGTCATGAATGGAATCTTGAGACATTACATTTGGTAGATCAGAAATAAAAATTTTATGCAAGTACTTTATCATATTCATAGACTCAATTTTTTATTTTTTTGTTTTGTGAGGTTGCAATGAGTGGGGAGGGGCTGATGACAGGCTACTGGAAATCTGGATGAGAAACACTGGGGTTCTGAACTCAGAAAATGGCTGTGGTTGGAAAGTGCTAGAACCTTTGTGTAGGGAACAGTTTGAGAAAACAGAGATGACAACAGTAGCAGTTTTTCCACGAGAATTTAGAGGTACAAGTCTTTGATATAATATTCTCATTTATATTTTGATATTTTTATTTATTAGGTGTGTTGAAAGAAAAAACAAATGGAGACCAGCCTTGAAAATACCCTAAGCAATAAAACCAGTTTAGTCATACAACAAAGCTTAATTTAGTTTATTTTGCAAGAGTAACTTGACCTGGGTCATTTCTTGCTTATGCCTCTGGAAGTCATAAGCAAAACTTACACTGCTTCCAAGGTTGATATGAGGTAACCTGGGCCAATTACTTATTGTTTATAACTAATCACTGTGAAGAATAAATGGTTACTGCTGTCTCACTATATATGACAATATACCCCTGAGCCTCATCCTATGTTTGAGTTGGGAGTGCTCCAGGTTTGCAAACTATCTTTTTGGCACAAGACACTTTTACTAATTACTATTTCTTTGATTCATTGGTTTTACTTCTTTTATTTCTGAATTTTTCGTAGTTGTATACCTCTGGATAAATCACAATCTCCTTTTGCTTCAATTTCTTAATCTGTATAGACATTACTATTATCTGCCTTTTAGGATTGTTGTATAAAGAAGGTACTTTATATTATTTTACATAGATCTGCTTGACAACATATTTAGGGCTTAACGTTATCTATATTTTTGCTTTAATATGGGGTAAGGGATGAGAAAGGATGTCAAAAAAAATCTGTTCTAAATTGAATTTTAGGTTTGGGCACATTTTCCTCTTTCAACAAATAATTCCTAAAGTTCATCTGTTCCATTTCTCTCTCAAAAATTTCTATGGCTTTTCTTTCACTTTCTTATTATAATGTAGGGTCAAAAGACATGAAAGTAGATGGGAAGCTCCAGAAGATTCCATTCTCTTAATACTGATACTGTCAGTTTATATGAAATTCAAATTGTAAGGACTACTGATATTTTTAAAATATAAATCATACGCTTGACCCCCAACCAAATTAAGTACTAGTTATGTAATTTTAATTTTATGCAATTTGGATAGGTTTATGTAATTTTCAGTAATGCGACATGTTGTGATTATCAGTTGTCTTAGCTTTGGATATAGGAATGCATAGTGTATGTTCATTCATGATCTCAGAGGTAATGGTAATCACTAATAATGATCAATGACATGCACTGAATTATTGGGAAAAAATGGAGTTTTAGTGCCTAATATTATCTATATATATAAGTACAGAGAGATATAAGGAATATACATCATGGCAATAAATATACTTGGTCTCTGACATGCTGAAATGTAAAACACTGATTATACTAAGAACCTCTCTAGGAAAAAAAGAAATATCTTTAAACTTAATAATTTACCTCCATTTTCACCCTTAGAGTATAATCAATTATAATGATTTTATAAATAATATTTTACCTAGAATAATTTTAAATTTAGAGAAAAATTGCAAGTAACACAGAGATTTCACATACACCTCATAACCAATTTTCCCTACTGTTAAAATTGTATATTGGAATGATACATTTGTTAAAACTAATTAACTGATAGTAATGCATTATATAACTAAAGTACATCTTTATTCAGGTTTCCTTTGTTTGTCCATAATGTCATTTTGCTATTCCAGAATGCCATCCAGACTATCATAATACATTTAATCATCATATCCTTTAGGCAATTCTAAGCTATGACAGTTTCTCAGACTTCTCGTGTTTTTAATGGTCTGGACCATTTTTGAGAGCTTCTGGTCAGTATTTTATAAAATGTCTTACAGTGTGGTTCATTGAAGTCTTATCTCCTGATTAGACTGAAGTTACATGGTTTGGGGAGGAAGATCACAGAGATAAGTATCATTCTCATCATATGGTATCAGAGGTTCATGCTATCAATATGGCTTATCTCTGTTGATGTTGGCCTTGATCACTTGAATGAGGTAGTGTTTGTCAAGCTTAGCCACTTCGAAGTTATTCATTTTCCTTTCTCTTTCCATGCTATATTTTTTGGAAATAAGTCACTGTGTGTAGCCCATGTTTTAGAAGCGCAGACTTACGCTCACCTCCTTGAGGGTAGAGTAGCTACATAAATTATTTGGAGATCTTCTGCAAGGGATATTTTCTCTTCTCACCCATTTATGTATGTATGTATGTGTGATTTATCTATATATTATTTATACCATACAGACTCATGGATATTTATTTTATATTTGGATTGTTATTTAACACTTTATTTTTATTTTCTTGCTCAAATTATTTCAGCTTTTATGTAGTAGTTTATTTTGGGAGGAGGGGATCTAGAATTTGAGTGCTTAGATAAGTCATGTAGGTACTGCGTGCTTGTATGACTGATTTCCAATAAAAGCTAAGACATCAACACTCACACGAAATTCCCTGGTTGACAACACTTTTCATGTATTCTCACATGTCATTTTTGGGAAAATTAAGTGCATTTTTGTGTGACTCCCTGGGTTAGGATATCAGGAAGCATGTGCCTGTTTTCTCCTGGACTTTGCCCCATGTATCATTTCATTTGCTGATTTTAATCTGTATTCTTTCACTGTAATAAACTTCAATCATGAATGAACAGCTTTTCCTGAGTCTGGGAGTCTTTCTGGTGAGCCAGCGAGCCTGAGGGTTGTCATGGGAACTCCATCACAAGCCCTTAAGATACTAATCATAATTATTTTGTATTTCCTTTCTGATAACTCTAACATGTGTGTCATATCCGAGTCTAGTTCAGATGATTGTATTTTTTTTTCCCCACTGTGTGTCTTGCCTTTTGGCATACTTTATAATATTTTGTTGGAACTGTACAGGTTGTATTGGATAATAGGAAATAAAATAAATCAGCCTTAGTGCAAGGATTTATGGTTCATCTGTCTTGGCGTTGGATTGTATTTAATTTTTTTTTGCAGTTACAGGTACCAGAGGGTTCAAATTCTTCTAATGTCCTTGTTTTTTGTCTTCTATCCTGTCCTAGAGGCTTCCCTATTATTGTTCCTCAGAGAGAGTCTGTGCTTTGGAGCTCTTTCAGTTGTTATATTAAAGCCCTTTTGCTATGTTGGTAAGATGTTGGGGAGGGGAAACTTTCTATAATCTTTTGATTAAACCTCAGTCATTTTTGTAAGTTTATTTCTTTTTTATTTTGAGAGAGAGAGAGAGAGGGGAGAGAGAGAGAGAGACAGAGAGAGAGAATCCCAAGCAGTCTCCATGCTGAAAGTGCCCACACAGCTTGATTTTGGTGAGATCATGACCTGAGCAGAAATCAAGAGCCTGATGCTTAGCCAACTGATTCACCCATGTGTAATCTTTTAGTGGGTTTTGACTTGGACTGTGTCCTTCAAAAGTGTTTCTGACCTTCCTCCAGTTTATAGCCTTTTTTTTTTTCTTAAATTTTCCATTCCCTGTCTGCAGTATTGCTAATTTAAATCCTTAAAGCCCCGTTCCCTTGTTGATCATAGTTTCTTCCCCATAGTGAGAAAAGAAGGTAGGAGGGGCACCGTGGACAGGAATTCCTCTCACCCAGCTGAGACAGGGTTTCAAAATTTTGCTTAGGCAGTTTTTTTTCCCCCTGGAAAGTAAGCTTTGGGAGTCTCTCACAATGGTTACTCTTCCCCTTATCCTGCCAAAGTCACAAGGGGAACTTTCCTGGATCCTTACAGTGAGTACCTGGTAGAATTCTCGGAAGGAAAGCCTATGAAAGTGTGAGTTCCTGTAAGACTGCAGTCCTTCTTTCGTGCTAGTCTATTCTCTGTCTCAAAATTACCATGTTTCTTCAACTTAATGGCTCTATATGCTTCTGCTCCAGGTAAGCAAAGCTTGGTTGCCATACTTTCTGAATATACCTCTTTCTCCAGATTTTTGGGGTGGCATCTGCCCTGTGACCTCAATTCTCTGATGGGTCCAAACAAAGTCACGAATTTCAGTTTATCCAACTTGTTTCATTGCAAGGATGAGAGTGAGACTTCCAAGATCTTTAGATGTCAGAGTTGAAACTAGAAGTCTTCTAGTGAATTTCTAGAACATGTATTTATTTCTATGATTTGTATGTCATCAAAGTAATGATTCTTGATATGTATTGTTTTATACATATATGTGTATTCCACAGTCTATTCAATACAACATTGTGTATTAAAATGATTAAGTACAATTAGAATAGACTACATTTCATATAGGAACATTAAAAATCAAGACAGGGTCTACTAGAAAGTTGAAAACAAAAATAGAAAAGGGGCAGTGTTTTTAACACATTGTTGTATTTGCCAGTCAAGGAAGAGAATGAGACATTGGTCGCTTAGTGAGAAATATAGTTTACAGATGTACATAGGTAGTCTAGAGGGAGCAAATGGGGTTCTATTATTTGGATAGCATCATGACAGGACTGCGCCAGGTGGAAGAGTGTAAGGTGTCATTGCACAAAGAGCTAGAGGGTTAAGAGCAAAGCAGGACTGACCATTTAAACAAAGATTATAATGGTCAAGAAAGAACTATATCAAGTATTGGTAGATGAAATGCAGCTGCGAAGAACCAGTATTTAAAAAATGGCCTATTGGCTAAGCCATATTATTTGTGGCTCAGTGCCCCTCATAATCCTTAGATGTGTTCACCAAACAGACACAACCATTCAATATAAGAAACAGCAATTTATGAGTAATGCATTTTTAAGATTTGAAATAATTTCAGTTGTCTTACTTTTATATTTTAAATTTATTACTACTAATCTACTTAACCTTTTCATTACTAATTAACAATATGCTTGGACACTAGACTTAGTGTATTCAGAATTGCTACTTAGATAGCAGTTTTCTTTATTGTAAATTACTTTGTAAGTAAATCAATCCTTTCTTGTTTTTCAGAGAAAGAATGCTATATCTAGGAACTGATATCCTGAAATATTTTTTTGTAAAACAAATCATTTGTTTTGAATCAGGTAGGCTGCAGGATTTTTATTCCTTAGGTTCTAAGTGTTCTAAGTTATTTAAAGATAACCAAAAATGTTGTTCAAAGATGTTTAACATGAAAATGGAAAATTCATTTATGAATATCTTTCAATGAGTAGTCTATAATTTCCACCATTCTTTCTTTAACCTGAGATTTGTGACTACTTATAATTCTGTTCCTTTTCATATGTTAAGCAAGATGTGTGCTAGCTGTATTAGGAAAATAGTTATTATTTTACTATTTTCTAGCCTATTTTAGAAGATCTTACTCATATTTATCATTGTCAAGATATCAAAGCTTCTTCTTTCATTTATTTAAAAAAATTTTTTTTTACTGTTTATTTATTTTTGAGAGGGGGAGATAGAGCACGAACAGGGGGAGGGACAGAGAGAGGGAGACACAAAATCTGAAGCAGGATCCAGGCTCTAAGTTGTCAGCACAGAGCCTGATGCGGGGCTTAAACCTACAAACTGTGAGATCATGACCTGAGCCAAAGTCGGAAGCTTAACCGACTGAGCCACCCAGGTGCCCTGAAACTTACTTCTTTAAATACTAATTCTAACAAGAATTGGCAAACCATAATTGGTTCTAAGCGGAAAATGGAGACCAGCTGGACATCAATATGTTCTTTTTTCTCAAAGTATATAGGGATTGTTAAAATATAGTACATATCTTTCAAGGCCCCATTCAGGGCCAGTCTCTTCCATAAAGTTATTTGTTGCTAGAGTCACTTTCACTGATATCTGCAATTCCTGAACTTCATCATGCTTATAGTATATTCTCCAAAATTGACAATTAATTTGTTTGCTTTAATATAATTTTTTACTTATCTTTCATTGTAATGCTATATCTTTGTAGCAGATTATATTTTACAAAGATGGCTACACTAATATTTCCTATCCTATATGTTCCTTGAAAATGTTATCTTGACACTTTGTCCCCTACCCTTGAATTCTGGTAGGCTTGTGAGTCAATTGCAACCAATAGAACCCAGTAGAAGAAATGCATCATGACTACAAGGCTATGTCAGAAAAAGTAATGAACTGGTCACTGGGATATTTGCTTTTGGAGCTCTGAAGTGCTATTTAAGAAGTTTGATTACTCTGAGGCAATCATATTGGTGAGGAAGTGTGGGCCTTATGAAGAGGTTATATGGAAGTCTCAGCTGTGGTCCCACCAAACAGCCATTTTCAGTTACTAGATACATGTGTAAATAAACCTGTGGTTGACTCCAATCCTAGGCTGTGGGACAATGATCACTGTCAATCATTCAGGCTTCTCAGCAGAAACAAGCCATATTTGCTCTGCTCCATCCAAATTCCCCATCAACAGAATCCATGAGAATAAAAATAAATTATTTTAATCAATTAAATCTTGAGGTATTTTGTTATGTAGAAGTAATAAGCTTAATCATTTTACATTGAATGATAAGCTTTGGAGGGAAGCAGCTATATATTGCAATTCATCTGTCCCTGTGGAGTTCTCTGGAACAAATAGGGAAGGAAGTTCCTCCATCTATGACACAGCCCTTCTTTCACTAAAGAGGAATTTTTACAGATTGTCCAGCTTTGAGGGCTCTGATTGGACCATGATGGTGAGTTGGCAGAGCTGCTGGATTAGGTTGTGCACAAAGGTACAGAGCTCTCCTTCTCTGTTTTGTGGTAAAGGGGCCCATACTGCTTCCCACAGGAAACATCTGGTCTTCTTACTTACCTTCTACTCTCTTCTTCAAAGTTACTAACCAGATTCTAGTAATTTCAAAGATTCAGGTCAAAGCCTTGAAGGGAGAAAAGTTCCTAAGTTCTCTACATAAGTCAGTACTCTAGCCCATCTCTATATTATTCCTAAGATTAGGATTTGATACTCAGATCCAACTGTATTAGATTGGTAGTTTGTTTTGTTTCATCACTTCCTATCCGGTGTTTTCGAGTATCTTGAAGCCTTCCCTCTCTTGTGGCAGGGGTATAAGTGCTGAAGTCTAACTGGTCTTCATTGATTCAGTAGTCAAATATCACTTGCTAATTCTAATTTCTAAGAGTAGACAGAGATGATCCGTGAACTTCTAATTGGAGAAGTCATAAATACTGGTGAATTAGTTGATCATTAACAACCAAAATCTATTACTTAAAAATATTGGTAATAATAATAATAATAATAATATCAGCTAGAATTTATTGAGAACTTTCTATGCCAACCTCTTTCTAAACCCTTTTCATATATTCTATCTTTTAATAGCTCTATCAGACTTGTGGGGTAAATATTAGATAATATTTAGATCGCATATTTTTACTTTGGACATGAAGAAACTAAGGGACAATAATTTTTTCTAGGTCACATAGCTAGTGAGCCGTAGCACAAGAATAAACCCAGGCTATCTGACTGGATGGACTTCTTCAACCTACAGTTTTTGAAACTTGGGAAGATTTGCTTTTTTTATTGCTATTGTTCAAAGATTATTTACATCTCCAAGCACATGCATGCTGACTAGAGTCTTATTTAGAAGACTAAATCTGAGAGTAAGAAAATATTTTCATGTATGAAATACTTTAATTATTGAAAGCTCACATTTAAAATTTTCAATATAGGGGTGCCAGGGTGGCTCAGTCAGTTAAGCAGTGGACCTTCACTCATGTCATGATCTCACAGCTCATGAGTTCAGGCTCTGTATAGGGCTCTCTGCTGTCAGCACAGTTAATATGAAGTTAATATGAAGTTATTGGCATAATACGTCTCTTTATACAGACACTGAATACAATTTGAATAACTATTATGTTCTGACAGTGGAGTCCTCCAAATCTCAGACTTTTTGATTGTCAAAGCAAACACAAGTTTTTATTGTTCCAGAAGAGTGAACATTTTCAAAAGTTAATGATGAAGAAATCAGTTTTGTTCAACTGTATCAATCCAGTGTTATTTTTACAATGTGCTGATTCATTAAAGCATTGAGCTCATTCAGCTGGCTTTCCTTAGCTGTCTCCGGTGTGGTGCGGTGGAGATACAGTGGTAAACGAGGCATGGCAGTGTCTACTCTTGAAACCAGGAAGACAATCCAGTGTATAATCACAACTGGGAGGATGATCACAGTGTCAGCTTGAGTGGGAGCGTAGTGTATGACTTCCGCAGAGCAGGTAACACAAATCCCATGACATCACAACTCTTGGCAAGGGTTCAAGGCAAATTTTTCTCTAAGAATTTTAAACAAAAAACAAGATATTTTTAACTTTAAATTATTTAAATACTACAACGCAATATCAGAAACACACATAAGAGGTAAATTGACGTTATCATATACAGTTAGCATAACATTATAATGCATAAAGGCATAAATTACTTCTAAAAAATACTTCATAAGCTTCATAACGATTTCATAATCGGCTTCATAAGCATTTTCCCCCATTATAAAATATTTTTTTCTACAAGGAAAGTTTCTATTTATATTTCACTGAAGAGTTTTGCTTTGGTTTAATATGATGAAATTCATAATTATACTTCATAACATTTTATATCTGATACATTGGGAAGAACGGTTGTGTGGGAGAAGATAGGTACATAGATTTAGTTCCCAATTTATTTTAAAGCTACCATTGTTCTAAAAATTGCTTCATGATATATTAACATTCCTTGACATTTGTGGGAAAAATGGTTTCATGATAGTGGAAGTCACTAATAGCTGCTTATTCAATATCCAATATGCCTACGTTCTTTACTAAGAGAAGCTCAGTTTTTATTGTAACAATTGATTGGTCAAAGTCATTAGTTCAGCCTCCCTTAGGCTAAGTATAAGTTGTCAGTCTGGTCAATGAAACTTCAGAAGAAATTTTCTGGTGTTCTGAAAAAGTTTGGCATTTCCTTTTTCAGATGAGAGGCTGAGGGCTGACAGCCATCACGGTAATATGAGGTGATTTTGAGAGTGGTAAGGGAGAGGTTAGAACAATTTAGGACACTGATGCTTTATGGACTGATGTAAGCCACTGTATACAGGACTTCTTATTTGAAAAAAAAACCATTGGTTAAAGTCTCTGTAGTTAAGTCTTTTAAATGCAGCTGAACTTGTGCAATGACCAAATAAGCAAAGAGTTTGTTACTACAAAATCTGTTATGTTCTGGTAGTTCTCAAAAGGTTTTTTGGCCAAAGAATCCTTTATTCAAAGAATAGTTATTAATATATCAGAACAATGAAACCAACATGACAAATCATGACATTGTTGATTTTGTTTGATTCACATTCCCATGTTCTTCCTACCTTACTATATTGCTCCCAGAAAAATCATGATATAATAATACACAGCACTTTCATTACTTTTGTTTTATGTGTGCTTAAAACATGTTACTAAAGATTAACTAAATGAAAAATCTAACTTAAATAAGATGCGTTTAAAAAATAAGCTACTGAGACTATATGGTTTTAGTATAGTTCTCAAGAAAGAACTTTACTGCTATTTAACTCAAGGAGGAATCATACAAAGGAGATATTTTTCTTGTTACTAATAAGAGGGTGTGTTGAGTAATTAATTAAAAAATATATAAACTGCTGCTTATTATACACAGACACATGCAGACACACCCACACACGCACCACACACACACACACACACCCACACACCCCTGTGTTTGTACCTGGATTAATGGAGACTAAAATGCCTATTTAGATGCATTCAGAGGAGCAAAGAAGAAGGAAAATTATTAACTTTTGGTGAGGTTCCCCTTGGAGATGGAAAACTGGAGCTGAGGTTTGAAAATAGCTAGAATTTACCTGGATAGGGAATGAAGAAAAGTTACTCCCAGCAGACATGAACGTGAAGAGTGCAAAAGCACCGAGGTGCGAGAGTGTTGTTGGCGAATAGATTGGGTGTGAGTTGGAAAGTAGTTTGATCTGAGACTGATTATGTAGACTAGAGTCAGATCTATGAAGTGCTTTGTGTCTCATGCTAAGAATTTAGACCTTTATCCTAAAAGCATTGAGGAATCTCAGGAGGAACTTTAGAGGTAGAGTGATTACTGCTAGATACAAGTTTTTAAAATAATTTTAGGAAGCTAATATTTATAGCAGAGGTAAATAAGCTGGATGGTAGGGAATGGTAGGAGGGAGATAGAAGGAAAAATATTGGTAGTGTATTTCCTTTAAATCATTTAGTTAACATACAAAAATAAGTTTACCAGTTAATTTGAATTCTACAAACCTAAGTGAACAGTAAGACCACAAAAAGAAGAAGATAAGAAGAAGATAAGAAATTATAGTCCATATGAAATGTAATGGTACACTTAAATGGAAGCTCTTGAATTCTTTAAACTGGTAAAAAAAAGTCTACGATCTGAATTTGTAGTTTCATCTGTGGATATTTTCTGTTTCTTCCTCAAGTATCCTTGCGATGAAGAGGGGGTGTTAAAAATATTTACCTGCAGTTATATGTCTCTGTATCCATGATGTGATGTGCTGTGTTTGAAGTCTGTGATATGGCACATGGTGGCTGAATTATGATTATTCAGTTGCTTTTTTCCCCAAAGTTGCAAAGGGTTTCCACTAGGTTAATACAACTATATCTATGCCATTATTTCAATATTTTACTTGTATGAGCAGTTGCCAAATGAGCAATGAGACATCATTAATTCCTATACTCTCAGGGCCTTATTTATGTGAGTAGATACTAGTTAAAAACTCAGAAAAAACAGGCTGCGTTAGTTTACATTAAACATTAAATAATAGAACACTGTTCTTAATATCACAAGATAATATTGTGGGTTGCTCTATGAGCAGATTATCAATTCAGAGGCCAAGATTAATATTGATATAAGTAAAGGTAGAACACAGCAGAGAAAATAATTACGCAGAATATTCAGCCCAAATTGTTTAGAGTTGTGCCAATGCTTTCTGCAATGGGAAGTAACATTTATTTTGATGAATATAATACCACCAGCTACAGGTACTTTTGCAATAAACTACTTGGAAGATAAGAATCAAACAGAAGCATATTGCTCTCAAAATAAAAAAAAGAGACATATTCTCAGTTTCTCTGGTTTCTGCAATATCGTATTTATTGCATTATAGCTAAGTGCCAGCTACTGGAAAGAGCAGTATCATCGTTGTTAAAACGTGGTCCAGATGGCTTCTGACTGGGACTGTATTAGTAGTAGGCAAGGCTGTTAGATACAATTGAAAAATTGCTACATGTGTGTTTTCTAGCCTCCGTGGTCATCTCAGTAAACAAAGTGGTCTTCACCTTCATAATCTTATTTAACCTATTGTTTGTGATAAATTTACTCATTTATTTAACAAAATTTATCAAGATCATTTTATGTACCTGAAAGTAATTGTGATATTATTATATTGGTCTCATTCCCTGAGGAACTCGGAGTACAGTGGACAGAATGAACAGCAAATCGACATTACATTTTATTGTGTGAGAAGTGCTGTATTTGGGGTATAGAGAAGACTCTTTGGAGACATTAAAGAAGGGAATTTTATGCAGGTTTGGAAGAGGAAATCCTTCCTAAAGCATTTGACATTGGCAAGATCAATCGAACTAACTTGGAGATGAGTTAGTGGTGAAGGTGTTCAGGGAGAGAAAATACCATGTAAAATCACAGACCAATGTAATGGGTTGGTTTCTCTGAGAAGGGTTGAAGCTAGAAAAATGTAGGAATGAATCAGATCACCATATGTCCTGTGTGCTAAAGGAAGGAGTTCAGATCAACAGAGTATCATTGAAGGCTTTTAAGAAACCATGTAATGATAAAACCCCAGTGGCTGAGGGGAGAATGCCTGGGAAAGAATGGGCCTGAAGAAAGGCCCCTGCTTAACAGACTAGTGCAGTGACTCATGTGCAAAGCTTTAAGGAACTGGAAGAAAATCCTTAGCTCTTAATTTTCTTGGGTCATGAGCTCTCCTTCAAGAGTCTGATGAATGCTGTGCACTCTGGCATTGCATACTCACATTTATTTGTGATAAGATAGAAAATACTATTCCACAGACTGCAGAGGTTGCTCTTAGGAGAAAAGATAAAAAGTCAGTAATGAGACCATACTGCACTTTTCTGGAGATTTCAGGCTTCTGAGTGATGGTATAATGCAGTGTAGGAAGATTATGGATAGTAAGCAGCATGGGAATGGCAGAAAGACATGGCTAAAAGGGAGTATTTGGAAAATAAAATTAATTCTCTCAAAATAAATTTAAGAACTGAATTCAACAGAGGAAGTACCTGGGGCACCTGGGGTGGCTCAGTCGGTTGAGTGTCCAACTTTTGATTTCCGGTCAGGTCATGCCAGGGTCATGGGATCGAGCCCTTATGTTGGGCTCTGTGCTGAGTGTGGAGTCTGCTTGGGATTCTCTTTTTCTCTCCCTCTGCCTGCTTTCCTGCTGGCATGCTCTCTCTTTCTCAAATAAAAAGAAAAAACTAGAGGAAATAACAGAAGATTTTAAATTACTACCTTACCCCAGAAAACAAAATAAATAAATGGATCAATTCCAATGACTTCAGAAAAATTTTATTTTTTTTTTTTTTTTCAGCGTTTATTTTTTTTTTTGGGACAGAGAGAGACAGAGCATGAACGGAGGAGGGGCAGAGAGAGAGGGAGACCAGAATCAGAAACAGGCTCCAGGCTCTGAGCCATCAGCCCAGAGCCTGACGCGGGGCTCGAACTCACGGACCGCGAGATCGTGACCTGGCTGAAGTCGCACGCTTAACCGACTGTGCCACCCAGGCGCCCCAGAAAAATTTTAAATGTAAAGAAAATTGTCAAATAAATATCCATCCTTCTCTCTCCCTCCCAAAATACGTATGCCCAGAAATCTTCACGAGGGAGTTCTATGAAACTGTTAAGAACTGATAACTATAATGTGAATGAAATAGAGTATAGAAAAAGAAAAAAATATTCCACATTATTATCATATATGAAACATCATAGTCATAAAAAAGACTGACAAAAATAGTTCAAAAAATTTTAGATAAGTCTCAATATGAATATTGATACAAAAATCCTAAAAATATATCTTGGCAACATAATCCAGTGTAATATAACTTGAGCAAGTGGGATTTATTCCAGAAATGGAAACACACTTCCATAACTCATAATACAAACATACCTAAAGAGAAAAAATCATACAATCTCATACAATCATGTGCATATATACTAAAGGGCATTTGACTGAACATAGATTTTTCGATAAATTCTCTTAAGAAAATATTTCTTTGGGGCATGTGGGTTACTCAGTGGGTTAAGTGTCCTACTCTTGATTTTGGTTCCGGTCATGATCTCATGGTTCATGGGCTCGAGCCCAGTGTTGGATTTTGTGCTATTGACATGGAGCCTGCTTGGGATTCTCTGTCTCCCTATCTCTCTACCCCTCCCCTGCTCTCTCACTCTTTATCAAAAATAAATAAATAAACATTGAAAAATTTTTAAAGAAAATATTTCTTTTACTATATAAACTTTATGTACATCTCATCTTAAATGCCAACATTATGCTTAATATGAAAAATATACATCGTGTTAAAGTCAGAAAAAGACAAAGGTGTTCATGGTCACACTATTTATTTTTCTGGATTTTAATAATCATTTAACTCCCCAAATTTCTAATATATTTAACAGCTTTTAACACTGTTGATGCATAAAGAAAATCAGTTTTATAGGAATTAATATTCCCTGAGGGATGATGTTTGTTTATTTATTTATTTTTATTCAGTCAGTCATCAGTCATTTTATTTATTCTGAGGATATAATGTCCCTGCCAATACAGCTTGTAAAAATTAAAGTGGCAAGCATTCACATAGTGCATACTATGTGTCAAGAATTTCTTAGAGCACTTTACATGTATTAAGTCACTTAATATTCACAATGACCCTGAGTGAGACAAAAGTCAGATACAGAGGAATGGAGTCATTTGCCCAAGGTCATGTAAGTAGCATGTTGCAGAAGCAGGATTCAGCATGGAATCCACTGCTGTGTGTCTGGCCCCCATATAGCGATAGATTTATATTTACTTCTGATGAGATTAGTCAGTCACTTGATCTTAAAATTAGGGTATTCATCCTATTAACTTTTCTCTCCAGTGTATATAGCTTTCTTCTGGAATTCTCTTTAAAATTACATGTTCGGGGCGCCTGGGTGGCTCAGTCGGTTGAGCGTCCGACTTCACCTCAGGTCACGATCTCGCAGTCCGTTAGTTCGAGCCCCGCGTCGGGCTCTGGCTGATGGCTCAGAGCCTGGAGCCTGCTTCCGATTCTGTGTCTCCTTCTCTCTCCTGCCCCTCCCCCGTTCATGCTCTGTCCTCTCTCTGTCTCAAAAATAAATTAAACGTTAAAAAAAATTAAAAAAAATAAATAAAATTACATGTTCATTTTGTACATACCCTCAGCTTCTGGCTTTAAAAAACACTTTCAAGATGAGCAAAATCCTGATATGTCCAAAATGAGATGTTATTTTTCTTCTAAATTGGAAAAAGTAGCTTTCCTGTTTGGTTAAATTCTTAGATGTCCCACTTTCTTTCCTAGTTAAAAACATGCTTTTAAGTAGAAATTCAACAGGTAATAATCAAGATTATTATGAATGGTAATTGAATTAATGTATATATATCCTATATTTAACATTATATATGACATATAATATGATGCTATTACAGGTATAATATGTAATGCTACACATATGTAATATCATTACATATATGTATACATGAAATAGATATATTATTACATAAATGTCAATATAGTGACACATTCATATTATATATCTAGTTATGTAAAACATAAGTATTATTATATAAATATATATACTATTACATACATACATATTGTATATCTACACAAAATTATATATATCATATATATAATTATAGTTGCTATGTTGACATATATATATATATGATAGTGCATGTATATATGTCATACATATTACTTACATATATAATAGCATATATATATGCATATATATATATATATAGTTTTTAAATACATATTTGTTGTTGCTATGTTGACCCAGCAGTTTTCCTCTCTGAAAGCATGTAGCTTTGATATATGCACTAATTATTTCAAAAAATTAGGTACACTAGAGTAATAGTAAAATTATTTGGAAAAACAACTTACTAAACATGATCTGTATATATCAATAAAATACAACCTTAGTTGCATACCAGATTCATCTGTGGAGGCTCAATCCAAACCTACTAAATAAAATTTCTTGGATAAAGCTCAGATATGTATCACAGATGGTTCAGATCTATAAAGAGGAATGAGTTCATCTAATGTGGTGCCACAGAGCATACCTTTGGAGTGACATGGCTGTAGGTTCTGAGACAGGGCTCCTCCATTTACCAAGTAAAAGCTTCCCTGGGCTCGGCCCTTAACTATTTGTCAGTACGATACCTTTAGAATCATATTCTAGTAGGGATAAATTCATTTTTTGATTTAACTAATACAACTCTTATTATTATGTAAGGCACTATTCTAGACACCTTGGATACAGGTGGTTTAAAACAAAGTCTCTGCCTCAGTTTGAAAAAACTAAATCAAGTAATATTAAAGTCCAGTTATAAGATATTCAGTAAAGAAAGGAATGCAGGGTAAAGTGATAGAGGCTTATCTTTCTGAGAAGATGCTATTTGGCAAAAATCAAGTAAAGCAAGCCATGGGGAGACTAGGTGGCTCAGTCGGTTAAGCATCTGACTTCGGCTTAGGTCATGATCTGACGTTCGTAGTTTTGAGCCTGGCGTCAAGCTCTTGCTGACAGCTCAGAGCTGGAGCCTGCTTCAGATTCTTGTCTCCCTCATCTCTCCTCTCTACCCTCCCCTGCTCATGCTCTGTCTGTGTCTCTCTCAAAAATAAATAAACATTAAAAAGAAAGAAAGAAAGAAAGAAAGAAATGAAAGAAAGAAGAAAAGAAAGAAGGAAAGAAAAGAAAGAAAGAAAGAAAGAAAAGAAAGAAAGAAGAAAGAAGGAAAGAAGGAAAGAAAGAAAGAAAGAAGAAAGAAAGCAAGCCAATGAATCATGGACATATTGTGGAGGAAGAGCATTCTAGGATGAAGGAACTGGCAAAGACCCCTGAGTCAGGGCACACTTGAGAGTTTCTAAAGCATCTCAAGTTGTCCAGTCTGGCTGAAGTGGAGTGATGTATATGATAGAGGGTGATTGATGCTGGAGATACAGTCCAGATGCCAGATCACAGAGACTCTGTAGGTCTTTTATTCTAAGGCACTTTTAAATGATTGGATAGTTTTCAGCAGGTAAGCAATTGATCTGAACTTAGTATGACTTGCATTTATCTGGATTATAGGAGTCACAGTGAAAAAGAAAGAACCCAGAACTATGACTATAGTTTAGGCAAGAATTATCGGTGGTTTGGACTATGAGTAGTGGAGGTGGAGACACTGTGAAGTCATCAGCTTTCAGATATATTAAAAAAAATAATGTCAGCAAAATGGATGTGAAAGCTCATTGTACTGTTTCTGACCCAGATTCCTTTTTGCATTTCTTTTCCACTATTGTTTTAACATTTTTGTATATTTCAAAAGAAAAATCTGAAATCTCCCACATCAACCCTGTCCTCAAACAGTTTAGGAAAGAAAATTTTGTTCAGTATTTAATAGATTTTTCATATTTCAAGTTAAATAACAGAGCTTTAATGAGATATTTAAAAATTCAAAACATTAATAATTTCAACAGAAACATCAACATATTTAGCAATAAATATACATTAGTTAAACACCAGCAACTTTCATCCGCTAGACCATGAAATTTAGTAGCTCTGGCTTCTTGTTTTCTGTGTTCATCATGATGAAATCACCACTCCTGCTAAGTTGTTGACACAACTAAGTTGTTGACACAAGGGGAGAATTTCAAATTTACTTCCTCCATAATGGGCGGTAGGGAAGTAAAACCAACATCAGTAGTTTTATTGGAAGCCAACAAATTCTTTAATAAATTTTTTAAATGTATAGCTATTATATTTCATCATGTCAAATTTTGTTACAAAGTTTCTGGAATCTTTGTTCTGAAATTCTCCTCCCGAAGATTTACTTTGGTTGTTCTATTTCAAGAATTTGCTAACATTGCAAATTACAATAAAGTTTTCTTACATGTCTTTACATGTATACACATATTTTGTGTGCATCTCTATCTAGCTTCAAACCCTTGCTTTGTGTTATTCTCTTCATAATTTATTTTGCTTAAATTGAAAACTTACTTTCACAGACATTTCATACTTATTTTCAGCCATTATAGATCATATTGAGATGAACATATTTGTAAAAAACTCTTAATCTTTTTTTGTTTTTACTTTAGTTTAAAAGTTCTGAGCACGTTTGTGGATCTTGCTATGTATTTTTAAATTGCTTTCCAGAAAATTTCCATGAATTTATTGATCTACCAGCCATGTGTGAAAATGCCTGCTTCACTTTATTCTCAACTATAGAACTCATAAATGTAAGTCACTATTCTTTAAGACCTCATGCGACTGTTAGTAGGTTACACAAAGTATTAAATATTTTTATCAGCTCTTTGAAAATATATCAGGGACATGGTGGGAAGCAGTAAAAATTCATGTAAATTGCATAGACATTCTCATTCTTCCCCTACTTAATAAATTTGAAGTCAATGTCAATGTGACTGAGTAAATCAAACTTATAATGCTTGTAACTTCTAACGAATTAAATTGGTGTTTGGTGCTTGTGAGAAATAAACCCGCTGACCCAATCAAAGGAAGGACATAGAGACTCAGAGCACAGTGAAGTGAGGCTTTAATCAATGTCTTGGAAGAGCCAGTGTCTGATGGACAGGCACACTCTGAGCCAGCGGTGACAGCAGGCTGTTTATCTCTTAGCATGCAAGTCCCTCCCCTGATTCCTCATTGACTGAGTACTATAGAGGAAGTCTGGTATTCCCATGTAAGGCAAAAAGTAGTGTGATTGGAACAAATGTACATTCCTGAGGTAACACAGAGACTCAGTTCTTTGATGCAAAGCCAGTGAAAAGTAAGCCCCCAAAAGGAAGGTGCGGGGGGAGGGAGAAGAAACAGGAAGGGAAGTATCTAAGGTTTGGGACTTTGTTGTGAAGGGTCGGTCCTACATACTTCCATACGTTGTAAACTTATTGTTGACTACACAGCACAGCTTTTATTTGGCATTTCTAAAAATGAATCATCTCCCTTCTCACAGTCTTTAAAATAATTCATTTAAGAATCACTATTTAGGAAAGAGAAGGGTCAGTTTATTATTCTACTGCTACTACAGGTAAAGATCTTGGTAATGATTTTGTAATAATAAATAAGCTGAAAAAAATAGAATGTGGAAAATGTTTCATGATAATTAACATATCTCAATATCGAATGTGAGGGCAGTATAGAAGTTAACAAAAAACAGTTAAGGTACTGTTTAAAACATCTCTGTGATGTTGTAGTAGCAAATAAACTAACTCCCTGGATTGAGTAAAGTTGCCAGATATCTTCTCAGCTCAGAAAATGATTTGTTCTGAGATTTTAAGAAAAGAGAAAAGTCTCCTAAGGCCTCAACCTCCTCCTCTTGGAAGATATCTGAATTTATGTCAGCTCGAAAGTAGTGTGATCATACAATTCGTACAACTTGTACAATTCTAAGCATCCTTGTATGTTGAACTGTATGTATTAGAACTTTGTTAGTATTCTTTGAAAGACATATATGACATGGATTTGCTGGGTCAAAGTGAATACGTGATTTTTACGAATATGTAAAGTCAAATTTCTGTATAGAAAGGCTACTTTCTTATACTCTCAACAATAGTTCATTGGAGTACCTATTGTTCCTGTCAAACACTGGATATGATTGATTTTTACTGGGTGAATAATGTTATTTTGTTTTTTTAATTTGTTTCTTTCTGATAGATAGGAAAGTTGAACTTATTTTTTATTGGCCATTTATATTTCTTCTACTGTTACCTGGCTCATAACCATTATGCATTTACCTATTTAGACATTTACCTCTTAATTTATATTTATAGGAGCTTTTCAGAGATTATACATACTAATTTATGTTGCGGGGTGCCTGGGTGGCTCAGTCGGTTGGGCGTCTGACTTTGGCTGAGGTCATGATCTCACTGCTTGTGAGTTCAAGCCTTGCGTTGGGCTCTGTGCTGACAGCTCAGAGCCTGGAGCCTGCTTCAGATACTGGGTCTCCCCCTCTCTCTGCCCCTCCCATGCTCATTCTCTGTCTCTCAATAACAAATAAAATGTAAAAAAAAAATTATGTTGCAAGTGCTCCTTTGTCCATTAACTTTATGTTGTCTTTGTCATAAAGGTTTAATATTTAGGTAGTCAAATTTGACAATTTCTCTTTTGCTCTAGGAAGAATTTTTTTCTTTACAGTATTTTCCCTGAATACTTTTATAACCCTTTGTGTGTGTGTGTGTGTGTGTGTGTGTGTTTAATGTGCATTTGTAGTTTATCTAGACTGTAATAAAATCTTGAGATAGAAATCTAATATTGTTTTCCCAAGTGGATAGCCATTTGTGAAATAGTCTCAATTTTCACCCACGTAAAAATAAATGCCCATTTACTTTCTATTAAATTCTCACGTTAACAGAAATCAGTATCTGTGCTCACCATTCTGATCCATTGATCTTGAAAGTACAAATATATGTTTTATTAACCTGGGCATTCTTTCGCTGCCCTATTATTTTTAATTTTCTAAATTAGCTGTTGTTGATTTTTTTTCCTAAAGTAACTTTATAATTAATTTTCAAGTTCCATAAAGAATCCCTTAACATTTTATTTGGAATTACTTTGAATTCTTAGATTGTTCTTATAATATCAAATTTGTCCATAGAGAAACATGAGAAATCTCTACATTTATTTGTGGCTTGTTTTTTACATCTTAAAAGATTTTTTAAAAATATTTATTTATTTTTGAGAGAGACAGAATGCGAGTGGGTTAGGGGCAGAGAGAGAGGGAGACAGAGAAGAGAAGCAGGCTTCAGGCTCTGAGCTGTCAGCACAGAGCCCGATGTGGGGCTCAAACTCAGGAGCTGTGAGATCATGACCTGAGCCGAAGTTGGACGCTCAACCGACTGAGCTACCCAGGCACCCCTTATTTTTTTACATGTTTAAATGAAGCTTTATAGCTTTTCTGAAGGGGGCAAAGTTATCTGATCTTATCAGTTTTTAAGTTTATTACTTGCATTTCTGTAATTTTATTTTTATGGAGGAAAGGCAAAGGGAAAACTTTCTTTTTAGTTGTCTTGCTTGGTTAGAAAGCCTATTCAATTTTCATCTGTTGAAAAATGGAATAAAAATATTCACCCTCATATGATTTTTATTGATTGAGATGATATATGAAAAGAATTTTACTTACATGAAGAATTAGATAAATTAAGGTGATGTTACTTTGAGAGTTTTAGACATAAGGACTAGGCCTATTGAAATGTTTTATGTTTAATAATATATATTTAATATATACTACATATAAATATATAATATACTACATATAAATATATAATATATATAAAATTTTAATTTTGAATGTTCAAACTCTCTATATTTGGACAGGTTCTATTTAACTATTAACTATTTCTCTCCTCATTTCCCATATTAATAATACTCAAGTAATAATGCCCAGGAGTCTAAACATTATAAATACTATGTTAATCTTGAAAATAAACAGTGTCAACTTACACTATTTGCTTGTCAGGTAAGTCAGTTTTAACAGGTTAGGAAACATGGCTTCAATTAACATAAAGTCCCAAACAATAGTTCCTGTTATATTTGTCACATGAAAGAAATTTAGAGCAAGACCCTTGTCAATGTTGATCTCTCTCCAGCATAATTCCATAAGAATGATGTGATTTGAAGTGATGTTCTGGGGCCAATGGCCAAGAAATAATTTTTAAGATGTTTTCAGTGCAAAAAAAAAAGGTGTTTTTATTACAGCAATGTGCAGAACCCATGGGCAGAAAGAGCTGCACTGGAGTTGTGAGGAGTAACTGGTTATATAAGATTTTCTATCCTATAGAGGGATGGGTGATAGTAGGATTCCAGGAAATTAAGTCTATAGGTTTCTGGAGGTCTGGATATTGAAGATTCCTTTTTTCTTGTAAATCATTAAGACAGTTACAAACTGATGAAGATTCATGTCCTGCAAGTATGAGATCTCTATCAGCTAACCATTGTTTTTTCCCCTTTCTTTGTTTTTGGGCAGCCAAGAGTGCCAGCGGAATGGCCACACATATCCCACCTAGGGGTTGCAGGGTGTTAGCTAGTGCTTTGCCCTAGTTTGTCTTTTGTTCTCTCATCAGGAAGACCTAGGTCATCTCCATCTTTATGTTCTGCCATTACTGACCGTGTGATGATCTCTACTGTTCTCATTCAAGGCAAAAAAATGACACCCCCATGCCGAAGTAAAGACGATCCTAGCAGTATCCATATACTTTTATTGGGAAAATAACAGCTTTCCCTGGAATCCTTCCTGTGCAAAGTGATGCCACATAGACAACCCTAGATTTGAAAGAAGACCAAGAAATGGGTTTTACCTTTGCTAGCCTTTGGTAGACGCAGATAAGAATACAGAGGTTTAAGGGGTTTCAAAATATGTTTTTAGATCAACCACTCTACATTTCCAACTTAATAAATTTGAGAGGAAATGAGCGAAAAAAAAATAAATGTTCATTGACTTATGATTTATTATCACAAATGACCTTTATTTTCATTATTTTAAATGTACCTGTATTTTTAGTAGGTCAAATGACTACACACAGAGAGCTTTATGACATTTTTCAAAGAATCACAGATAAATAAAAACTTTTTCAAATGTAGCAGCAACATGGGCCATCAGGAATCACATATTAGTACACAATTTCCACAATTTGTTCTTCTCTCAGCTATGATTCATCATTGAAGCTGGGAAATATTTTTATCTATTAAGAGTAAACCGAATTATCTGAAGGATGAAATAAAAAGCACATACATAAATATATTTTAATGGATAGTTATGAGACTATTCTAATCTTGAGTAATAACCAAATTAAGGGAAACTGTACCAAATATTCAGTGCCTATATTTGACAGGCGGTATCTTAGGCACAGTGGACAACATCTTTAGCAGTAGAGATAGAATCCCTGCTCCCCCATACCTTACTGTTCAGTAAATTAAATAGAAGAGTAGCTCTGTTTTAGAAATTTATATGCATAATATATAATCAAGGCCAAATTATAATGTAGGCATTATTAATCCCACCTTTTGTTTAAAGGAAAGAAAATGAGGCTTAGGAGAAAAAGTGACTTAGGCAACAACTTAGAGTTCCGAAAAGATAAAATATTAGTTGAATAAGTCTGAACACAAATCTCTTACATTCCCTTACACCACCATCCAGTGCTAAGTTTATATTACACTGAGGTTTAATTATTTATATTTACCCCATTATAATGTTTACATCTATCAAAATGCTTCATGTATCAGCCAAATGTTCTAAGTCTTAGCTCTTAAGTTCTCTGGATCTTGATTTTGTCATTTATAAAGCAGATAATAATGTCTCACAAAATAGCTGTAAGATTTCTCTCTATCTCAAAAAAAACCTTATAAGGTACACTTTTTTTGATCCAACAATTGCAGTTTCAGTTTATCCTGAGTAGCTTATCAGAAATTCCATAAAATAATTAACATATGAGACTGTTTGTTGTAACAATTTTTATATTTATGATATAATTAATTATTTTAATAATTACTATTTATGATAATAGTGTTCTGAACTAGACTTAAATAGGTTATGGTTCACCCATACAGAATACTAATATGCAACCATTAAGTGAAATTATCTTAACAAATACTTACTAATAAGAGAATTTTTCAAATCTAGTATTAAATGAAAAACACTACTGATTCAACTATCCAGGCACTATAGGGATCATGACCGTACTTGTGTAAGTTAAGAACTTTATCAAGAAAACATGTAATGTCAGGAACCTGTATTAATTTCATGTTGCTGCTGTAACAAACTCCACAGAGTGGCTGAAAGCATTATAACTTTAATCATGGTACAGAACCAACCTTACGTTTCTGGAAAAAAATCTCACTTTCTGTATGTTGCTGGATTTAATTTGCTGGTATTCTGTTGAGTATTTTTTGTGTCTATATTCATAAGAGATATTGTTCTGTAGTTTTCTAATTTATATTTTTTGTCTGGTTTAACTTCAGGGTAATACAGGCCTCAGTATGAGTTGGTAAGTGTATTCTGTTTTCATATTTCCTGAAAGATTTTTTTCAATAATTGACATTAATTCCTAATTAAATATTTGGTAGAATTTAACAGTGAAACCATTTGGGTTTGGACTCAACTCTATGAGATTTTTTTTTTTAATTTTTAGAAAAAGAGTGTGTGGGTGGGGGAGAGGAAAAGGATGGGGGGGGGAGAGAGAGAGCGCGCGAAAGAGAGAGAGAGAGAGAGAGAGAGAGAGAGAATCTTGAGCAGGCTTCATGCTCAGTGTGGCAGTGTGGGACCAGACCTGGGGCTTGATTCCAGGATCCTAGGATCTTGACCTGAGCTGAAATCAAGAGTTGGACACTTAAACTACTGAGCCATCCAGGCATCCCAGAGATGGTTTTAAATTAGTAATTCAATCTCTTTATTTGTATAGTTCTGGTCAGATCTTTCAGTTGTTTTTTTGAGTCAGTGTCAGTACTTCATTTCTTTTTAGAAATTTGCTAATTCATCTAGGTTATCTAATTTTATTGGGATATAGTTGTTCAGTCTTCCGTTATAATCTTTTCTATTTCTGTAAGGTGGTATTAATGCCTCTTCTTTCATTTTTTGTTTTATTTGAGTATTCTCTCTTCTTCTTGGTCAGTCTACTAAAGGACTGTCAATTTTGTTGATCTTTTCACATAACTAATTTTTGGGTTCATTGATTTTTTTTTTATTGTTTCTCTACTCCCTTTTCCATTAATTTCTTCTTTTATCTGTAAGATTATATTTAAATGGATTTCTTCTGGATTGGATTATACTTTTTAATTCATTGGATTACACATTTTACTTAATTCTGACAGTCTCTGATTTTCAATTAGAGTGTTTAATTACCTTTAAAGTATTCATCTTGTTATCATCTTGCTATTTGTTTCCTATTTTTCCCATATGTTTTTGGATTATCAGCTAAACGTTTTGTGTGTGTGTGTGATTTTGGTTGCTGTAGAGTTCAGTATAGATTTTTATAGTTTAGCAGTTTAGAGTTTATAATATACATTTTTAGTTTATTACATGAATCATCAAGTAATATACAACTTCACATCTATTATCAGAAACAAAGCATTTTTTTACTTCTCTACTGCAGATCTTTGTGCTGTTGTTGTCATACATTTTACTTAAATATATATTAGAAACACCACAACCTTCTGCTTTGTTTTAATCAGTCAATATTTTTATGTGTACTTATTCTGTTGCTATTGCCATACTGTTTATTCCATTGTGAAGATCCACACTTACGTATGGTGCCATATTATTTCTCCCTGTAGGACTTTCTTTAATATTTCTGGCAGGGTGAGTCTACTGGTGATGAATTCTTCCAGCTTAGCCTTTCTTTTGGAAATATATTTTTGCTGGATGTATACTTCTAGGTTGACAGATTTTTTTCCGGTGTTTTAAATATGTTGCCATATTATTCTTGTTTGACTCTTATTTTATGAGAATTGTACCTTATCTGTGTTGAGAATTGTACCTTATCTGTGATGCTCCTTACAATATGTCTGTGTTTTCTGGAGCTGTTTAAAATAGTTTTTTTTTTTTCTATGCCTGATGGAAACCTTGGAGTTTCCCAACACATTTCTTGTAATTCAAGTTCATTAAACTTCTTGGATTGACAGGATTATAGTTTCATTAAATTTAGTAAGTTTTGATCATTATTTCTAAAGATATTTTTTTCTGTCTTCTGTTTTCTCTGTTTTAGGGATTACAAATATATTTATGTTAAGCCTCTAGAAGTTGTTCATTTTTTAGGATTTTTGTTTCTCTGTATGTCATATTGATACTTTTTTATTGCTTTGTCTTCAAGTTCACTATTTTTTTTTTGCAATATCTATTCTGTCATCAATCTTATCCAGTATATTTTTCATTATAGTTTTCATCTCCACTAATTTAGTTTGGACTTAAAAAATATTTTCCAAGTATCTATTTAAAATGTTCAATCATTTTTCTGGCTTTTAAAGTATATAGAATGCAATTATAATAACTTTTTAAATGTTCTTGTCTGCTACTTCTAAAATTACAGTTAGTTATGAATTTGTTGATGATTGATTGTTTTCATTTTGGGTCTATTTTCTTGCTTTTTAAAATGTCTGATAATTTTTTATTGGATATTAACATTGTGAACTTTACCTTTTGGGTGGTGGATAATTTTGCATTCCTACAGTTTTTGAACATTTTGGGGGAAGAAATTAGAAATAATTTGTTCTTTTTAGTAATGATTTAGTTACCTGGTATGGTAGACCAAAGCTATTTTTAATCTGGGATGAATTATTCTGCACAACTGAGGCAAGAAACTTCTGTAAGTATACTGTTCAAAGCCAACTGTGGCTTGTGGGAGAAGACACTATTCCTAACCCTTCATGAGTGCTGGGTACACTCCCCTCTCATGATTTTGGGTGTTTTTCCCCCTGGGATTAGTCTCTTGCATGCATATTCTGATCAGAAATCTGCAGAAGATATGCACATATTGGCAGTTTCCTCTCAGTGAAACTCCTTTCATTGATTTTAACAGACTCTCATCTTGGCCTTAAATGGATCTGTAACAGAAGAGAAGCCAAAGTATCTAAGTACAAGTACTTAGATGGGGGTAGATGTAAGGGTGGGAGCTCATAGAAGTTTTCTTCTGATTGTTTCAATTTTCTTACTAAAGTTATAAGACAACCATTGGGTAAGAGAGAAGATTGGAGTAGATGTTTTAGTTGTGAGAAGAGAAAAAAATGAAACATCATTTCAGAAAAAATGGTAGAATCAGTAGTTTTGAGAAATATATTATCATGGGTAGGCAACATTAAAAGCTTTCTTGAGATTTAAGTTCATGAATTGAAAATGAGAACAGTCAGCATAATTGTGTTGCCCCCTAGTTATGTTCTATTGCTCATGGGCAAATGTAAAACTTAGGATCTACCAAATAGGTTTGTAGAAAAAAAAACAATGATTCTATTATGGAATATAGGTGAACTTAAATGAGGCACCATACTTTTTGACAGAAACATGTTGTTTTATATTTTTAATAATGAAAATGTAATGTTTATATGTAAAGTTTTAAGAAATATAGAGGCATATACAAATAGAAAATGCAAGAGGCTTTGGATTCAAACACCTCTTTATTTGAATTTAAGTTATGCCATTTGCCTTTGTGACCTTAGGAAATATATGGATGCTTCTAAATCATAGGAATAAAAACACAAATTTGAAGGAAGAGTAGCTTTAAATAAATGAGATAATCTTTGGTCTAGTATCTATGAAAAAAAATCAATACACATTTTACTTTCCTATAGAAAATAGAGAATTTAATGAAAACATTATTATCAAATGGATTAAGTATATGTTAACACAAAAAAAATTTGGAAGGAGGAGGTAATGTCTTTCATCATGGGCTGAGTTTACTTTAATATGTTTCAATCAGACTTTAGAATTTCTGTCAAATGAATTACTTTCATAGGAAGTTATACTTTACCTTCATATCTGCATTTCAAGTTTGTAATAGATATTAAATATTATGCAAGAGAATTTAAGGGAAGGAACCATGTCAAAATGGTAATCAGAACTTTGCCTCGACAAGGTGAAAGTATATGCTTTTGTGAATCTTTCTGTACAGCAATAACATTTTTTTAGAAAATGAAACTTATCCCTAATGAATACCACTTTACCTTTTTGTTCTTCCCTGAAATGGGAATTTGAATGAACTGACTGAATCCAAATATATTTTTCTTTTATGTTAGTCTTTCCGCAATTCAGAGGTGATGTATCTCCAATTATGGGAAGAAGGCTTTATCAGAAAAAAGAAAAAACAATAAATGGCATAGAGTTCAAGAGCTTCTATTTATATGTCCCAAGGAAAAGGAGACTGAGCAGAAACTAACATTTCATTAGGAGCTTTCAGCAAAGGACAAAACTCTTCATGCTGGGAAAAGTGCAAAGTCAAATAAGCACTTCTTAATATTATGAGAAACATATGTCCTACCTTTACATCAAAAAATTGCTAATAAGAGAAGAGGATATTAAACATTGGCTAATACCAAATGTGCAACTGTGCAATTGTTAAAGGTAAGTTTAAATTTGTTATGGATGGTTATTTCTGTTTTTTCCATCATTTTGCTGGAAAATAAAGGATTTTCACAATTGTCTACATCTATTCTTCACAAAGAGATAAAAATTATGTTAGCAATAGTGTAAATGCTGGGAGAGGCAAATAGAAATACACTATTTTAAGTTCCTTAATTTTATCACATAAGTGATATGTATGATCATGTAAAGGTATATGCTATAATTCCCTATTTCAACCGCCTAAATAACAAAATTAGAATGATAGCTAATTAACAAAAGAGATTAACATGAATAAAGAATACTCAATTTCAAAAGTGGGCAAGAAAAAAAGGTAAAATAACAAAGTAAACATGGGATAAAATAAAACATAGGGGTGCCTGGGTGGCTCAGTCTGTTTAGGGTCCAATTCTTGTTTTAGCCTCAGGTCATGATCTCACAATTTGTGGGAATGAGCCCTATGTTGGGCTCTGCATTGACAGTGCAGAGTCTGCTTGGGATTCTCTATCTCCCTCTCTGTGTGCCCCCTCATGCACATGTACTTTCTCTCTCTCTCAAATAAATAAACATTAAAAAAAATAAAACCAATAGCAACATGGCAAATTTAAACTTGGCAGTATCAATATTCTAAATATAAACATCACAATTCAAGGTATAAACTGTCAGAGAGGTTGAAAAAACCAAGACCTGACTATATGCTACCTACAACTCTTATTTATTTTTTTAAGTGCTTATTTATTTTTGAGGAGAGAGAGAGAGGGAGAGAGAGAGCCCAAGTGCGGGAGGGGCAGAGAGAGAGAGGGAGACACAGAATCCAAAGGAAGTTCCAGGCTCTGAGCTGTCAGCACAGAACCGACCAGGGGTTCGAACCCTGTGAGATCATGACCTAGCTCAAGTTGGACACTTAACTGACTGATCCACCCAGGCGCCCCTACAGATCTTATCTTAAATAAAAGACACAAGTTAAAATTAAAATGATGAGTAAAGTTAGACTATTCTAAAATAATCAAAAGAAAGCTGGCATAGCTATATTAATGTCAGACAAAGTAGATTTTAGAACAAATAATGTGAACAGGGATAAAACTGGGTCATTTGAAGATAATCGTGAGGAGGTAATAATCCTAAACCGCTATGGACATAATAATAGATCTGGAAAATAGATGAAGTAGAAGCTGATAGAACTGCAAGGAGTCATAAACTAATATCTAATTGCAGTTAAAGCTATAGTTAAATTATAGTTAAAGATTATAATTCTAGTTAAAGATTTCATAAACTAGTATATAATTAAGAATTAAAGATTATTGTTTCAATAATCAGTAGACGAAATAGACAAAACATCAGTAAGGATATCAAAGACTGAAGCAACACTATCAATCAAATGAACTTAAGTGACATATATAGAACATTCCACCAATAACAGAAGAATACACATTCTTCTTGAGTTTATACAAAATCTTTTAAAGATAAACTATATTTGGATCCATAAAACGAGCTTAAGTAAATTTAAAATAATTCAAGTCATACAGAGTTGTTGTCTGATCAAAATGGGGTTAAGATAGAAATCAATAACAAAGCTATGTGGAAAATTATAAAATAATTAAAACTTAGATAAAACACTGCTAAATAATTCATAGTTCATGTGGAAATAAAAAAATTAGAAAATATTTTTAACTGAATAAAAATAAAGACACCATATAAAATTGTTTGGATTCATCTAAAAAAGTACTCAACTGAGAGAAATTATCACAAAATGTCATTACTAGAAAGTAAGTTCCCAAATACATGAACTCAGCATACATTGCAAGAAAATTGTAAAAGAAAAACAAAACAAAATAAAACAAAAAACAAATAAAGCATAAAAAACAGTAGACTAAAAAACCAGTGAAAGAAAAAACAAAAAAAAACCAGGATAAATAAAAACCAAAAGCTGTTTTTTTTTGAGAATATCGATAAAATTGATAAACTTCCTCCTGACTAAATGGGAAAAAAAAATGAGACAATAAAATTATCAATTCCAGGAATTAGATATCAGCACTGTAATCAACACAGATATTAAAAAAGAGAATAAGTGAACGTTATAAACATCGTTACACCAAAAAATTCTACAACTAAATGAAGTAGACAAATCTTTGAAAAGCACAAACTACTAAAGCTCACTCTCTATGAAACAGATAATCAGAATAACATTCCACTAAGTAACTTGAATTTCCATAAAGAGAATCCATGTCCAGATGGCTTCACTTGTAAATTCTACCCAACATTTAAGGAAGGAATACTAATTTTATGCAGACTATTTCAGAATATTAAAGAAGACTAAATCCATTACAGTATTCTCTGAGGCCTGATTCCAAAGCCCCACCATAACATTACAAGAAAATAAACTACAGACCAATAAAGTCCAAGTAAGTAGATGAAATATTTTGTAGCAAAGTTTGGGCAGGTGGAATTCAATGATGTATCAAAAAGTTAAAACATCGATGGCTAAATGGGAATTATTACAAGAGATCATGTTTGGTTCAAGATTCATAAATCAATAAATGTAACTAACCATGTTAACCAGCTAAAGAAGAAAATCCAGATGATCATCTTAATAGATATATGGATGGGCATTCGAAAACATCCTACATCATGTCCCCAACTTGATAAGGTGAATTTATAAAGAATATATAGATTATATTATACTTAATGATAAAAACATGAATGCTTGTCTCTTAAGATCAGAATCAAGGCACACATGTTCACTCATCACTTCTATTCAACATTGCGCTGGTCTGCATACTAACACAAGAAAAAGAAATAAAAGGCATCAAAGTTGGAAAGCAAAAAGACACAATGGTCTATAAAGGAAATTTAGTATAAAATACTTTTTAAAGCTGCTAGAATTAAGCCTGTTTTTCAAGGAAACAATGTACAAAATCAGTATAGAAAACAATTATATGTCTATATGCTAGTGATGAAAAATCAGAAATTGAGATTTAAAAAATATTATTAAATAGCATCAAGTATAAAGCACTTCCAGAATATAAGACTAAGAACTTCTAAAATCTGCTCTTCAACAAAAGCATGTTAACGTAGCAACATTTTTTAACTGTTTCAAAACTCTAGAAATTAGCCAAAGGCTTTCAAAAATACAAGGACCATTTATTCAGAAAAATGGCTGAATTCATAAAGAACCTTCCTATCTTCTTTATGAATGGCAAGGAGGCGTTAGGAAGTGTCAGGACATTTTGCTGAGGGAATGGAGGATAAGTAGCAGAAGCATTGACAACTCGATGGAACTGTGCCTTTCAATAATACATTCAGTAAACTGTGATAGAAAGCCTTCTGAAAAGGTAATTTCAGATTTTAGCTTTATATTTTAGAGTATAACATACAAGTTCCAATGTAAGATATTTTTTAAAAGGCTAAAATCATATTAAGATAGACAACAAACAATTGCTTATAATGTTTTAATTAATTAGCTGGATCAATTATTTTGTCTCCATAAAGCTATGACTCATTCTATTTGTGGATATAAAATTGCTTAGGTAGCTAAGATACTTAATATGAATTTATGAATTTTTAGTATCTTAAATTTTTAAGTATCTTATGAATTTATGAATTCACTGATATTAAGCATATACATAACTATTTTGTTCTCAAGCAAGACAGATATTTGCTGAAAAATTATATTTTATAGGACAGATAGGTGTTACCAGATATACTGCAGTTTTGCCATTTTTAAAATTTTATTTTGTCCAATGGTTAGCCTAGCTTAGAAGCTACAAATTAAGCTTAACCTGTTTTCATAAGAAGCAGACTGATTTGGAGACTATGGACCCTACTATTGGTTATTATTTTCATTTTAAAGTAGCTTCCTACAGGTGTGTAATTCAGATCAATTAATTTAAACCCTAAGGACATAAACAGAATAGAGTCTTGATTATATTTGCTTTCTGAGGTTCTTATTGCTAAAAATCTAAAAAGCTGGAGAAGGGTGGTCTCAATTTATTGAATTTGTAACACATTACATTCTAGGAGATACGACTTGGAATTAAAACTCAACTTGACATTTTTAAACTTTATTAAATTTACTATCAGTCAGCACATCCTTTAGAACAGAACATTTTCATTGAACTACGGCAAACTATTTGGTTTGGCATTTAGAACTCAATACTTTGGAAGGACATTTATCCATAGTTTACTGATTCATTCATATTTTGTACCCAAAGATATCATAGGTTAAAAAAAGGAACTCCATTCCTACTCCGTGTTATTTATTAATGCTCTTCATAATTGAACTTACGTTTCTGAAACAATAGCTTTTTTGAGGTTAGTTTTACTTTAGAAAATAGTAAATACTAATGTACTTAATTCAGAAAATTAAATTAGTGACACCATGAGACTCTCTTTTAATGCCCACTCATATTTAGGTAGTATCAGCATCCTTAATAAAATAATTAGCCACTTTGTTCTATTGCTCTACAATAAGTAGATTAGTGTATGTTATTTCCATGGCGAGATGAACTAATACAATCAAGGATTTTGTTGAATGCCTAGGGAATATATGTTTATGAACATTTTCTTCTCAGATCTTTAAAACAAATTGGCCTTCTAAGCATATAATATTTTATTTCAATTCTTTATGAAAGCAGTCCAAAATCTTTATGGTGACTCTTCTGCAAAAGTAAATAACACCATCACATAAACTAAGAGGAAACACAGTTGATGTCTAAACTGAAAAACAAAACAAAATAGAAAATTTCTCTTTCCTGTTTGTCAAGTCCTGTTTTTCACAAACCTCCATAGGCCACTTTATCTCCCAGGCCCATCCAACATGCCACCTATTAAAATCTCTTTGTCACTGTATAAAACAACAACAACAACAACGACGAACAACAACAACAAACTCTGCAATGTTTCTTGGGGTTCTGCAAATCAGATTTGCCTTCTCTCTTTAGGTTTCTGCCTCCTTGGAAATACTTTATATTTTCATTACTCTTCACATTGTTGCTTATGAAATGAAGTTTTTAACTGTCTTATCAAGAAAACCATCTTTTTGTGACATTTACATAATCTGTATCAGAGATTTTTTTTTAATTTTTTTTTTCAACGTTTTTATTTATTTTTGGGACAGAGAGAGACAGAGCATGAATGGGGGAGGGGCAGAGAGAGAGGGAGACACAGAACCGGAAACAGGCTCCAGGCTCTGAGCCATTAGCCCAGAGCCCGACGCGGGGCTCGAACTCACGGACCGCGAGATCGTGACCTGGCTGAAGTCGGAGGCTTAACCGACTGCGCCACCCAGGCGCCCCTGTATCAGAGATTTTTAATCTTTTATTGTGCTGTAGACTTCTTTGGCTTCTATATCCTTCCTGAGAATAATTTCTTTTTAACAAAGACTTTACTTTTTTAGAGAAGCTTTAGGTTCACAGCAGAATTGAGAAGGTACAGAGGTTTCTCACATATCCCTTACTCCCACACATGTAGGCTTCCCCAACTATCAACATCCCCCACCAGAGGGGTATGTTTGTTACAACTGATGAACCTATAATGACACATCCTAATCACTAAAAGTCCATAGTTCACTTTAGAGTTCACTGTTGGAGTTGTAAATTCCATGGTTTGAGACACATGTATAATGACATGTATCCACCATGGTAGCATCCTACAGAATATTTTCACTGTCAGAAAAATCCTCTGTGCCCTGCCTATTCATCCTCTTCCCACACCCCACCCCCTGGTAACCACTGATCTTTTTCATGTCTCCACAGTTTTTCCTTTTCCAGAATGTCATATAGTTGGAATCATACAATATGTAGATTTTCTGGATTGGCTTCTTTCACCTAATATGCATTTAAGATTCCTCCATGTTTTTTTAATGACTTGCTATCTCATTTCTTTTTAGCACTGAATAATATTTCATTGTTTGGATGTACCACAGTTTATTTATCCATTCATCTACTGAAGGACATGTTGGTTGTTTCCATGTTTAGGCAAGTACGAATAAAGCTACTATAAACATCCATGTGCAGATTTTTGTGTGGACATAAGTTTTCAACTCCTTTGGGCAAATACTAATATGTGCAATTACTGGAAGGTACAGTAGAAAAATGTTTAGTTTTATTTGCCATAGTCAAACTATCTTTCAAAGTGGCTATACCATTTTGCATTCTCACCAGCAATGAGAGTTTCTGTTGTTCCACATCCTCACCAGCATTTTGTGTCAGTGTTCTGGATTTTTGCCATTCTAAGGGCTGTGTTGTGGTATCTCACTGCTGTTTTAATTTGATAACATATGATGTGGAACATCATTTCATACATTTATTTCCATTTGAATATCTTCTTTGGTGAGGAGTCTTAATGATTGGCCAATTATTTAATTGGATTATTTTTTATTGCTAATTTTTAATTTTCTTTGTATATATTGGATAACAGTGCATCAGACTTTTGCAAATATTTTCTCGCAATGGTGTATGGTCTTATAATTCTCTTGATATTGTCCATATGTATTCTGCTGTTGCTGGATGAAGTCGTCTATAAATGTCAGTTATGTCCAGTTGACTGATGATGTTGTTGAGTTCAACTATATCTTTACTGATTTTCAGCTTGCTGAATCTGTCCATTTCAGAGAGAGAGGCGTTGAAGTCTCCAACTATGATAGACTATACACATATTTCCTTTGTATTTTCATTCATTTTTGCTTCACATAGTTTGACACTGTTGCTAGGCACATACATGTTAAGGTTGTTGTGTCTTCTTGGAGAGTTGATCCTTTTATCATTACGTAATGCCTGTATGTATCATTATGTTTATCCTTGGTACTTTTCCTTTCTTTGAAGTTTTCTATGTTTGAAATTAATACAGCTACTCCCACTTCCTTTTATTGTGTTAGAATGGTATATCTGTCTCCATCCATTCACTTTTACTCACAGCTCTGGTAAACAGTGACTGTATTCACCTGTTGTCTCTCCAGCCTTCAGGAAAAGGGGTTGCCTGATATCCTCCTCTTTTTTATGGATTTAAGAAGAGTTGTTGTTTTTCAGTCTATTCTATTTTTTACTTGTTTTTAGGACAGAGTGGTGATATCCAAGCTTCTTTCCATGTGGAACCAGAAAACGTAGCACTAGAAAAAAGTTTTTATTTATTTAATTTTAATGTTTATTTTTTAGAAAGAAAGCACAAGCAGGGTAGGGACAGAGAGAAAGAGAGAGAATCCAAAGCAGGCTCCGCTCTGTCAGTACAGAACCTGACATGGGCCCAATCTCACCTGCTGTGAGATCATGACCTGATCCAAAATCAAGAGTCAGACACTTAACTGACAGAGCCACCCACCCCAAAACTTTTTAAAAAGTTTTTTAAAGATATAGAATAAAATACTTTGGATTACAGAAGAAACAAATTATACTAAAATCTATTTGTCAAAATAGTAAAGAATAACTTTATGATGTAGTAATATATGCTTCATTATGAATTATTAATAAGTTATAGAGATAAGTTCAATAATTATTGTAATTTTGAAATAGGGATGAGATTAAACTATATTTTGTTATCTCTATAATAACTAAAGTGTGATATGAAAATCTGAGTCCAGTTGAAATATTGAAATATTGGTGACCAAGTCACTGGCATTGGTAACACTGTGGATTGATGCCTAGATTCATGTGATCTGTGGACCCCAGGACAAGGATCTTGCTTTTTTATCATCTTGTCTGCTGAACTAGATATCTAGAACAACATTCTCCTTTTACCACCTAAATCATTTCTACAAAGAATCCTCAAACATGAAGTCTTAACAGCTACAGGGTAGAAAGACAATTTTTACTTTGAATAAACCTATCTTTTAGTACTTTGTTGGCCTTTAAAGTTGCTATGAAAACTTTAAAAAACAAATCAGAATCTCTTGTCTACCTTAAACCAGCTTAATCATATCTGATGTGATTTTCTCTCTATAGATAGTCATGTTGATAAAGTAAAATATCTTAAAAATTACTTTTCTTGGTGCACCTGGTTGGCTCAGTCCGTTAAGCGTCTGACTCTTGGTTTTGGCTCAGGTCATGATCTCACAGTTAGTGAGTTTGATCCCCACATCAGGCTCTGTGCTGATTCTCTCTCCCTCCCTCTCTCTGCCCCTCCTCTGCCCATGCTCTCTCTCTCTCTAAATAAATAAATAAATACTTTTTGGGGCTCCTGGGTGGCCCTGTCGGTTGGGCATCCGACTTCAGCTCAGGTCATGATCTAACGGTCCGGTCCGTGAGTTTGAGCCCCACTTCGGGCTCTGTGCTATCAGTTCAGAGCCTGGAGTGTGCTTTGGATTCTGTCCCTCTCTCTCTGCCCCTCCCCCACTCACGTTCTGTCTCTATCAAAAAATGAATAAACGTTAAAAAAATTTTAAAAGTTACTTTTCTTTTTTATTCATATTATAAGAAAGCTATTTTGATAGCTTTGATTAATTTTATATTTGTCTTTTCTAGTATGGGCTTCTTGCTCCTGCCCTGATGAAGAGATAGTGGGAGATAGTTAAGGAGATAGTTTAAAGTAGGGCTGGAATTTTTGCAAAAGGTGTTCAAAGATAAGTACAAAGGTAATTTTAATCTTTTAATAAACAAAATAACATTTTTCAGTAGAACAATAGCTGTAAAGCCATTCTTAACAAACTGAGAAATAATTTACGTATCACAGAATTCACTCACATTAGATGTACCATTAGATGAGCAAAACCATTCAATTTTAGAACATTTCTCTCACCCCCAAGTGATTTCCTCATTCCTACCCTTAGCTCTAGGAAACTACTAATGTATTTTTTGTTCTTACCCTTTTGTCTCTTCTGAATATGTCATATAAATGGAATCATGCAATATGTGATCTTTGTGTCTTGCTTTTTAAACTTAGCATTGTTTTGGAAGTTCATTTATCTGTCAGCATGTATCAGTACTTTCTACCTTTGTAGTACTGAGTAGTATTCCATTTTATGGGTGTACCTTTGAATAATGCCACTGCAAACATTTGTGTACAAGTCTTTTTTGTGGCTTTACATTTTCCTTTCTCTCGGGTAGGTACCTAGGAATAGAATTTAACAGTCATAAGACCATAAACTTATGTTTAACTTTTTAAGAAATTACCAAACTGTTTTCTAAAATGACGGTACCATTTTACTTTTCCCTATAAATATATGAGAGTTTGAGTTTCATATACTTGTAATTTATAAACATTTATAATTGTCTCTTTTTGATCCTAGTCATTCTGTGTGTGTGAAGTGGTATCTCAATGTGGTTTCACTTTGTATTTTCGTAATGACTAATGATGTTAGCATCTTTTCATGTGCTTATTGGCCATTTGTATATCTTCTTTGGCGAAATATCTATTCAAGTGTTTGCCCAGTTTTAACTTGGGTTATTTGTCTTCTTATTGAGTTGAAGAGTTTTTTATGTAACCTCAATAAAAAGTTCTTTATCACATATATTGTTTGCAAATATTTTCTCCCAGCCTGTGGCCTTTTATTTTTCTTTTTAACTTTCCTAAGGGTGTTTTCTGAAGCTTATGAAGCACAAACATTTTAAACGGGGATGAAGTCTAATTTATCAATATTTTCTTTTATCACTTGTGCTTTTGATATCATATCTGAAAAGAAATAATTTTTTGCCTAAACTAAAATTGTGAGAATTTACTCCTATGTTTTCTTTTAACAGTGTTATGGTTTTAGTTCTTATAGTAAGTGTAATTTCATTTTGGGTCATATATTAACTCTAATTAGGACCTAAGATATAAAGTTAATTTGAGTGCGGTATGAGGTATAAGTCTAGTCCAGCCTTTGTTTTTTTTTTTTAATTAAGAAAAGATTGTTTAAATTCTTTTCTCTCTTAATTTTTCAAAATTAAAAGTGGTCTGAATAAAGGATAGTGGGAAAAATCCAGAGAGAAGTATAAGAAATTATTTCTTTTTTCAATATCTGAAGAAAATGTGAGAATGAAAACAAAGAAGGAGAGAAACAGTTTCAGAATTGTGTTCTGTTTCCCCCCAGTCTGGGCCTTGCCTTAATTGGGGAGTACGTAATGTAAGTTGACAGTAACTGAGGGAAGAACAGACTCATTTGCTCAGTTTAGGTCCCTGTCGGGCCTGTTTGTGAGGCTTCTCAACAACTGGCTGTCCTGCTCCAGCTGTTATGCAGCTGCCTCAGGGTAAATTTGGTAGAACAGCAGGAGTTGAGTAGCCAAAGGGAAATGGCAAAGTTGAGTCCATGGTTTCATTTCTCTTCCCTTTGGAAATCCATGGACCCATCTTTTGCTCTTCACGGGTCAGATTTTCAATGACCAGTTCTAGTATTTTAAACATGGATTAGTAATTGCAAATAGGGTTTACCCTCACAATAAAGGACCTATTCCCAGTAGACTGTGTCTCTTTATGGCACAGATCCTTTCCATTGAAAACATCCAGCTGGAAGTCCAAAGCCATCAGTGGACTCCCACTTAACGCCCTCTTGTTCCATCACCCATCTCCCTGTTGTGATTATCCACTACCATAGTTGTGAAGTCTTTCATTCTTTGCTGTCTTACTAGTTACGACAGAAGTAAAATAAAATTTGAAGACTCATCTTAATACATGGCTATCTCATGAGCACATTATTGTGTCTAAGTAAGTAAACACTTGTATAAAAACTTGACTGAACCTGTTGACCTCCTTTAGGGGTCACCTAAAAATTGGAGACCCACAAAATCCTTCAAAAATAACACCTCTTTCCTTTCAAGTTATTTTCCTTCTTTTTGGTCTTTCTCCCAAACATAAGAATTACCACTTAAATAGATTCTTTATATAACTAACATTTTTGAACACTTTTTGTGTTAAACACTGTACCAAATCCCTTGAAGGGATTATCAGACTTAATCCCCACAATCATTTTATGAGATGTGGTGTCTCATTTTCGGCATCATTTCATTTGAAATATATGAATCTTTTTTCTCAAGAAGGGTTTGTGGGATTTTGATTTAAGCTGTTATTTATGTACTCATTTTAGCTCTCATTCCTGCCAGTATATGCCTATATAGATAAAAATGACTATTCCTTCAGGAAGGAGACTCTTGTTAACTTTCCTGTGCATCTCCCTCAGTTGGTTCCAGTTTGCCTCACAGTTGATGAACAGACTTAAATTTAGCCTTGCTAAAAACAAAGAAGAATTACTTAAATATTTTCATGAAGAGGAATATATCTTTAAGAAGATAGAAGGAAGTAATAGCCCTTTATAAATGATGGAAAATAACTGAGTTGCATACCTCATGTGGAGAAAGATTCATATGATGCAGTACATTTTGCCTGTGGAAAATTGACTCATATAATAGCTCAGTTTCAAATTTCTATTATCAAATATGCCATTTCAGATGGTTTAAAATATGTCTTGTCAAAAATTTAGTACTTAATTTTTTTAGTTTTACTGATGTACATTGAATCAAATGAGTCTCTCTCTCTCTCTGTATATATACATATATACATGTATATATATATATGATTTTTATATATATATACATATATTTATATATATACACTATATATGATTTTTTTAACATTTATTTATTTTTGAGAGAGACAGACAGAGACAGAGACAGAGTGCAACTGGGGAAGAGTAGAGAGAAAGAGAGGGAGACACAGAATCCGAAGCAGGCTCTAGGCTATGAGTGGTCAGCACAGAGCCCGACGTGGGGCTTGAACTCAGGAACCATGAGATCATGACCCGAGCCAAAGTCAGACGCCTAAACAACTGAGCCACCCAGGCGCCCCATATATGTATGTGTGTGTATATATATATATATAAATCACCATGGAATCCAGGAAGATAAGGGAAGATAAAGGTTAGCAGTTATTTGGAAAATTTGTATCTGAGTGATGGATGATTTTGTATACTATATAGTCTTAGACTATTTAGTTTATAATATTATACAGATATTTGCTTAAACTGAAGGACACCTTTTGTCACCCCACAGACTTTTTGTGAATATTTTTCAGAGGGGGGAGATGGATGTTGGCAACTATATATGATTTTGATCAATCATACATATTGGTAAGGTGCAATATTACCTTTCCAGGATTTTAGGCCTTGGAAACTGATATAATTTTCATTTTTGTCTTTTTTTCCTTCCTTCTTTCCTTTTTTTTTGGGTATATAATAGTTTCAGCCATTAAATCCCCAATAAGATTAAGCAGAGACTAAATATTGAATGAACTATTTCATGCACATACAAATGTCTGTGAAAGTATTAAGTGCAAACATTGAACAAAGAACTTGCATGTGATAAAGGGGTTTTAGTTCTCACACAGCTAAAGAGGTTTGAACTTGATATTGTACTTGATAAAATCCTAATTTTGCTGTGCTTTTAGACCTTATGTATTTGTGAGTCATTGATATTCTTCCTTTTTCTTCCCTATGAGTAGTAGTAAACGTCATTGTAAATGTGCAGGATTTTGAGCTTGACTCTCTGAGGTTTTATTGTATCTCCACGACTTGTTAGTTTTGTGGCTTCAGGCAAGAGAGTCCACCTTGATATGCCTTGGTTTTCCAGTGTAAAATGGAGAAAATAATACGTCCTCATAAAATTGTAAACCTTACTAAACTGTAAGGTATTTTAAAAATAATGTAAAAAGTACCCCCTATTTTTGATGTTCCAGGTTTCACAATACCTAATAGTCTCCCTAATTTTAGAAATCAAGTTAAATTTATGAGGCCCATGTTTTTAAAATAATTTTTCAGGGGCGCCTGGGTGGCTCAGTCGGTTAAGCGGCCGACTTCAGCTCAGGTCACGATCTCGCGGTCTGTGAGTTCGAGCCCCGCGTCGGGCTCTGTGCTGACAGCTCAGAGCCCGGAGCCTGTTTCAGATTCTGTGTCTCCCTCTCTCTGACCCTCCCCCGGTCATGCTCTGTCTCTCTCTGTCTCAAAAATAAATAAACGTTAAAAAAAATTGTTTTTAATAATTTTTCAGTTGAAGTAAAACACATTCATAGAAGTGCCAGAATTATATATGCTCAGTTCAGTGAATCATTACAAACCAAATATCTATGTTCCCTATGAGGGCCCTATGTCTGTCCCTCACCATTATCTCAACCTTCTTTCTCAAAGGTGACCTCTGTCCTGACTTACAATACTATATACTTATAGAGGTGTCTTACCTCTTTATATAAATTCTAACAGTGAACTTTAATGTTATAAGGAAGCTTCAGTTCCCACATAATGTGTATGTGTGTATGTGTATATGTGTGTGTAAATGTTTATTTTGAGAAATTTCAAACAAACAAGAAGGGGAGAGAATGTTTCAGTGAATTTCTATGTACCATTACCCTGCTGCAAAAATCATTCACTCATGGCCAATTTTTAAAAATTGTATCCCAAAGTCACTGCCTGCACAATTTGGAATCAAATCCAATACATCATATTTCATCTTGAAATATTTAGCCAATAGAGAATCTTTTTTGAAAACTGAACCAGATATTAATTATATCTAAGATATTAACAATATTTCCTTAATATCACAAATACATAATCATGCCACCAGATTATTCTGTTTGGTCTGCACAGGGGGGGGTGTGTGTATTTAATGTTGAGTTTTTTGGGATAAGTTTTAGAAACAAGACTTACACACTATATTTGGTTGACAGGTTTTCTTAGTGCTTTTTATTCTATAGATTCTTTCTGTTTTATTTTTCTCCTGCAACTTATTTGTTGAAGTAAATGCACCATTTATCCTAAAGTTTTTCACATTCTTGTTTTTATTGATTGAATTCCTGCGGTGAGAACCATGCTTCTATTAACACATGTATAATATCCTCAGTATAAAGTAAGAAGAAAATAATGCCATAACATTTCTAACTAATTGCACAAGGCCTGCTGTACGGAGAAATGAGCTCCAATGTGTAATAGTTCAAAAGAATCACATTCTTCTGAGGATATACCAAAGTTTTTTTTTTTTTTTAATTTATTTATTTGTTTTGAGAGAGAGAGAAAGAAAGAGCATGCACATGAGCAGAGGAGGGGCAGAGAGAGAGGATCCCAAGCAGGCTCCTTGTTGGCAGCATAGAACCCAATGTGGAGCTCGAACCCACAAACCGGGAGATCATGACTTGAACCAAAATCAAAAGTCAGGGGCCCAACTGACTGAACCACTCAGGCATTCCAACATGGAAGTTTTTGTGTGCACATGTATAATATATGGAAGTGCAGTTAGTTTGAAAATTCAAAAGTGCTAATTGATAGGCCACTTTAGTGTATTTCCAACGTGCTTTTTTCTATGCTGAAAATGAGTTTATTTGAAATATTAGTATGTTTACAAAATGTAGCTAGTCTCTTTTCTGACATGAATTGTTCTGGTGTTCAAAGGGCAATTCAGTATCTGCTTTAGAAAATACTGATGTTAAGAGTTTAAATGATTGGTGGATTATCAGTAAGATTCCACACTCATTGACATCATTTGGGCCAAACTTATAATAATATTTTAATTTGCTCTTGTTAAATCCTCATAGAATCAAATCAAGACTTTTTAAGAAACTTCCACAAATTTAATTCCACATGTTTCCCCCATTCCGAACTTATGGCTTAATCCCTTACTTTACAGAGAAGATTGACTTTTCTTGAACTCTTCATATTTGAAGAAATAGGTAAGTTTTCTCAGAGAGATAGAGAACAGTTTTAGGATGAAGTGTGTAAGGGCCAGGTGTCAGTGGTCTGAATTCACACTGAGGGTCTACCACTTACAAGCTAAGTGGCTTTGGGTAACTTAGTAATACTTCGAATTTGTCTCCTTTTCTATAAAATGAAATTAAAATTCTACTATACTCAAGTATTGATGTGACTATTAGTTGAGATAGGCTCACTATAAAGTGTTTGACACAAACTCAGCACAGAGAAGAGTTCTTACTGTTAACTAACAACACGCTATATTAACAATAATCATAATGATGCCAGTAGTATGAAAATCTCCTTCCCACTTCTCCAATGCCATGCATAGACCAGTTTTCCAGAGGTACATATCTCATCACCCATTCACTAATTCACAAATGTATTATCTCACAGGTACTTCGTGTGAGTCATTGCTCTAGGAGCTGGAAGCACAGAGATGAATAAGATAGGGTTCTATTGAGTGGCTTACAATCTATCCCTCATTTTAAGATACTCAGGGATCCCTAATTGCCTTTGGACTGATTCTAAGGCCTTCATATTTAAGGCTATCCCTAATATGTCTGTTAACTGCCTATGTGACCTCATTTTATCACTATTCCTCTGAGATGATCAAATTGAGTTATTTATTATTACTAAACTTTAAATCTTTTCCATCTTTAGGTGTAGGTACCTGCTTTTTTTTTTTATTTATTTTTTTATTTTATTTATTTATTTTTTTAATTTTTTTTTTTTTTTCAAAACGTTTATTCATTTTTGGGACAGAGAGAGACAGAGCATGAACGGGGGAGGGGCAGAGAGAGAGGGAGACACAGAATCGGAAACAGGCTCCGGGCTCTGAGCCATCAGCCCAGAGCCTGACGCAGGGCTCGAACTCACGGACCGCGAGATCATGACCTGGCTGAAGTCGGACGCCTAACCGACTGCACCACCCAGGCGCCCTGGTACCTGCTTTTTACATGCACCTTCATGTCTGCCTTAAGATCTACAACCCATTTTTTTTTAATGTTTATTTATTTTTTGAGAGAGAGACAGAGGGAGAGAGAGAGAGAGACTGAATGCCTGGGGGGTGGGTGGGGAGGGGCAGAGAGACAGAGGGAGACACGGAATCTGAATCAGTCCCTAGGCTCCTAGCTGTCAGCACAGAGCATGGGGCTCAAACCCTTGAACTGTGAGATCATGACCTGAACCGAAGTTGGACACATAACTGACTGAGCCACCCAGGTGCCCTGCCACCCATTCTTTAAGTAAATTTTATTGAGTTTTATAACTAAATGCTGTAAGGATAGAAAAATTTTCCCTTCTTCCCTTCCAGGTTCTATGGCTGGTCTAATAATTAAATTGACGTAGACAGATTAACAGAGGAAAAAACAAATTTAATTTTGTATGTACAGGAGCCCCAAAGATATGAGACCCAAGGGCAAGTCAGGCAGTTGAGGCTTAGGTGCTGTCCTGAGCTAAGGAATGGGACAAGGTTTTAAGGCTTCAAAGGGGAGGAAGGCCATTCACAGGATGGTAAGAACAGCATATGTTGGCTAATTACAGGTTTGCCCTGCCATGCACGATGGCTTTCAGATAAAAAGTTATCTCTGGTAATAGCTCTTTTTCTGGTATAGGCTCCTTATCTAAATTCTTTTAGTTAGTGAAGGGAGAGGTAGAAGTTTTTCCTGAGTCAGCTGGGTCTTGATTGCTTTCAGCTCAAAATAATCCACATGCCAAAGCAGCATATTTTGGAGTGGCATATTCTATTGCCCTTCAATGCAAACTTTGATTTTTCTGAACCCCACCCTTTAGTAGCATCACTGTGTAGTTCTAATGGCCTTTATCAAATTCAGCCTTCTGACTTAATTAATTAAATACTTGTATTTGTTCTCTGCCTTCCAAGTCACATTAGACATTATTATAAACTCCTTGCTAGCTGTAACTGTATCTTATGTATTTTTGTGAGCTTTAGCACCAAGGGGAATGGTTAATATAATATAATATAATAGGATAGGACTTCTCATTTAAATAAAAGTAAATACATTCAAGTCACTATATTACATCACATAAATAGCAAATATTTCTCTTTTTTGATATATGCTTGAAGTAAAGGGTGGTTTTCTTCCCACATAGTTAAAGTATCCTATTCTTTTTTTTATGTTTATTTATTTGAGAGAGAGAGAGAGAACACCTTGGGGAGGGACAGAGAGAAATGAGGACAGAGAATCCAAAGTGGGCTCTGCACTGACAGCAGAGAGCCCTATATGGGGCTCAAACTCATGAACTTCGAGATCATGACCTGAGCTGAAGTCTGATGCTTAACCAACTGAGCCACTGAGGTGCCCCTAAAGTATCCTATTCTTTATGAATGGTAGAGTAAATAAAGGTCACTACTTGCCTTCTAATATTTATTCTTCCTTTATCCCTTAATAACAGAATTTCTGGCTGAGTACATGATTGCCCAATTAAAGTCTCCCTTGGTCCTCCGTGTGCTGAAATAACTGCATCCAGGTCAATGAGGTATGAACAAAAGTGATCTGTATGACTTCCAGGTCATGCCCATAAAGAACGGATAGGCACACTGCTCCTTTTTTACTAGCTGCAGTGTGGTGGTGGTGATGAGCCTCCTGAGAGTGATGGGAGTAACATCAAGGGTTGATGGGAACAAGATAGAAAGAGCCTGGTGTGTGATTTCAGGGAGTTAGCAAACCAGCTTGGACTTCTTATGCCCAAATATTTATGTGAAAAAAAAATTAACTCCTACCTCGAAGAATTTTCTGTTGTTGTAATTGTTTTTATTTTTATTTTTTAATTTTATTTTTTGAGAGACAGAGAGAGATACAGCACGAGTTGGGGAGGGACACAGAGAGAGGGAGACACAGAATCCAAAGCAGGTTCCAGGCTCTGAGCTGTCAGCACAGAGCCCGATGGGGGGCTTGAACTTGTTGGGAAAATGAATACAGTTTTTATCCCATAAGATGGGCGACTGGACTAAAACAAGCTCTGGTCTTTAGCTTGGAGACCCCTCTTCCGGGTTCTTCTTGCCCTGTTTGCCATGTGCGCGAAAACCCACCACAGATATGGAAGCTGGCAACTATAAGTTACCCTTGCCCCCTTCATTTGGGGCTCAGATCTTTGGAGAAACGGTCTCCTCTGAGCCTGCCAGTGTTGAATAAATCTCCGATCCACCAAGATCTCTGAGTGCCACTTGGTTTTTCTGCCAGCATTCCAGTCTGGTTCCATAACAAACTCATGAACTGTGAGATCATGATCTGAGCCAAAGTCAGATGCTCAACGGACTGAGCCACCCAGACGCCCCTGTTGTTGTAATTGTTATAGCAGCTTAGCTCTATCATAAATAAAACTGCTTGTGTGTATAAACTTATTATTAAATTCACAAAATTTCTGTATTTTGTTTTAAACAGTAGAGGTAACTTTAGATACATAAGCCAGAATTCTAATGTAAAAATTTGAGAATAAATAAGCAGGGCATTTTCACTTCTACATATTAAAAATGAAAATACTTTCAATACAGAAAGAAATTAAAACAAAAAGAAGACATTTTTATGAAAAAAACTATTTTCTTTCAATCTTAAGTAACAATACATGAATATATTCAAGATGTCCAAAATAAATGTTACCATATTTTTAAAGCTCTGTATACTTAAAGTAGAATGGTACAGAATATTATTGTTAATGACCTGAAGGTTAAGGTTATTACTAGTGAAATGCTTAGGTTTAAAACCAAATCATGTCAATTCACATATAACAAATATTAAGGTATTCTGCTTAATATGAAGATGACAAGGCAGCATAATTTGTGGTCCTGTGTTCTAAGGCTTACCATTAGATTCAGATTTGTGTGAGAAACTTTTTAAGAAAATATTTTTATGTTATTTATTTATATTTTTTAGCGGGGGGAACATAGCGGGAGAGAGAAAGAATCTTAAGCAGGCTCCATGCTCAGTGCACAGCCCGGCATGGGGCTTGATCCCAAGACCCTGAGATCATGACCTAAGCCGAATTAAACAGTCCTATGCTCAACTGACTGAGCCACCCAGGTGCCCTTTGTGTGAGGAACTTCTATGGCATCTTCCTGTGATCTCCTGCAGACTGATTTATTCAACATCTCTGAGGATGCCTCCAGCCTCCTGAGTCTCATTTGTATTTAAAAAATTCCCGGAAGGTTGTGATGATCAACAATGTGAGCACAATTACTGTGAAGTATAGTTCTAGTGCTCCAGACAAAAAGTTAAAAATACAAGTCAAAGAAGATCTTGAGGGACTTGTGATTTAATGTGAAGAGACAGAACAAAGACTGGATAGTAATTTGAAAACACTAAACCATTCCCAAGTTTCAGAAGATAGTTCTGTGCAGAAATTTCAACACTAAAACTGTTCTCTAGTTGTAGTTTTATAGAGTTCTTTGTTAACTGTTCTTATTTGATTTCTCAATGCATAGTTTTTTTGTTTGTTTTTGGCTTCAATTACTTACCTTTTTAAGCAAAAGCTTTTTTGAAGTTTCAGGTAAAAAAAAATTGTGTAACAGATGGATACAAATATCTTCTAGGTAAAAGAATGCAAGTATTAATTACCCTATGGCTATTGTTAACAATCAGGTATAAGCTATTTTTCATATTTTAGTAAAACAATGTCAGCATAGATATCAATTATGCAGCTTTGTAAAAAATATGTCTATAAAAAAATCCCACTTTTCAAATATGGTGCTGCAGAAATGTTTTTACCCCTAGAACTATCAGTTTAACAGCATGATTTGCTAATTGCTTGAGTGGGAAAAACACAATTATCAGTATCTTTTGATTAAAATAATTGGTGATGGATTGAATCAGTCATCTTCCTCTCTTAAATCCTTTTTGTGAATTAGAAAATTACAAATTAATAAAAAATTAAAAATATCAGTTGTTTTCTTAGACTAGAGGACATAGTGGGTGTTCAATATTTGTTTCAAATATATTTTAATTGAATCGAATCAGATCAAATGCTAAACTTCTGAAGGAAAAATATTAAACTATCAAAAGTATTTACCCCATTAGATTTTGTCAACCAAGGAAAGACAAAATAAAATGTGTGCATTTACTTGGGGTCTTGGGGATTGCAATTCGGGAGACATAGAGGTCAAAAGCATGCTCTGGAGAGACAAAGGAGTTAGAGCTTTTTAAAGAGGAAAGAGAATTTACATAAGTTGCTTTGAATAAAATGTGAGTGATGCTGATATAGCTACAGTTATGCTAATCTATATGTGATTAGTTGCTAGGGCTAATGTTAGGTGCAAAGTCCATTTACATCCATGCAGTAGGTGTCTTAATTTATAGCTGAGGTCAGCAAAAATTTTAAGGACGTGTGACAGAACACATACAGAAGCCCCAATTCCTCAGTGTCCTCCTGGCTCAATTTTAAAGAACCCTGTAAACACTGCTTACTCCATTTTTTTCCTCTCTGTTATCAGTTTGTGAATTTGCTGAGAACAAGGGCAGTATCTGGCCAGATTCCTTCCATAACTATGTCTAGAACATGGTTAAAGAACACCCACCAATAGGATTGCTTGCCATTTCATAATCCATTATAACTGCAGGAAAATTCATATGCAAGGCTAAAGATAAAGAATTTGACCATTTGACCATTCATTCTAACTATTTAAACTCACTAATTAATTATATTTATATTTATATATTTATATATTATATTTATATTATTATAAATTATATATATTTATATTATATTTATATAATAATATATATAATATATATAAATTATAATATATATATAATAATATAAATTATATATATAATATATATATAATATATATAATATATATAATATATAATAATATATATAAAACAGCCCAAGCTACCAGGTCAACTGTATTTTATTTGGATCATTTAATTGCTTACTCTGATTAAATGAAGATTTCTTTTTCCTTCCATAAAATCCTTTGAGATGTAGGATTCCTGGCAAATCTTTGACCTTTATCTCAAGTCCAAATAATACATATACAAAAGAAATTAGTTTCAACTAAATATCAAAGGTCACAGTGATTTCAACAGCTATCACCAAGGGACTTCTTTTCTTCTCCTGCTCACAGTTAAGACCAAGACGGAATTAACATGACAAAACTAAACACATTCTTCTTCATTAAGTAGCAACTTTGAGTGAAATGTCTTTGTATTCTCCTAGTGAAATTTTGAACTCAGTACAAAGGGGTTTACAACTATAGCAATAACTCTCACAATACTTGCAATTTTTCTCTACTTTGGAGTGATTTGAATTACAAATATGTCTGGGAAGAGACTCCTAAAATATTAAGACTTGTGACTTAGTGAATTTCTATGTGTAAGCAAACATATATTTATCTTTATCACATGCTATGGCCAACCAGCTACTTGGCAGTATTAATTTTAACAAATTATTTTGTATGGAAAGAGCATTGTTAAGCCAGGAGTGCACTGGGACATGTTAACATTTTAAATTTCCTGTTGTGGAGGATGGGATTAATTTTCCTCTTACTCTTCCAGTTTCTTGGTTGAGAACTCTCCATCATAAAAAGTCAGATTAACAGGAGAAAAACAAGTGAAGTTTAACATGTAATCTTCCTGTATACCCAGGAAAACTGAATAAATCAAATGGCCTAAGCCAACACCTTAAATACTGTCTTCAGCTAAAGACAAAAGAAGATGTTTTGGGGGAGGGAAGCCAGTTATGGGAGATTATCAGACAAAGCAAGTAAACAATGGTTGTCATTTAAGTTCTATTGTTTTTTCCACTGATATGAGTTGTTCTAGGTTTAGTTATCCTCTTCCTCTTAGTATAGAGAAGACATCCTTATATAAATGGAGATTTGCCTTGTAAATGTCTCTTACAAAAGGGTAGTTTCTAGTAGGTTTTCAGAGATTCTCCTGTCACCTCTTTCCTAAAAATAACTGGCTCTAGATAATCCTTAGGCCAAAGAGGCGTATTTTGGGACGACAAATTCTGTTTCCTGTCAGTGTATCAATCTGAAAATAAAGAGGCACAGTGTGAGTAAAACAAGTGTCTACAAGGGACCAAAGAATTGCAATTTGAGGAGCACAGATTCAGGTCAATACCCAAATAATGTTCCTGCTTCTAGGGTGAAAGAAAAGTATTTTTATGAGGAAAAAGAAGGGGGCCATTACATGAGTTGAAGAAAAGAAAAAAAAGTATTTCTTATGGGTGTTAACAAACTAAGCTACTCTGGGTTATATACTGATTAACTGCTGATTTTATCTTCAGAACTTCTGTAACTGTCAGTTTTGTGGTTAGGATGTGGTCAAAGTAATTGACAATTACTTAAAACATTTGTGGTTTTTCCCAGTCCAAAGGTTTTGGTCCAGTTCAAGCAAGGCAAGTAATGTGGTTTCTGTACAATGGCTATTCCAACTCCATTTTAAAATGACTCCAGTCACGTCAGTTTTTCACATTTCCCCCTTTTGATCTAGATCTTTCTCTGAAAACATCACCCATTGGAAATTATTGTTGATTGACCACTGGAAAACATTGCTGATGAGCCATCAAGCGTCACAGATCCCTCCTTGCCAGTAAGACTTATTCTCAGTGTGTCAAATCCCCTGGGAAAGTGATTCCTTAGGAGCCTTAGGCCACATTTGAGCAACAAGAGTGCCAGAGCCAAGAAAGCCTTTCCTGTCAAGTTTCTTAAGACCACATATCTTCTGCAGTTTCTGGAAATGCCCCACGTCGTGTCTCATAAACCTTAGAACTCATTTCTAAATGCTGAGTGACCATTATCTACATGGTGTCCATTGAACTATACAAAGGAGACAAAGTTTTGTGATGAAAAAATCCCAAAAAGAATAAATAAAATGCTAAGTACACATTGAAGGAGTAATCTGAACTAGGAAGCAATTCCTGAAGGTAGCCAGCTAAAAAGATCAAAGAACCAGTGGGCTCTGCATTTAACTACTTGGTTTGTGCCCAGATTTTATCTAGTTTCTGTTTCTACTTTGCCAGAGGTGTTCACTCAAGTACAAGATGTGTTTATTACAAAACAAACTTTACCTTGTTCTACTAGGAAGAAACAAGAGCAATTCTATTATCTTGTACAACTTGTGCAAGAGAGTCCCAAGATTTTTCTTGGGCGGCTGTTGTTTTAGTGACAGATTTGGCAATATCCCTCAAGATTTTAGATAGATTTCTGATCATATATTCCTTTACCTACCAAACTATGTTATACCCAGAGAGAATCAGGGAATTGCTTATTTGAAAACCTCTTTAATCTTTAGAGCTGAAAATGGATAATTTTTTTACCTTTTTTTTTTTTTTTTTTCAGAGACTGGTCATTTACAAAATTTGTTCTACTATCTTTTTTTTCCTGAAGAGGTATTCTGACCTTCAAGTAGCATTTAAATTATACATGATTTCATAACCTAAAGTCTTGTAATGATCAGAAAGCACAGGCTGGAAGAAAAGGATCTATCCAATACATTACTGTGTGTCACATCTAAGACAAGTAGAAAAAAGGAACCTATAAATCAACACTGAACTTCAAATTAAAATGGATTATTGGGTAGAGGAGGAGGACAGATTATTGTTAAAGGTATGAAAATAAATAAAGGAAACCTCATTTAAAATGGAGTCTGAAGCACAAAGGGGGAGCTCTCACGTACCGCTCTGAGCCTGCATAACCAGTGGGAAGAAAGAAGGTAATTATGTCAACAAGAGAGGACATTTTCACGGAGAATTTATCTCCTGCCTTTAAGAAAAGGAAAGAAGATCCCTTCCTGCCCACATAACAACTACCTGCAGCCAATGCAGACTATTGAAGCTTCAAAACTTTCCTTCTCCAATAAATTTTTGTTCAGAACATTCCTCCTCAATTTCTTCCTAAAACCAAGTAAAAACTGACCTTCTTCAGATTTGCCTATGGTCTGCCATAGCTTGCTTGTCTCAAATTACAATTCCTCTGCTTTCCCAAATACACTCTTTTAAAAAAAAAATAAAGTTGCTCTTTGTCCTATTTAAAGTTAACAAAAGTATGGGGGCAGGACTGTATACTTTGCAATACCTTTTGTGCCGTCCAAGAAGAGAAGAGCTTAGAACCACACATATACCAACACTATACCTGACTACAGGTTGGAAAAGAGAGAAGAAATTGAGGGTACTGAACCAATACCAGGAGCATGAGGAAGGAGCTGGAGTTGACGAGCTGAATGCTATCCCGGAATTCAGTGAATGGTCTTATTTTCTCACAACTCTTCCTTGTGGTTTAAAGTGGTATCATTCATCTAACTGAATGAGAAATTCCAAAGTGGAGCAAAGCAATTATCTTTCTAATTCTCTTGAGGACAACGCAAAGCATATATTGTTACTTTATTGAAAACTGCTATTTGCCAGGTACTAGGTTGGCCCTGGAAATTTCTAAATAAATTCACCACAGTCCCTATCCCCTAGGAGATTGATATTTTATTTGAGAGACAGAGGAATAATAAGTTAATAGTGATGGTGATTTCACAGGTTCTATACTTAACACAGTCTTGGAGAACAGAAAGTATTTTGTGATGATCTGACAGTTCATAAAGGTTTGTCAGGAATTGTCTAGGAGAGTGGAGGCAGTGGGGATAGGAGTGGGGCATGGGAAGAGAAGAATGAGATTGAGAATGGAAATATTTTGGCATCTCATGTTACAGATAAGAATTCTTATGCTAGTGTTGTTTTCATTCATTGTAAGTAGTGCTGTTTTTTTTTTTTTAAATCTGTAATAAGCTTCATTTTTGTTGTTTTTTGGAGTTGACAATTTTATCAGGATATGTTATCTTTTTTTAATGTTTGTCTGTATGTTTATTTATTTATTTATTTATTTATTGAGAGAGGGAGAGAGAGTGCACAGGGGAGAAGTAGAAAGGGCGGGGGGGGGGGGGGAGAGACAGAATCCCAAGCAGGCTCCACACTGTCGGCACAAAGCCCAATATGGGGTTCAATCTCACGAACTGTGAGATCACAACCTGAGCCAAAATCAAGACTGAAACACTTCTCCAGCTGAGCCACCCAAGTGTCCCAGGATGTGTTCTTTTTTAAATATATTGATTAATATCCACGTATTTTAACATATAATTTTAATCTGTTTGCACTATATTCTCTAGAAATCATTTTCTTTATTATTAAGATTATAAACTAAACTTTCAGCTCTCTTCATTCTCCTAGTCAGCGCTTTTAAAAAAGTTTTACAATAATGTTTTAAAGCCCATGAATTCATATTTCTTCATAAATTCAGTCTGTACTTGTGAGGCTTGGCTAATATATCCCATTCGACAGAACAACTATATTTTTTCATGAATTTATATCCAAAAATTTCTATATGTTTTGTAGATTTATATTCCAACATTCTTAGGAATTCTATGTATGTTAATGAAAACATTTTTTTTTCTATTCTCCAGAATCAATCAGCCTAAATAACTAGTGCCAGGTTTAGTTGAAGAGTTGACATGCTTATGTTTCTTAAATACTAAATGAAAACAAAATAGAAAAGTTAAAATCTTGCTGAGGCATAATAGGAAAGGTATTGATGCATATTCTTGCCCTTGCCCATTGAAAATAGATGTTTTCTATATCTTTTTGTTGAATAAAGACAAATCGCCATCATTTTAATAGCTATACACCGTTTGCTAGGAGATGTTTTGATATGTTTCAGTGAGAAAACCACATATAGCACAGCAGTGAAAATTGAAGATACTATTTGCTTGAGTGGATCATAATCTGTGCTTACTTTCTATACCCTGTCAATATTCTACATAATCCAACCTGGCCAACGAGAGATAAATATACATTGAATTGAAAAACATTGCATGTACTCTTCGATGTGGTCATTAACCTCTCTGAATCTCCATGAATGAAGTGAGGTTTTATAATTAATGCTAGATTTTTGGTTGGGAGAGGGGGACCATATGGCTTCCAAACACACCTCCTTACCATTATATTATTTTCTTTTCCGTAACTGAAGAAGTCAGTAAAAAGTTTCCACAATTACAGAAGATAACTATTCCAAACCTATCCTGTATAACTTGAGAAGTACAACTTGTAGTGTTCAGGATCCCACAATCATGTATTCCAGGATCCTATCTCTATCATGTGGCACCACCATTCCCTACTCTGACTAGAGGACCTGGTTGCCTTGTGTGTCTAAGGAATTACAGTTGTTATCAAATAAGCTCTGACTTTTTTGTGTAGTCCTCTTCCCCACCCCACCGCCTTACCTTGTTATCTGAATAAATGGCGTAGATAACTTTGAGAAAAATTAGAGGATAAGATCAAAGTGTGCATTTGTGTACCATAGCAAGATCTGCACTAGAGGATATTTGTCATACCTTCACATAATAACGTAACAGCTCATGACTGCATTTAAGTCAGAGAAATGAATGAGGGGTAGTAACTCTAGTTTTAGGGCTGCGTTTGTCTTCTATTCAATAGTCCTGAGTTTATTTTTAAGTTGGTGTTTTCTTGTTTTTGATTTTATTTTGTTTTGTTTTTGTTGTTTTGTTTTGTTTTGTTTTTGCTTTAATTTTGACCTTGGTATACTTCATGGTAGACTCAGTAGGATGGTAAAGACTACATGGTGTCATTTTGCAAGTTTACTTCACCTGACATTTTATTTTATTTCTAGGAACTTACAAATTTTTAAGCATAGGTAGAAATCCATGTGACTTATCATATGGATGAATGTTTTATCATTCAAGTATAAACTTAATGGGCTGACTTTTAATTCTATATCTAACAAGCTCATGATTTATTAACTATAGCCTGAGGTCTATGTCTATTTCATATCATTATTAAAGTGCTAAGTGCAATATATGTCCAGTTCATTGTTGTGGTAGCTAACCTATTTTATGTCTGGAAGTATATTTCTACTGCAAAAAAGACGCTAACAGGTATTTGCAATCACTGTCACCAATATTCCTCTTTCTCTGATAGAAGAGTGAACAGGCTGTTTTTAAAACATTTAGCTGCTCCAGTCCCCAGTCTATTCTTCAAAATCTGGCATCGGGGCCCTGTTGGGAATTACCGGGTGAGAAATAGCAAAGCTAGCATTTCGTCCTGTAATACCATTGAATTCATTTCTTTTTTTCCTCATGATACTGTTGAATTTCTTATTTTATATTTGATGGCCATAATCTTCAGTATAATATAAAATGAGTTCTTGTTATAGCTACGATTGAATTATCTAACCTATTAAATTGCTAGAAATCAGAGATTTCCACCCGTGTTAGGACATCAAATGAGTTGTCTCTGTTAAATGCTCTCATATCCATAAATTCTTTACGACTTAAATTTGTAATTTTTTTTTGATAGAGCGCCTTTTAAAACCCATTCCTAATTTGTTTCTTAGACATTTTTTTATGATATAAGTTAGAAAGTTCCTGTATTTCTTTCTTCATGTGAGCTTTTTCTTTATACATTAATTTTTAAGTCTATACCCAAGCTATAATGCTAAAAGATTCATGTTACAAGCCTACTTACAGTCAGAGGTGAGAGATGAGAAGGTGTTAGTTTTAAAATTTTCTGCAAAGAAACTATTTTATCTGACAAACTCTTCCAATGAAGGAGCAGAAACCACTTAGTAGGTCAAGTACATAAAATAAGTCGTGTTTTCAAAATAGTTGAGTAAATGGATGCCACTTTTCTTCTAAATCCATCTAGATGTCGTCCGGTGGATATTTGGACTATACTATTTTATATACAAGACATGAGAAAGCTGTGAATTTAACTGATGCACTAATTCTGTAGAATCCAACTCTGATTATTTGCGTGGTCTGAGCTTCATGACAAAATAAATAAGATACAACTACTTTCTATAATGCAAATTTTCTGAATTTTATTCTGTGGCTTGAGGTGAGAATTTACAGATCTGAATTTTGTTGTTTCATTCTTATGTTAAACACAGTCAGATGCAGCAAAATATTTACTTGCTGCCTTGTTTGCTTATTTATTTGTTTGTTTATATATATATATATATTTATTTATATTCTATGGCAATAGTTACCTGGTTATCCAGAGCTTTTCCCTGATTATAGCAACAATTTAATTTACTCTTTTGTTGTTATACTATAAGCTTTTGGTCTCCTAATGTGAAATATCACTTTTTTCTCACTGCTCAATATTCTTTCTATCCAGGTACCAATTTGAGCACAACAATTTGTTCCAAGATACTTCCCAGAACTATGTCTTTTGAATGAGTTCCTTACTACTGAAGTTATTTGATGGCAAAAAATTTAAAACCACTTTAAATATTTTAAATAAAGGAGAAATCATTGGGAGAACATGGATTAGCTTACATAATCCAAAAAAAAAAAAAAAAGAACTAGGCTTAGAAACATAACAGTCTGAGTTTTCAAGTGGTGGGAGCTATCAGTTCAACTTTTTGGATAGTTTGGCATCAATCTATTTTCTGCCTTTTTATCATTTCTTTAGAGTCAAAATCTTGGGAGGGAGACTTTAATTATCCTAGCTTGCATCATCTGTCTGCACCTTCCTTGATTTTTATACTCAAGCTTGGATTCTAAGCATAACTTCATTAAACACAGTGTTTGATTGAAATTTTTATTAAGATAGCAAACAATGAGGAAGAAATAATTTCTCTGAAGAAAATCTGATGCTATTATCAGTAGAATAGGAAATTGATACAAAATGCCCCAAACTATTACACTGTATCCTGTGTAATTATTAATAGTCAAGTGTTTTATTTCCCATGTGATAGTATGATAATGGTGGATATTCCTTCCATCATTTCTAATTATTGGAGACAATTGTTGAGTAAATTATAACTTTTTGTTAGGTTTGAGGATAAAAGAAGCCAGGTTCAAGAAAGCTAGAGATAAACAATTGTATTAAAATAGCATTTAAAATTAATTTAATATTATTATGTTATAAACTATCCTTTTTTCCTCTTTTTAAAATTTATTTTGTACTATCAAAGAGAATGTCCATAAACATTGAATACTAAAGATCTGTTCATGGCATTGTTTTACCAAAGTTATTAATGGAGTGTATTTTATTTTCTGAAATATCCTTCATTTACTAATGATGAGGTAGATGAACTGAAGCAATTACTTAAAAAATAATTCCAGACAAAAACATCCATTCTCATTCTGAATCCGTTGATTAGAGTGACTTCAATGGTTACAATAGCACCGCTGGTTAAGAATCAACTCCCCATGGTAGGAAGCCATTCAGGTCTTCTCAACAGGTCACACAGGTCTCTCAGATATAGGTGCCATGTTTGAAGACTCACACAAAATGTCTGTGTCACTTGAATTACACAATGTGTCAGTATTTGTTCCATGGGGACATAATCTTGAAAGAAGAGGCAAAGTAGAAAACAATCTGTTAGTATGTTATATGTGAATACCTTATTGGACTGTGCATGGATATGAGGACATTGTAGCCCTTGTTAAAGAGTAATTCCACTGGTGAAGCATCTGTCAGTTCCCAGATGTTCCTGGTGCTGAGGGTGTCTCCTCATATCCCCATGCGTTATAAGGTCAGGGCCCTCTTCACCTACCCATTTGGCTCACATGATTTGAACTGAATTTGGTTGTCCTTCTCTACCATCCAAGCTTTATTTTCAGCCTCAGGATACGTGGGATACTTGACCATTTGTATCTTCTCTCGTTCTTTGCATCTAGAATTAAATTAAGTATTGATTTGTGTTAAAATAATCAATGCTTATGCTTCCTCCCATTAGTCTGGCAAATGTTATAGTTAGTAATAATCATAGACCTATAGAGAATACACAATGTTTGTGTGAATTCCCTCCAAGCTATAGTAACTTGCCTTTATTTTTAATACTGTTAGATTTTTAAAAATTATAGGTAAGAAATATGTGCTTACTGAGCATCCTTTAACACTGATTCATACAGAAAGAAAAACTAGCTGTTTTAGAATAAGAGACTCCCAACCTGGAAATTAAATGAAATAAGGGATGCAGAATACCTAGTACAGTACAGGGTACTTAGCAGGCACTCAAAACATCTGTTATAGACAACTTAGAGTCAACTTAGGCTATATGTTCCAAAGACTAATAAAGTAAATTCACTGATGTATTTGTTATCAATTGCTGTGTAACATTATAATCACAAATTTAGCTGTTTGTGACCTAACATTGTCTGTGGGTCATGAATCTGAGCACAACATCGCTGGGTCCTTTGCTTTGGGGACTCAAATGGCTGCATTCAAAGCATTGGCCAGGCTCTTATCTGAAGCTCAGTGGCAGAAAGATTCACTTCCAAACTCACATGGTTATTGGCAGCATTCAGTTCCTTGAAGTTGTATGACTGAAGGCCTGCATGTCTTGTGGGCAGCCCTCATGTTAAGGGCTCCCTGCAGTTTCTTGCCACTTGGGGTTTACCCTCAAGGTGTCTTGCTTCCTCAAAATCAGAAAAAGAAAGAAGGATTCCAATAAGACAGGCCCTATAATCTTGTGTAATGTAATCACATGGTCATATACACATAAACCCATACATCCCTTCAACTTTTTTTATTCTATTGCTCAGAAGTCACAGATACCATTGAAACTCAATGGGAGGGTATTTATTGCATGAGGACACGAGCACCAAGGATCCACCTTATGAATCTGGCTGCTACAACTGAATATAGAATATATTTACTTTATTGAGAGATTCTTTTGACATAGTGTAGTTTAGTTAGTCTGGGTGGCATTTCCACTTGACAGATGCTTATACATTCCAGAGTTGCTAGTATGCAGAAATGCAGGCACATGCTCTAGTATGTTATTAGATGTCAATCTGTTTTTCTAAATAGTAGTTCACTATCCATTTCTAACAAAAAGAGATTTAGAAGGCAAAGATGAACTTCTAGTTTATCAGCATGCTTTTAAGCACTCACAAATGAAAGAAACATTATGTTTTGTAGTCTCCTTTTCTCCTTCAAATTAAAAACAGTGGCAAAACATATTTAGAAGATACAGAGATATAAAATTCAACTTGCTAATTCACATGGTATTAGCAATATTTTATATTTATGCTGTGTTCATTTTATGCATACTTTAAATTGATTACTGTTGATCCTTTGATAGCTTTGTGTGTACCAATCATATGACTGAATTGATATTTATAATTTTAAAATTCTTATCCAAATAGAACTTTAATATCACCAAATCCAAAATTTTAGAGATGAAAAAACTGGTTCAAGTGCGTAATGGATTGAATTGTGTCCTCAAAATACATGTGTTGAGGTCCTAACCCACAGTCCCTCAGGATGTGAACTTATCTGAGAACAGAGGCATTGCAGATGTAATTATTCAAGTTAAAGTGAGGTCATTAGAATGGCCTCAGATTCAGTATGACATGTGTCCTTGTAAAAAGGAAAATTTTGGACACAGAGACATGCACATAGGGAGAACACCATGTGGATGATGAAAACAGAAATCGAAGTAATGCTTCCATACATCAAGTAATGTCAAAGATAACACCACCTGCAGAAACTAGGGGAGAAGTGTGGAACAGGTTCTTCCTCACAGCCCTCAGAAAGAGCCATACCTGCCAACACCTTGATCTTAGAGTTCTGGGTTCCAGAATCATGCGGGATACATTTCTGTTGCTTAAAGGCACCCAGTTTGTGGTAGTTTATTACAGCAGCCCTAGTAAACTAATACAGAGTGTGATTTTGTAACTTGTCCAATAACCAAAGTGATTTCTAGACTACAAGTTTAGTAGGCTTTTATCAGTCTGTAGTGTCCAGAGAATGCCACTATTTCTGGCAGCATTCTTTTAACATTTTTAATTTTTCATTAAAGAAACAAATAAAATTGGTTATTTAATGAAATTGTTTCTGTACCATATGAGTTTTTCTAAAATACTCTATTATAAAAATAAACCAATATTTTACTGATTAGTAACCTCTGACTCAAAGGACTGTGTTTACAATGCTTAGTTCTTATTTTAAGTTGGACTAATGTTATTCTCAGGGAGGACATACATTAACTTCTAAATAAACCATGCTATAATACATTTAAAGTTCTAGTTGTCTGTGAAGTCATCTTTAGCTCAACATAATGGTTTGAGTGGGATTTAGAATATATCAGTGTCACCTAATCAGAGTTTCTTATGCAGGTTTCTCCCCGCCCCCGTATTCTATTACAACAACATTCTTAATCAATGCCACATGAAAGAAAGAAAGAAAAAAAAGAGTAAGGAGCACTGAAGGCAATTTCCAATTTATTTATAGGTTTTGTATGAAAACGCAATGATAAGTCAGTCTTTTGATTTTAAAATGTATCTTCTTAAGGATTCAGTGTACAACCAATGATTAAGTTCCAAGATCCCCTGCAAAATCTATTTCACCCACTTGAAATAAGGCTAAATAAATATCATAATTTGAAGCCATCCACTTTGGTTCCTTGGCTTCAAATGTGGATTTAAAGTTTGGGGAAGGAATGACAGATTAGGAAAGGATAGATAGAAGGTGTAAGATAAGGGGTTCCAAGCCATTTTTTGGAATAACCCAGGATTATATTCATTTTATTTTCTTCCAAGGATTTCAGAGATTCTTACACCTCCACTGACACTGTTCACTTCTTACCAGAATTTGCCCCTCTACATGGCCTACTAAAGAACAAAATTAAGACTTTCTCCTTCAGCCAGACTTTGAAGCAAGTAAATATCCATTAATTTTTTTTTCTATATTTTTACTTCTGCGAACAATAGGAAAAGAACCTAGTATAAGGATTATCTGTTTGCTCCTCATATCCTATTTTTCTGAGATTATATAGAGAAAGAAAAATGTGGAGATGGAAAAAATGACAGGTTGTTAAGTGTTCCAAGTACTGAGTAAGATTATTTTGCCTTTCAGAAGAAGCTAGGGTTGAATAAATCTTGTGGGTATGTAATTCATATGTGGATGTACTCTCATTTTTGCCATAATTCCTAAAGAGGATGTTTATAGCTTTAAATCATCATAAGCAAGCAAATAAAAAACACATAAAACTCTACAAGGCACATGTGAAGAAAGAAGACTTACTGAAAATTTTATAGGAGAGACTAAGATGGGATTGATTCTGCCCAATATAAAGAACACGTCTTGAACAATCTTCCTTAAATACATTATTGAACTCTCTTTTCCTGGTCACTGGAACCTCTGCCCCATTTTCACTCTTTCTTCATGCAGCAAAGCCACTTATGCAGAATAAAGTAGCTTCATGCATGCTGTCTCTCCTTGGTGTCAGGTGACTAGTCTAACGGCCCAGATCAAAAGATGGCTAAACGAATAATCCACATACTCATGGTAGGTCTTTCTTTGGTGGTCAGAAATGAGGCATTCCTTTATCATCTGCTAATTAAAATAAGATATTATAAATTTCATTATAGATATTTTGTGTGTAGTTTAATCACATTCACTAATGTAAAAATAAAAGGAGAAGAAATTAAACAGTTTTCTGGACTATTGGCCTCAGGGCTGAGAAGGTTAGTGAGCAGAATCCCCTAGGGTAGAAGGGCAGGAGTGCTGGGTTCCTTGCTTTTCTTCAAACTGCTTTCCTACCAGTGAAGTCCCTGCTCTGCGGTGAAGACTTAGGAGACTGGGAGAAGGGAGACCTGTGTCAACAGATAGTTCTCCAAGGGTGAGGTGAATGCAAGGAAAGAGAAGAAAGAATGCTTAAGTTGTAGCATTTAAGAAAGAAGAGCAATTTCTATAATCACTGGGAAGTGACCTTGTTTTGCAATACATACATACATGTGAGGAAAACAAATACATGTATGGTAAGTTGGGAACTGGCTAGGGTCCAGCATTTTCTAATAAGACTTTCTCTAAAGCTAACAATGCTCTGTATCTGTGCTGTCTGATACAATAGACACTAGCCACATGTGGCTATTTTAGCATTTGAAATGTGGTTAATATGACTGAGGGCTGAATTTTAAATTTTTTCTGTTTTTATCAATTATAAATTTAAGTAGACAATATGGCTAGTGACTACTGCAATGGATAGTATAGGTTACGGTGCTTTCAGTCACTTTCTTTCTCATCTTTACCAAATGCAATATATGCCCAATACAGTGCAAATTATTGGGAATCATGAAAGAAGAAAAATCAGTCCTTGATTAGGTACTTTCGTAGCACTAAAGACCCTTCTCTTTAGTGAAGGAATGGGAGACTGTGTGAGGGGGAACTTGTATCAGCAGAAAGTTCTACAGTGGTGAATCAGTCTATAGGAAATACATTTATGACAGAAGTTTGGTAACATTATCAATAAATAGATAATGAAAAAGAAAATTTTGATTTTTATTAAAATAGAAAATAGACTCGGTTGTTCAGAAATTCGGGAGCGGCTTGACTGAGAAATACTAAACAGATCTGTTTGTTTTAAACTACTAGGTTTGGAAGTTATTTGTTACCCAGCAATAGGTAACTAGTACAGTTAACCCTTGGACCATGTGGGGTTTAGGGGCGCTAATTCAAATGCAGTCAAAAATCAGCATATGACTTTGACTTCCCCAAACCTTAACTACTAATAGCCTACTGTTGACCAGAAGCCTTACCAATAACATAAACAGTCAATTACCACATATTCAGTATGTTCTATATATTATGTACTGTATTCTTACAATAGAGTAATCTAGAAAAAGAAAATATTAATAAAATCATAAGGAAGGGAAAATACATTTATTGTACTGTACAGTATGTATTGAAAAAAAAAATCCTCATATGAGTGGTCTTCCAGAGTCTAAATCCATGTTGTTCAAGGGTGAGCTGATCTATGTTCAAAGGTATCATCGGTTGTTGGTTGTTTGGCTAAGTCTGTCTCCATCCCCCAGTCCCACAGAGATCTTAGTACAGTATGGCCTGGAGAATGCAGCGTAACCACTCTGTACATGTATCGGTACTGGTTCTTTCTGGAGGTAGCATAGAAATTGTGAGAAAGGAGAGGAAAGGAGATGACACTCAGAACTGGTTTTCACCTGCTTAGACATTGAGCTGTGAGATAAAGCAAAAAAAAAAAAAAAAAAAAAATAAATAAATAAATAATAAAATTATTTTTATCTGTTCATGATAGGATATGCTTCTAATGGAAAGAAATGATTATTCTGTTCTTTTGTCTAGTTAAGAAACATTTGGATGATTTTATTTCATATGACTTGTTTATCACTTTGTCAATAGGAGGTATAGTTTTCTAAGTTCAGAGGCTTCTGAGGACAATTGTCAGGAAAGTTTTAAAAGTGGATTTTGATATTGACACTCTTGGAACCCTGAAGATATGGTGAGACTGTAGGTGAGATTTTTGCCATCCCTCTAAAGTTAGTGAAAATGTAGGAGAAAATCATATCTACCAGGCGTTAAAACCTGGGTTCTACGTTCACCTTTGTATCTAACTAGCTGTGCAACCTTAGACAAGTACCATACACTTTTATTTAGTATAAGGAGCTGACTTAAAGATATCTAAAATACCATGTTATTTTAAAGTTTTTATAGTTTCTTGTTTGATAATACTTTAGTGAAAACTACTTGGATTAGCATTTTGGTTCTGTCTGCCATATTTTAAAAAGAATATAGAAAACACTGGGCTAAAGCTAATGGAGAATGGAGAATGACTTTTCAACTTATTACAGTGAATTTCAAAGATATTAAAGAGTTTTTGAAAAATTATCATCATACTAGGACTGTGAATGCTGTCAGATGAGGGAATTTTTGTAGGACGTCTTCAAAAAAAGTCAAAGCAAGATCATGAACAAGAGTTAAAGGTCAGGCACAAGATTAAGCTGGGCAGCCTTGGAAGCCAACTGTTAAAATAAAGTCATGGGACAATTGTCAAAAGAACATTACAAGTAAAACCTCAGTGAGGTACAATAGGCCCATTTCTATAAAGCTTTTAAATATGTTTTATCTATGACCCAGAACATTGCCTCTTGGAATTATCCAACAGACATAACCATTACTGTAAATATGGTATATGAACTAATTTGACATCTATTTAAATTCTCAATATTTCAAGCTAAAAACAACATTTCCCAGAGCCTGCTATAGCTAGAGTTCTGGATACAAATTATATTGCTAATTTAGGCTGTTATCAATAGCAAACAAGAACACAGAGACATGGGTTTCTCCAGCAACAGTGTTCCAGTATCTGGGCAGTTGTTTTTGGGGTGTGGTGGGAAAAATACACTCATAATTCTAGTATCTAGTCATCAGCTGTATAGGTTTCCGGTGATGAATATGGCCTCTTCCTGATCTTAATTTTTTGATTAGCTAGATTTTTGAATAGCTAGATTTCAGCTATGGTGGTGAAGTTTTTGAATTCAAACTGCCCCAATGGTATTATTTGATTTCCCTCATTCCTGGTTGTGTCATAAGTGGTCTTTTCTCTGGAAGGGCAGTTCTGTGCAGCCTTTTCAATGATTTTACAAGCTTGTACATTCTCGTATTAAAATTGTATCTGCTCTTAGATTGCGTTTTTCAAAGGCAGACTCTGAGATAAGGATTCACACCCAAATAGTTTATTAAGAAAATGCTACCAGAGAAAAAGTGAATGGAGAAGCAAGACAGAAAAGGGAGAGAATCAAAAAAAGGGAAGCATCTCAGGCAAAGTCCTACAGAAGATAGTTTTAGCCTTCTTCCCAAGGAAAATTCACACAATAAGTTACTCTCATACCTTTCACCCAGCTAGAGCATAAGATGTGAGCTTTCATACTTCTCTACACCTGTCAATCATTGATTAATTGCTCTCCCTGACAGGAAACTTCTGGCTCTCTGGTAGTGGGCAAAGAGGACTCTACTATCCCATAGCAGTGTTCAGAGTAAACTACAGTTACTTGTCTTTGAATATATAATATACAAAATCAGGAACTAATAATACAAAAATGGGGAAAAAAAGGTTCTGAAGGGATCTGAGATAATCTGCTACGGTCCACTCTTTATACTCAGACCACTCAATCTCACGTACACTTAGGTTCATTCTATACAGTCATGCATTCTTGAAGATAGTCAATGGTCACAATTTGTGATGAGAATGTACAAAAAAGAGGATTAGTAGGATAACCTACAGGGGTTTCTGCTGTAGGAGGTGTCCAGGTCTTCCTTTTCCTTTTATATTTCCCTTACCTGTGGCTACCGCTTGTGCTGGTCTAGGTTGCTTGATAATTGGGGTAGTCAAGTCTATGTCAGAAAGAAGTCTAAGGTGCTGGTTAGCATATCCATGGTAATTACTATAATAGCCTGTTTATAGATAGAACTTGATATAAAAGTACCAAAAATACCCCAGTGATTACTGACCTCCTAATGTACCACTCCTGTCTACCATATGAAGAAGAAGTGATCAGGGTGAATTGCTTCTGCCAGTTTGGTAACTTCTTTCCTTCAAAACTCTTCTACTGTCACAAAAAGTCTAAAATGACCTTGCGTCATCCCATTTTATGATTAGGAGAGCTCTTAGTGTCTCCTGGTGGAAGTATTTCTTCTCTGGGAAACAGAACCTCTAGAACTATAGAAAATAAATAGGTAGGACAGATTTCTGAAGTGGGTCATGTTGAGGGACTGAGAATGAAGCCACTCCTTTGTTCACAGACCCAGATATTCTACCTAAAATATGACAATACAATAGTGTATTGTGTGGTGACTTTTTGTACAGGGTCGTTTCTAAGATGGCATCTTTTAAAATTATTGAGGAACAAAGAGATTTTGCTTGTGTAGAAATCATAACTGTGAAATGTTTAAGAGATTTGCTTACTAATTTATTTTAAATTATCAAAAATAAATTCATTACATGTAAACACAAATAGCATATTTTTATGGAATGTAACCAGATTTCCAAAAAAATAATTCTCTGAAAGTGTCTTGGTGACTCCCAGAAAGATCTCCCATTGGACTGTGGATGAGACTTTAAGAACTCCTGCTCTAGGGTCATTTTTTGAGTCCCTTCTTGTGAAGAGTTCAATCAGACAGTCTCTCTGAAACCATCACCCATTTTATTTTTTATTTTTTATTTTTTTAATATGAAATTTATTGTCAAATTGGTTTCCATACAACACCCAATGCTCATCCCAACAGGTGCCCTCCTCAATACCCATCGCCCCCCCTTCCCTCCCACCCCCCTCAACCCTCAGTTTATTCTCAGTTTTTAAGAGTCTCTTATGGTTTGGCTCCCTCCCTCTCTAAGTTTTTTTGTTTTTTGTTTTTTTGGTTTTTTTTTGTAGCAACATGGATGCAACTAGAGAGTGTTATGCTAAGTGAAATAAGTCATACAGAGAAAGACAGATACCATATGTTTTCACTCTTACGTGGATCCCGAGAAACTTAACAGAAGATCATGGGGGAGAGGAAGGAAAAAAAAGTTAGAGACCATTACCCACTTTAAAGTGGGATGTTTTCTTTTAATTTTAGTAATTTATTTCTCTGGTTTATAATACCATACCTCTATGAAGGCATTCTGTTGATAGGCATTTCATAGCTTTAAAAAGTGTGAAAATCTTTGGTATCAGCTAAACAATTAATTTTTTTAATGACACTTAGATTAACATACAATTATAGAAAGGTTAATAAAAATATAATAGCAGGACTATAAATATGCTTGAAAAAAGATTTAGTTTCCTTTTTAGAGGTATTACTAGAAGTATGATAATGGAACATATACACTGCAAAATGCTTAGAACTTAAATGTTCAATTAACTGAAATCTTAATAATGACGTTGCCAGTTGATTCTTTCAAATTATTAAAGTGTATACATCAGAGTTTAAGATAACAAATAATTTTTTAAGGTATTATTTGAATCAAAATATATTTATTCCGATGAGTAAACATTTAACTCTCTTTTCATCTCCAAAATAGAGGGTGAATTCCTCAATGGAAAAACCAAGAGCCAAAGACCATGAAAACCAAGAACATTGTTTGAGAGACAGACAGCTGTAGCTTCTATATTTAGTTTCTTGTTACTTCCAAAAAATTTTCTCATAAAGACAGCAAAAGAGGTAAACCATACAAAAACAGTATTTTATTCATTCAACAAATATTTGTTAATTACTTCGAATGTACCAAGCATTCTTGTCAGCACAGAGCATTCACTTTTGTGAGATATACAATTTGCAGCTTAAAATAAGTCCATTTTAATATTTGAAGGAATTGTCATTAACTACTGTAATTATGCTACTTAGCTGAAAATCGCAACTGGTGATCAACAGCATATGTTTTTCCTCCTGAAATTACAAACCTGCCCGGGGGAAAGAAGGCAGTTGAAGAGTGTCCTCTTCACCATGTCTGTCTTCAGGATCGGACACTGAGAAACCATCATGCTTGTGAAAAAATATTTTTTGATTAACCAGAATTATTTTTTAAAAGATGTTCGAAAATGTTTTAAATTTATTTGGGGGGAGGGGCGGTGGAGGCAGAAAGAGGGAGAGAGAATCCCAAGCAGGCTTTGCGCTGCCAGCGCAGAACCAGACATGAGGGTCCATACCAGCAACTGTGAGACCATGACCTGAGCCGAAATCAAGAGTTCGATGCTTAACTGACTGAGCACCCTTGATTAACCAGAATCTGTAAAGCTATTCACTCTCAGATTTATCATCTTGCCCTCATCATAATTTCTGAGGATATAACAGGTCATAAAAGAGAGACCAGACTGGCAGTGGATGTCACAGCCATTTTATAAGAACAAATTACTTTTAGCAGATAGAGTCCAGGAAAAAGTATTTTATAACACAGGATCTGCTGTATGGTGCTAACATATAACCTTGAAAATTATATAGAACAAGAATTAGAAAAAATAAATTTCAAGTAATTGCCATTCTCAATATGATTCAAAAGGCTCTTTCCTCCTTCTGGTTTATTGTGTATAGATACCATAAAATATATAATCTCATTAAAAACAAGGCAGTAAGGTGGTTGATAACATGGGATTGGGGTAGACAAAACCTAACTCTTGGCCAACGTTTTAGGAATATAAACACTACTATTTGGCAAATTAATCTCTCTAAGCCTCGAAGTTCTTATGTTGCCTACCCCATGGAGATGGTAAAATGACTGAAAGAGAGAATGCATACAAAGCTCCTAAAAGTTCATGGCACAGTTTAAACAATATGGTGGTTGCTATTATTATTGTTAGCTGTGATGATGTTATTAAAGAATAAATTTACATTTACTCTCAGTGAATTCATTTTTAATCTTTATAAAGCTACAAATTATTATTGCACATACACACACACACATACTCACACACATACACCTGTTTACAGATGAGTATTATGGTAAATATTAGATATGTTTTCCTTTATTCACACCATCTTTCCCTGCTTTCTTAACAGGATTTATTTCTCTACAAATTCATCCTGTATTTACTGTATAGGACATATATGATTCATCAAAGAACATTGAGAAATCGTTGACGTGTTTACATTCTTCAACTCTTGCTTTCATTTCTCTGCAGTGAATCTTAACAGCTCTGCCAGTAAGGTTACACTTTACTTCTTAGTTCTTTTTTTTCTTTAATTTTTTTTTAACATTTACTTATTTATTTTTGAGAGACAGAGAGAGACAGAGCATGAGTGAGGAGGGGCAGAGAGAGGGAGACACAGAATCTGAAGCAGTCTCCAGGCTCTGAGCTGTCAGCGCAGAGCTTGATGTGGGACTCGAACTCATGAAATGTGAGATCATGACCTGAGCCAAAGTTGGATGCTTAACCGTTGAGCTACCCAGGCGCCCTTTTACTTCTTACTTCTATACACACTTTATTTCTCTGCTATGCAATTTTACTTAGAAGAAAATAAAATTAACCAGTAATATAAAAGTTACACTGAGAAAAGAGTTGGAATATAGGAGATATTTCAGATTCAGCAACAGAGCTAGATGCGTGTACCCTATTGGGAAATTTCTTCTTCCAAAAAGAATTTCCATATTCTTAAAATATTGATCAAAGAAATTGTAGTATTATAATAGTAAGCTAAATCAAAAAGAGTACTAAATTTCCCTTACAGTTGACTTAAATTATAAAGTGACTATATCTTCAGAGAAATGATATAACCATCAAAAGCCATCAATTGGGATTTTTGAAGGGCACAAACATAAAACTCAAAGTCAGGTTAATAGCTAAGAAAGCAATCAAGCTTTAAAATAATTAATTGGGAGCATTCTATGTTACTACAGGTGTTCTGTGATTTCTGTCTCTGTCTCTACATATTTATATATGTATGTGTATATATATATGTACATATATGTACATATATATATTTGCAAATAATCCTCAGTACAACACTGTAAGGTAGGTACTACTTTACTTTACCTTTGGAGAAACAGAAGTACAGAGAGTTTAAATAGTAAACTAGGACCAAACAGTGTGTAAGTGTTATGGGATGGATTTAAACCCAAGTTTCTTACTCCAGCACCTATGTCTGAAGCACTGCATGAATAACTATGTGTTTTGTACATAACTATTGTATTTCACAATCTATTATGTGAAAATATCTATTATGAATGAACATTATAAAATTCACAGGAAAGATTTAATAAGTAGGAAAGCACGGATATGAGAGCATTAGTGGAAGTCAAAACCAGGAAACCAGGTAAAATTTCTCTTTATAATTAACAATGTACCTTAGTCAAAACATAAAATGCACTAAGTTTTAATCCCAGGAATGGCATTACTAGTATTAGATACTAGTTTAGAAACTATTCAACCATGTTTTATAAAAAGACACCTTAGCTGTCTTATTATTATTAACTATGAATATTAAAATATATAGTTGGCTAAATAAAATGTTTTTGTCTGACTGGTCAGCATTATAATGAGCTAAATCATCTGTTTAATGAATGCATTACATTGAGTATCTGAATGTCAAATCTATAAAAAATTATTATATGAATCCTTTAAAATAAAACCCACGTCTTTTGTGAATGTAAATGCATGATCTTAGTTTTGGTTTCACGTTCATGAATTAGGGGAGTTTTCTCCCTATTCTTAGTTCTCTTTTGTGTAAAACTGACAAGTTTATTTTTGATAATTAATTCTAAAATAACTTCTGTTATTTTATGTATGTTCTGTCCTGCAATTTGCCCATATTTTTCTTAAAATTAATACTGGGGGGGGGAGGAATGTCAGAAATATTCATACCTCAATTCAATAAAATTTAGGGCTTATTTTTTAATGATTAAATGGATTAAAACTACCGATTACTATGCACTTGACTAAAATCAATACGCCTGAGTTGCAATATACTTTTCCTTAGGACTGCCTTTGCTGTGTCCAAAGGGTTTGGACTATCATGTTTTCATTTTCATTTTCTTCCATGTATTTTTTTGTTTCTTATTTAATTTCTTGGTCAACCCATTTATTCTAGTAAATGTATTTGAAGGCTTTCCAAATTTTTTTCTTGTAGTTGACTTCAAGTTTCATAGTATTGTGATCCAAAAATAAGCATGGTATGGTCTCAATCTTTTTGTAATTGTTGAGGGTTGATTTGTGACCAAGTATATGATCTATGCTGGAGAATGTTCCATGTGCACTCAAGAAGAATGTGTTTTCTGCTGCCTTAGGATGAAATGTTCTGAATATATCTGTCAAGTCCATCTGGTCCAATGTGTCATTCAAACCCATTGTTTCCTTATTGATTTTCTGCTTAGATGATCTGTCCATTGCTGTAAGTGGGAGTGTTAAAGACCTCTACTATTATATTATTATCAATGAGTTTCTTTATGTTTGTTAATAATCGATTTATATATTTGAAGGCTTCCAAGTGAAGCCACTCTGGAGAACAGTATGGAGGTTCCTTAAAAAACTAAAATAGAACTACCCTATGATCCAGCAATTGCACTATTAGGTATTTACCCAAAGGATACAAAAATACAGAATTGAAGGGGTACATGCATCTCAATGTTTATTTCAATGTTTATAGCAGCATTATTACTAATAGTCAAACTATGGAGATAGCCCAAATGTCCATTGACTGATGAATGGATAAAGAAGATGTGGTATAGCTATACAATGGAATATTACTATGAAACTGGAAGTGTCTAATGCTAAGCGAAATAAGTCAGTGACAGAAAGGCAAAAACCATATGATTTCACTCATATGTGGTATTTAAGAAACAAACCAGATGAACATATGGGAAGGTGCAAAAAAGGAGAGAGAGAAATAAACTACAAGAGACTCTTAAAGATAGAGAAAAAACTGAAGGTTAATGGAGAGTGATGAGTGGGAGATGGGCTAGATGGATGATGGGTCTTAAGGAGATCACTTGTTGTGATGAGTACTGTGTATTTGTGTTTAAGTGGTGAATCACTGAATTCTACTCCTGAAACCAATATTGCACTGTATGTTAACTAACTAAAATTTAAATAAACAAAAAATAAATAAATAAAGATAAAATCAATATGTATATGTTTTTCAGCAAAATTTTCCCTTTGATAATGTTTTCAAACATCACTCAAATCAATATGTGCTTTAAGTACTTTTCAACAAATGTAATTTCCCCTCCATCTCTTTTGTTATCTTCTGAGCCAATTTGTCCATTTTTTTCCAGTTTCTCTGAAAAAAAAGTATGAATAAACCTAGATCTTTAGACAAAATTAAAGTTTAATTCAGATAGTGAAATTAGAATTTTTCCAATATGCTTTCACCTTTAAATGGGATGTTCACAAATCACTCCATTGTTAATTTCTGAAAACAGGCAATTCTTAAATTCATAGACTAAAGTGGACATTTCTATCATGATGACAAAATCTAGGAGCTTTGAAGACTCCTAATCTCTAGGATAAAGGCACTAAAGCTAAAGATTTGACAGTGGGGATTTCATTTTCTTTCTTTACAAATATATGCAGTTTCTATATTTCCAGCATGCATTTGGTAGCACATAAATAACTTGATTTAATTTAATAATATTTCTTTTTTTATACTTATTTAAAAATTCTTTAAATAAAAATTTTAAATGAATAAATACTTTATTTTGGTTTTTATGAAAAAAAATGTTTATTTTTGAGAGAGAGAGAAAGACAGAACATGAGTTGGGGGGGGGGTGGAGGCAGAGAGAGAGGGAGACACAGAATCCAAATCAGGCTCTGGACTCTGAGCTGTCAACACAGAGCCTGATGTGGAGCTTGAACTCATGATCAGAGAGATCATGACCTGAGCTGAAGTCAGATGCTTAACTGACTGAGCCACCCAGGCACTCCTCTTTATACTTATTTATGTTGTATTTATGTATTTATGTATATATATATAAGTACCTAAATATTTACTCATTTATGTATCAATTTTTCTAACGATAGTCATCATTGCCAAATACATTGGAGGAAGAAAGTATTTTTACTTTGTTATCTCTTCCATGGAGAGGTTGGTTCTGTGCTCCTCTCCTTGAATCTATCTGGGTGGGCTCGTGACTACCCTGATGTACAGATGTGACACCATGTGACTTTTGGCCTTAGGTCATAAAAAGTAATACAACTTCTAGTGACTTGCTTAGGACATTTATTATTAGAACCCAACGATCATTCTTTGGGGAAGTTTTAAACAGCTACACAGAGAGGCCATGTGTTGGGGTCCATCAAGCAGGGAGCCTCAATCATAAGACATGTTGATGAGGAAGCCTTCAGATCTAACAGCTCTCAACTGTTATGTCACTTCCAGTCTTCTAGTCTTTTCAGCTGAAGCCCCAACTATGGACCAGAGACAAGTCACCTGGATTTTGCTTCATTCAAATTGCTGACCCATAATATCTTTGAGCATTTTTTAATATATATTTTTAAGGTTTATTCATTTTTCAGAAACAGAGACAAAGCTGCGAGTGGGAAGGGGCAGAGAGAGAGGGAGACACAGAATCCGAAGCAGGCTCCAGGCTCCGAGCCGTCAGCACAGAACCCGATGTGGGGCTCGAACTCACAAACCGCAAGATCATGACCTGAGCTGAAGTCGGACACTTAAACGACTGAGCCACCCAGGCGCACCCCCTTTTAAGGTTTAATATCTTTGAGCATTTTAAGTGGTTAGTTTTATGCCATTAAAATTGAGATGGTTTGTTTCATGGAAATAGCACATCTCAAGCAATTGAGTAATTTCATTAGAATTATTCATCTTTCATCTGCTTCTCAAAATATTTAAGAAAAACAGTTACATCAAACCATGCCTTGTAACACACATTGAATCTTCCTCTTTATCACTGTCTTGGAGTAATTCTTTTCCATCAGTTTTTCTAAAGATAGTCATCATTGCCAAATATATTGGAGAACAAAATTAAAGCTTGAAAGTGATTACATAAGTTTATATTATGTTACAATATATATTTAGTTATTTGAGAGAGAGAGACAGAGACAGAGAGAGAGCAAGTAGTGGAGGGGCAGAAGGAGGAGAGAGAGAATCCTAAGCAGGTTTTACACTGTTAGCGCAGAGCCGGATATGGGGCTTGAACCCACAAGCTGAGCTGTGAGATGGTGACCTGATCCAAAATCAAGAGTCCGGTGCTCAGCCAACAGAGCTACGCAGGCGCCCCTATGTTATAAATTTATATAACCAAAGTTAGACCAAGGTTACGTCAAATATTTTTTCTTATTTGTGATATCATCATATTTGAAGACCTAATAAGGGCATTTCAGCCCTGTTTAGTTTTACACATAAGTGAATAAATAGCTGCACATTTTTCTTCATCCCTTGATAGACGTGTGTAGAATAATTATTATATATAGAATCTCTGTTACTTGATTATGCACTTCTCCGAAATCAAGACTACATGCTACTTAACGCATTTCTAAGGCTCATTCACTTTTATTCATGGGTCTTGGTGTGGCCTTCATAACATCTGGCTCTTTTGACGGTAGAAATCATGGTGCTTGCCTTCTGAAATAGAAGTCACCTGAGTATAAGGTTTTCTTGTATCTAAGGCTGCAAATACTGCCTACCATATTTGCTCTCTTAACTGTTCACTTGACCTTCTAATAAAACTATTAACTAGACCTTCATTTTTGTCTCAATTTGTTCCCTCCATAAATCTCAACTGATAGCTTCTGACTGCTAGTTCCTTCTTGATCCCCAATTTATGGCAGTTCCAATTCTGAAGCTTCTTCAATGCAAGGACCATTATTTGTTTCCTGTTTCGCTTGGATTCTTTGGTTCTGGTCTCTTGCCATACAGCACTGCCATAAATCAGATAGGAAGTCCAGTTAGGGAAGAAGCAAGGAAATTAAATACTATTCTCATAAAGATATAGTCTTAGTTTGTCAATTTTTAAAATGTTTTATTTATTTTCGAGAGAGAGGGGACACTATGCGTGAGCAGGGGAGGGGCAGAGAGAGAGGAGAACAGAAGATCCAAAATGGGCTCTACTGACAGCAGTGAGCCCAATGTGGGGCTACAGCTCACTAACGGTGAGATTATGACCTGACCCAAAGTCAGATACTAGCCGACTGAGCCACCCAGGTGCCTCTAGTAATCATTTTTTTTAAAGGGAGCTTAAAAGCTATAGTTTTCCCCCCATATCATAGATTCCCAATCCATGTTATTATTTATCTGGGCATGAGCACAAAACAAAAATAAAAGACTCATTAGGCAATGAGAATACATACAACTACTTTACACAGTCTTGCACACGTAGGTGAAAGTTGCCATTATTAGGGAAATGACTCAGATGCCACACTACAGTGCTGTCACTCATGCCTAGCACCACGCTGGCTTTTCTACCATGGTCTTTCTGCTTTCCAGTGGTTGACTGTTCTTTCTTCAATTGAGATGAGAAAATAAGCTTCATGCAATAAATAGCCAATGTTTAGAAATAGGAAGCTAGTTTATTATGATAAAGCTGGCCTGGAAGCTTTGTGATGTTAGCTGGATACATAACTTCTGAGTCCTCCTCTGTAGAATGGACATGATCATAATTTCCTACCTCATAGGGTGTTTATGGGGATTAGATCATATAAACTAGATAAAATGTTCAGAGAAGTCCCTGGCATGTTGGGGAGTTCTCAATAGTTTTGACTTCTTTTATTTCAGAGCAGCTAAACAAAGCACTTTGAAATGTGACCCACTGGATCAATGGTTTCTTCATTAAGGACACCATATCACTAAGAACGAAGAACACCATACCACATCCAGGAAGATCTAGGGTCTGATGGCCTGTTTCATTGGCTCCAGTTGTTGGAATACAAACCCAATTCTTGCTATCCTCATATTGGATTGCGTCACTTCTTGCCTTTTTTCACCTGCACTGGCTTCTGAAACTACATGCTATCTACTTATCAGCTTTGCCTCTAAACCTCTATCTCTTGGATTAGCCCTTTCTTTCTAGCCTGCAACACAAAATATACTTTCTTTTCATAAGGTTATATTCATTGTAGACAACCAGGAAAGTTTGGAATAGAAAATTTCAAGTATAGATACTTTTGGCATTTTTGTTTTTCTCCCTTCTAATCTTTTTTCTTCACATATGTATATTTAAGCAATTTTCCTAAAATACTATATATACTATTATATATGACAATAGGATGCTATGATTTACTTTTTTGCCAGTAAGTAGTAAATATAGTTCGTCCTGACTTCTGCACCTGGTTAGCTTGCTTCTATTATTTCATCTGAGGTTAGCACTCTGGCCTGACTGTAGCTTGGTCAATTTTCCAGCTTCCCCTTACTTTCATCCAAATGCCCCTCACTCTTCCCGTTCATTGAAAAATGACTGCATATTTTCAGGTTGAAAATATGCTAAGTGTTGCTGCTCTTTCCAAAATTAATACAGACTTCACCTCTGTTGCCCTAGTTCCTTATCTGATATGAAGTAGATATTTGGAGTTCTAAGTAATCATGGGCAAGTAGGTGAACAAACAAACAAACAAACCTTCCTTAACCAGCAACCTGTTTAGATGGTAAACTCTTTACCTGAGGCCCTGGATGAACATCAGGGGGTTCCTATACCAAAGCTGGTGGGGAGGGGTGAGAAAGAATCCCAAAGTTTTTACCAGGTTCTCCACTTAAGGTCCATGACATAAGAAATTTCAAGACCTACCAGTCTAAATAATAATTATTCCCAAGTGAACAAGATTAGAAGTAAATTTAGTAAGGATTCTGTGTAACACCAAAATATCTGATAAAACTAATATATCACAAAAACAGTAAATGTATTATTAATGTATAAACTATAGTGGAAATCAAGAATTCTGAGATTAGATTAAATGTTCATAAATTTTGGTAGGAAGAAATGTCTCTCATTGAATTTGATTTAGCTAATCAATTCACATACACACACATACCATATATAAAAATGAGTTAAAAATGATATACCTTTAAATAGCTTACAGAGTAACATAGGATGTAGTTGAATATAAAACTAACTGCTGGGGTGATACATGAGTAGGCTGCAGGAAGTGTTATATACAAGCAAACCAGAGTGTATATAGACAGAAAGGATGGTGAGGAAATGTAATCAAAGCAAGGATAAAATTTGATGAAACAGGAAGTTAGATGTAGTTGCATAAACACTTTTTCATCACTAGGTGAGTACTTTCAAATCTATGGATTGCCAGTATCGAAAGGAACTTTCCCAGAGAGAGGAGAAATAGGAGAAGTGGAGGTGGGAGGGTGAGGAACTGGACGGTCCCTGAGTTACCCAGGTGTTAAGATGAAAATCAGCTAAAATTACAGTAAACTCTTCTTTATTCTTGCTACTAATATCCATCATGCCTCACTCATGACTCACTCACATTCGTTGAATGCTAAATGGATTTTGCTTCATTTTGTACACTAAATGCATAAATCATTCTTGTTCCTTTTATACCTAGACTGGTAACTGTTAGAAAGATGAATTTCTATCAAATAATTTTCTTTTTTTAAAGGTTTATCTATTTTTGAGAGAAAGAGAATGAGCATGAGCAGGGTAGGGGCAGAGAGAGTGGGGAACAGAAGGATTGGAAGCAGGCTCTGTTCTGACAGCAGAGAAACTGATTCGGGGCTTGAACTCAAGGCGTGCCCTATCAATTAATTTTCTGGACTCTGCGCTGGATATCTAGTTTCCCTTCTCTTTCTCCTTAACATCACATTTATGTTTATCACCCTTATCAACATTACCATGGTCAGTTTACAAGAATTTTATTAATAAAATGTTATTTAATTTATTGCACCCTTCTCTAACCACAGTGGAGTGTAAGATTGTTTCCGCAAACTGGTTGAGGTGGAATATCAATTCATTTTGACATTGTGTTAACTTTTATACTCAAAAAGGATATTTATCTAACATAGACTAGACTGGACAGAACCACCCACATCATAAAGAAAATTGCCTTACATATTTATTGTGCTTTATAAGATGTGTGAAATGTTTTCAGGTTGTTATTTCGTTTGATTACTATAAAGTCTTATGAGATAACAAAGTATTTAATTTTTATTATTTCCTAACTGAGGAAACTGAATTTAGAAAAAAAAAAGCAATGAATATGCCCAAAGTCACATAACCTATATAAAAACAGAATCTTCTAATTTCAAGTTAACACAGTAATCTCAAAAAAAAATGATTATTAGCTTTATTCACTTCCTTATGCTCAGTACTCAATATTAATTTTCATTATCAGTCAAAGCTTGTCTTGTCTCTTTTTAAAAAATTTTCTGGCCAAACCTTGATTTAATCTACTTTTTTTAATTCACTGGGAATGATATAAAATTAGAAGTATGAGTATTGTGCAATAGAATTTTTAAAAACTGCTTTTGTTTGGTCCTTAAGACTATCACCTAAATTTGAATTGCTAAATTTGCCTTATGTCACACTCTCTGAAGATTGTAAAACCATATTGCAAACTAAAAAAGTTTATTGTGTTTGGGGCACCTGGATGGCTCAGTTGGTTGAGCATTCAACTGTGGCTCAGGTCATGATCTCATGGTTTGTGGGTTCCAGCCCCGTGTAGGGTTGTGTGCTGACATCTCAGATCCTGGAGCCTGCTTCAGATTCTGTGTCTCCCTCTCTCGCTGCCCTTCCCCTGCTTGTGCCGTGTCTCTCTCTGTCTCAAAAATAAATAAATGTTAAAAAAATTTTTAAAAAGTTTATTATGTTTAACAGCTTCATCCAAATTCACCTAGAGATATCTCAACCCCAAATGATATATTGCTGGTGTTATATTCACGGTTTCCTCAGAGCTGAACCCAGTGTCAGGTGAACACCAAACATTGAATAAATGCTCTGGGTTTGTTTGTTTGTTTTCAATGACTTGTGCTGGATTTCTCTTGCATCATATTGATAAAAAAGTACTGTTGTGCTCACACAATTGTTCATGGACTTCTCTCCAAACTTGGGTTTTGATATGATGAAACAAAATTTTAGTGTTTAGCACCTACCCATAGGATTATTATTTCCAGAATAAAAATCTGAGCTATTTGAGGATGGCCTTAAAATCAACACCCTAATATATCAACATTCATATAAATAGTAATTACAAATAATTAATGGCAACATTATGAATTTAAGTAATCTTTGCTTCTAGGCAGGCTTGTCTTTCTCATTCCTATTCCTAACTGTAAAAACAGTTCAGTTCAACCTACACTAATCATCTTCAGAACTGGAAGCATGATGTTGGTTCCTTCTCAATTCAAATAGATGTTATAAAAATAATGTAAAAATATGGGCATGACTAAGACAAGTATGATATAAACAGAAGAATGTTGGTTTAAATGTAAAATACTTTGAGTTATTTAGTTCTGTGGTTATCATCAGTTACCTCTTAGGCATTGATAACCTCTCCCAACCTCAATAAATTTGATGCAGAGATTGTTGAGTGGCTTAGAAACATTTCACTTTCTCTTCCTCCTTGTAGGCAATTAAGACACCTCCATGTCACATCTGAAAGCATCTTGACTTCAGTCATCTCCATGTCCCTTGGTGATTTGTCTCACTCCAGTTGTCTCTGAGGGGACAATCTCTGTGTGAACTCTGCCCATCTGCAACAAAGACAACCAACAGTTCATGATTCCAGAGAATACTTCTCTCCCACTGTACATTTAAAAAGTCTTAAGGGAAATTCTGATCTACTTTAAATCATATGATCAACATTGTGGTCAGGGTAATGAGTATTTTGATTGATCAATGTGGGTCACATGTTCAGTCTGCATCAGGGTCTGTGTGTTTGGTGTGGTGGAGAGCAGGGGGAGCTCATCCAAACTATATTGAATTAGTTCCTTACAGAAAAGTTGTGTTACCAGAAGAATGAGAGAAAATGTAAAGAAATAATTCAATATCAAAATCTCTCATTTCTGGTAACATAAGTAGAGAATGGAAACCATAGGAAAACAACGTTGTAGCAGAGATCACACATTCTGCCACCTGCATACATCAGAGATCTGATTCAATTCCTCAAACTTCTCTGGGACAATTCATCCATCTGTGCAAATGAGTCATGGTTGGTATCTGAATGGAATATTCTATTTCATTCCCTCACCCCATTCTCTCACCCCCAAATCCCAGTAATCACACTGTAGGTGAATTCTTTACCCAAACAGAGTGGGGAATATCAGATGGCATGCTCACTGGGAATACCCTATATTGTCAACAATGATGCAATAAGTGTCTAACACATATACAGGACTGGAATAAGCCCTCCTGTGAGTTAAGGAGTTTAGAGAATAAGTTGCTGCTACTTACTGTTGGAGCAGTTAAACTAACCTAAGGGCTCCCTGTCAACTCTGTAAATGAATGATTAGTGAGACACTCTGGAGAAGCCAGAAGCTTCACTCTTGCAATCAGAGAAGAGTAAGCCAACAGTTAGTTATTTAAAAAAAATCACCTAGCACTTGATAGAGTTTAAGTGTAAATTAGAAAGTTATTGATTTCATATAACTTGTCCCTAATGATGCTCAGGAGGGCCTTTACTGACTGTTTGTCAGAGCCAGCAACCCTGTATTCACATCCCATTAGGAACACCTAACACAGGGCCATCTATGCACCGACCTAAGCTTTGGCATCGTAGAAACTCCACTCTAAAAGGATGGATCTGAGTCTCACAGAATCAAGATAATAAATAGGCAATCTTTTCTTGTCAGTGAGATAGGGAAACTGTTTTGTGAAGTAAGCTTATAAGCAAAATTGGAGTGCTCATTATAGTGCTGAACACTATATGGAAATTATCAAAAATAAATAGATGATAATCTATTTGAATTTAAAAGTAATATTCATTAGATTTCTTATTACAATTACTCATTGGACAAGATGAGGGGATCTCAGATCTGACATAATAACATTCAAACTTCTAATTGGGGCCTTTTTTTTTTCTATGATACTAACTGTACTTCTATCTATAGTCATCCAAACCAGAAACATGTGAGTGATTTCCCTAATATCTACATCCAACAGTATACCATTCATTAATCATTTCGATGTGGCTTGTGCTATTGTAACAGTTATGCAGATTCTGATTCCTAAGAAAGAGTCATAGGACCCAAAATAGCAATGCTGATAATTCTCCAGTTTATTGCAGAAAAAAAAGGTACAATATAGACACAGCATTAAAATAAGGATATAGACACAGCATTAAAATAAGGATATGCATCACAGCCAAAGCTTCCTCACAGCAAAGTATCTGGAGAGGCTAGGTGTGAGCTCCCACTGTCCTCCATCTGTAAGGGACATCCCATGACAAACTTCTTTCTTCACTAAGACACAACCAACATGTGAATGGAACTCTTCAGAATAAAGGGACCCCAAATTCAGTCTTAGTTGGGTTCCTTACATCCTGCGATCATGCGGGCATATTCTTGATACATAATAGAGGGGTCTTACCAAGACCAGGGGCAAATCACTAGTCTCGTTGTTATCAAATGATGTTTAGAACATGGTGCAAACTCCCCTGCGACTTACGGCCTATGGCTACCAAGCAACACTTAATCAATATGTTTCATGCTGTTTGGAAGTCAGTGCCACGCGGGTACATTTACAAATGTACTGAAATGAGAATAAGTTCAAACCTGCTAGAGTTAACTCTCACAGCACAAGACTTCATCTCCTATCAAATAAAGTTTCAATTTCTTAGTATTTTATCAAGATCCACTGTGACTGGTATCTATTAGTTTCTTAACTCTTGATCTTCTCATCTGTGCTGCCAAGAGGGACTTGCCTGTGGCTCTCTATGTATACAATGCTGTTGCACAAATCCTTGCTCAGAATCTTTCCTAGTGTCTACCAGACTAAAAGGCAAGGTATCTTTCCTGTTTTTCACCAGGAAAACTCTGTAGGGCAATACCTGCCACATTTGGGTTTCTAGAGCGTTTACTATGTACCTCAGAACCTCCAGCTATGAACTTGACTTATCTTTGGTATATGCTCTAAGTTAAGCAGTCTGTCTTTTGGCCTTTATATAATAACAGATCTAATAGTATTCAAAGTATCTGTGCTAGGTCAGGGTATCTCAAAGGGTCTATGGCAAGCCCTGGTTGAACATAGGAAACTCAAATTACAGATTTTTGTGTTCTTGGAACAAAAGTCTTTTGCACCTTTTAACTATAGTACTTTTTCTTGGAAAAAGCATTCCTGGTTAGATAATAACATTTGAAAAAAATAGACTGAAACTGATCTTGAAAGACCAGAAAGTAACTACACAACTCAGAACCACCCAATATCAACTGGATATGATTTCATCTTCCTAGACAAAAAGTCAAACAAGCCTGATAGCACCAGTAATGTTATATTCAGAGCCTGTCTGAATAGGGTCTGGGGTCACATGTAAATTGTATAAGATTATTGTTCAAAATCCCAGCATGCTTGAACCTACTCACTGCCATCTCTCCTTCATGTACGGCCAGCATGTACGGCCTCATGAAATTATCCCTAAAACAACCTGTATGAGTATGAAAAAATAAGATCCTGACTTTGAGATGGTTCTGCATGATATAATATCAATAGTCATAAATGGAGAAGACAAATTATCCCAAATAACCATTTTGTTATCCACTTTGCATGGAATAGATGGACAGAGATAAGGATCTTCAGATACACGAGTATAGATCTAAATGTCAAAAATTTGCACAGTTAAAAGATGAAGATATTTGTGACAAGGTTTGGTAAAGATTTGAAATACTCTCAGAGCATGAAAATAAGTGCCCAACATGAATGCTTATCAATAGGACCACATAGAAGAATAGAAAGGGTAACTCTCTTGTTCAACACATCAGCCTCCTGTGCTAGATATTGCCCATTATTATGCAGAATCTCTCTTCAACCTCTTCAATATTAGAAGGACGAAATTTACATGTTTCATATTCCTTAAAACTTGTGGCTGTGAATGACAGTTTGGTTCTGTCAGGGAGATGCAGATTTGTGGTATTTGAAAGACAGAAGGGAAGTAGAAGTCCTCTTCTGATACCTACAGTGTTGACAACCAACTTCTCACAGACAGACAAGTTTGCAGTGGTGAGGCCCCATGTTGTGATGTTCAGTCAACAACTTTCTGAGGGTTTGGCAGTTGTAATGAAACACCAATGGAGTAGCACTTCCAGGTTGCAGCACCAGTGGTTATAGCCCCAAATCTAGGAGTCCAATTAATGTCCGTGACTTTCAGTCTTCCATTTCTTTCAACGATTTTATAAACATGTATTTTCTTGTTGTAGATCCTTTTCTCCTTGAAATACATAGGGTCGCTTCTTTTTCCGGTGTTGATTATTGACAAATACACATTCTTTCCCTACCATCTCAGGGCTTGTTCAATATTGTTTTTATTAAGCAAGTAGCCAAATCAGGGATAGAGAATAAACATATGCTCAAGACGATATCTCCTTCTTTTCACAAGCTGCCTCCACTAATGAGTGCCCATTGCTCCAGTGGCTCACCTTAGATTCCAAACAATTCCCTTATGCAGAGCAGGCAGCCACCTGGAACACTATATTTCTTTCTTTGTGGATGGTCAGAAGTTATCCTTACGTGGGGCAAAACTAATTTTTAATTTGATTTTCTTTCCTGCCTCCATGGTCTTCCTATAATCATCCTATTATTTTCCCTACTGGCTTACATCAAACACTAGAAAAATCTTCATAAATTGGATCATTCAAACTGTATTAACTTTTTTTGTTGGTACTTTTATGACTATTTATTTGTTCACTTATTGTAATATACTATTCACTGTTTTGTTTATATTTTCTCAAGGGTTGAGCTCTTCTGGATTTGTGTGTGTGTGTGTGTGTGTGTGAGAGAGAGAGAGAGAGAGAGAGAGAGAGAGAGAAACAGAGACAGAGAAAGGCAGAGTGTGATGGGGATAAATTTTTTTTTATTTTACTTTTAATTTTTTACATTTATTTAGTTTTGAGAAACAGAGCGAGACAAAGCGCGAGCGGGGGAGGGGCAGAGAGAGAAGGAGACACAGAATCCAAAGCAGGCTCCAGGCTCTGAGCAAGCAGTCAGCACAGAGCCTGATGCGGGGCTCGAACCCATGAACTGTGAGATCATGACCTGAGCCGAAGTCGGACGCTCAACTGACTGAGTCACCCAGGCGCCCCGAGATAAATTTTTTAAACAGAGTGAAAAAATGCAGAGAATGTGGTCCCTTCCTTCAAATAATTTATGATCTAATAGGAAACATAGCACACACACACATACCCCCAAAAGAGATCAACCATTGAACAAATATTAATATGGTAAATAATTAAAGAATGTTAAAAAAGAAACAAAATACAATAGAAGTTAATTTAATTTGGCAAAGCCAAGTTTTTGGAGATTTTCTCCCATTTGAAGAAAGTAGGGGAAAATTAGCATAGACACATATATGCAAGGACATTGATCTCTGAATCCTAAACTCATTCCTAATATTCAAACTTCACCACACTTTTAATGTAAAAGAAACCAAAGATGAACAGGAAATTTCTGTCAAAAACTTTATAATCCCAACTCATTATGACTCTACTTACTTCAGTAACAATACACATGAACCAAAAAATATAACTCATCTACTTTGATATTATTTTCTCAGATTAGTTATTTTAGTAGAGTATAATTATAGTAATTAAAACTCAGAATGAAATTATAGTGGTTTAAAATTTCTATTGATATAGGCTTATTACTCTTGACAATTGGCACATACAGCATTGTTCCTAATTGTAAGTGCTATAATTAGTGCTATAAAAAAAAAAAAAGAAAGAAAACAAAAAACAAGGGCGCTTAGGTGGCTCAGTCAGTTCAGCTCAGGTCATGATCTCATGGTTCATAGGTTTGAGCCCTGCGTCGGGCCCTGTGCGGACAGCTCAGAGCCTGGAGCCTCCTTTAGATTCTGTGTCTCCGTCTCTCTGCCCTCTCCGACTCATGCTCTGTCTCTCTCTCAAAAATAAAAAAAAAAAAAATTTTAAAAATTAAAGCAATAACAACAACAACAACACAAAGGCTGATGGTGCCTTAGCATATCCTGCTAAGTATATTTGTCATTCTATGGTTTGGCTCTGTAATTTTTATTATTAATTTAATTAACTCTTTGTCTCCATGATAAAATAATATTTTTAAAAAATCTATAAAATATTTGGTAAGGAATTAAATAAACTTAAACACAATTCTCTTGGAGAATCAATACTTCTGTAAAAATGTTTTCATCGAGTATTATACATTATCTTATCTTCTAAGACTAGGTAGAATGGCAGACAAATTGTCTTCTAAGTATACTAATAACAGTACTGCTCTCTTGCACTTTGGTGAGCCAGAGAATGGCCTGAATTATTTTAAACAATGAAGTATTAAGAAGAGTTTTGTATTATTTTAAGAGAAAGAAGATATATATTCAGGGGAAGTATAGCTTTGGGCAAATTTCTTTTAAAAACAAACAAAAAAAGAAAGCCCATCTCATGAAATGTTTCATGCATGTCACATTAAATTCCCAGAACTCCATTCTTTTCTGTACTAAAACTATACCCAGAGCTGGAGTCCAAAGACATGATCCCTTTTCCATTAGTGGAGCATAAACAGAACTATTATTGAATGAACTGAAGTTTTATTCAAGGGCTTTTTATTTTTTATTTATTTTTTATTTTTATTTTTTTGTTTTTTAATGTAGGTTTATTTTTTTTCTTCAATATATGAAATTTATTGTCAAATTAGTTTCCATACAACACTCAGTGCTCATCCCAAAAGGTGTCCTCCTCAATACCCATCACCCACCTTCCCCTCCTCCCACCCCCCCTCAGTTTGTTCTCAGTTTTTAAGGGTCTTATGCTTTGGCTCTCTCCCACTCTAACCTCTTTTTTTTTTCCTTCCCCTCCCCCATGGGTTTCTGTTAAGTTTCTCAGGATCCACATAAGAGTGAAAACATGGTATCTGTCTTTCTCTGTATGGCTTATTTCACTTAGCATCACACTCTCCAGTTCCATCCACATTGCTAAAAGGGCCATATTTCATTCTTTCTCATTGCCACGTAGTACTCCATTGTGTATATAAACCACAATTTCTTTATCCATTCATCAGTTGATGGACATTTAGGCTCTTTCCATAATTTGGCTATTGTTGAGAGTGCTGCTATAAACATTGGGGTACAAGTGCCCCTATGCATCAGTACTCCTGTATCCTCAAGGGCTTTTTAAACCTGGGATCAGTTACACTCAACAGTCCTCGTAACAACTACTCAGGATTTTCAAGGTCATCTATTTTGCCTTGTCCTTTCCCATTAGATTTTTTTCATAGTATCCTAACTCTGGATAATTAGCTTTTTAGGATAAACTATCTCCTTGAATATTTTTTTTTTCATCAATTGTCTGAAATTTAGTTTATTTAAATCCGCTTTCTTCTTTCATTCCCCACATGTGCCAGTCACCAGTTCTTACCTGCCTTGGAATTCTCTCCACTTCCTTTCCCTGCTCCCACTGAACATGTGCAGTGAGTGCTTTTTGTATGTTTCTGACTCTGCTCTCCTATCTCTTCTTTGACCATTCAAATGCTCTTTTTCTCAGGTCTAGTCCCAGTCTTCTCTCCTGAGAGGAAACTTCCTCAATTAAATTATTCCATTCAAGTTTAACAAAATCTTAAATTCTTAGTGTTGGTTTCGAACAAGTTAACAAAATTATGTAATCTTTTTGTTGTTTTTCTAATTGCTGCTATGCATGATCCTTGAGTTAATAAACCATTATAAGCTTCTGAAGGGTACAATTCATCACATATATGTTATATTATTATATATTATATATAATGTTTGTATTATATATTACTTATATTTATTATTTATGTTTATAATAAATTATATATTACATATATTATATAATTAAATTATATAAATATATAATAAATATATTACAATATACAATATGTAATAATAAATATATTATAATATATATTTAATTTTCATTATATATATATATATATAATGTTTATTTTTGAGAGAGAGCGTGAATGGAGAAGGTGCAGAGAGAAAGGGGAACAGAGGATCCAGAGTGGGCTCTGGGCTGACAGCAGAGAGCCCAGTGCGGGACTCAATCATGAACCCTAATATCATGACCTGAGCCAGAGTTGGACACTCAACTGACTAGCCACCCAGGTGCCCCTCATCTTCTATTTTTTATATGGTTATCTTTAACTAGCAGTGCATGAAATAAAGGTGATCATTGAATATTTTATTAGTGTGACAATGATGTCTTAATTTTTACCACAGATCAAATGAGATGATAAAATGCCATAATATTTTCAAAACTATATGAGTCATAGTGCTTGACTGATAATAGGTATTCTTTTTAAAGAAATTTTTCATTAATTTTTTTATTTTTTGTATTTTATTTTAGAGAAAGAGAGAGAGCACACATGAGCAGGGGAGAGGGGGCAGAGGGAGAGAGAGAGACAATCTTACGCCACCTCCACACTCAGCACAGAGCCCACACAGGGCTTGATCCCATGACCCTGAGATCATTACCTCAGCCCAAATCAAGAGTCAAGTGCTCAGCCAACTGAGCCATCCAACCCCCCACTGACAGGTTATAGGTGGTTTATAAATATTTAATTATTTCAGATTAAATATTCATTCTTTCTTTTGCAAAATGTCAATTGATTAGGGCTTATGATTGGGAGTAATAAAACCTCACAGTTTATGTAAAAAATTGAGAGCATTTCATTAAAAAATTTCATTAAAATGATAGAATGTTAGAGGTAGATTGAACATAAAGAAGGTATTCACTACTATTTTGCTTATACCTGAAATCTTGATAGGGTCTTGATGTTCTTTTATATAATCTTATTTTTAAAATATCAATTTAAATTGTATAATATTTTTATTATTCCAAAGTGAATGCTTGCAAAATCTTGGGTGATAATAGCACTGTTGAAACCTTAAAAAAAAAAAAAAAAAACAGATTCAATAGCAACTGAATGTCAAATTCAGAAAAAGTTCAGGAACTATTGTTACATGTTTATTCAGCCATTCACTTATTCGTTATTTTATGAAGTCAACAAATACTATATGTGCTAGATGCTTGGTATACAATAAAGGGAAAAAACTTCTTTCTATGAGTTTTACCACCTAGTGAGGAGTTTTTTTTTTTAATTAAATATTCACTGAAATAAATATTCAATTACAACTCTGATAACTTCATAGGATTATTTTGAAAATTAAAATAATTTGTACACAAAAGTTATTATGTCTGGCACATAATAAACACTAAACAAATAGCTCAAGAATAAAGTCTTCTGTCCTATTATTGGATGGCTTTTACCTATGATATAGTACTGTTGTCAGGAAAGATTTCCCTGAGAGAAGTGCTGGTGAGCTGAAATTTTAGGGGTAAGCACACATTAACCAGAGGTACAGTGGGGAAGTGTCTTCTGGGGAAAAGAAAAAACAAGTACGCTTTTCACTAAAGGAAGAAAGTTAAGTACTATGGAATGACAGAAATTTAAAGTTTCCTGGGCAGAAAGAAAGGCATGGGAAGGGAGCTTATAAAGGAGAAAAAAAGAAGGTCAAGTTATATAAGGTTTTGTTGACTCTGCTAAAAAGTTTTTATGTTAAGAATGACAGGAAAGCATTTAAATGCATGTGTATATGCATGCATGCTTACAACATGATCTTATTTGTATTTCAAATGAATTCCCTGTGGGGAATTCTGTGGGGCAAACCCACTGGAGCTAGGCAAGAAAAGCTCAGGTTATGATCTAATGGTTCATGACATCAAGCCCCATGTCTGGCTCCATGGAGCCTGCTTGGGATTCTTTCTCTCCTTCTCTCTCTGCCCCTTCCCCATTTGCAAGCTCTCTTGCTCTCTCAAAGTAAACAAACATTTAAAAAAAATGAATATACAATTAAACTAAATGCAGAGTTTGAGAGAGAAGACGGTCATGTTATCTCCAGGGTCAAGTGTCATGGATTGCAAATTCTGTCAGATATTTAAGAAAGAAACTATGCAAAAGTCCTTCAGAGAAAAAAAAGCAACATTTACTCACTTATTTTGTAACACCAGCATTAATTCATATATCAAAACCAGACAAAATATTACACGAAAGAAAAAACAGTGATACTGATCACCATCCCTCATGAACATAGACACAAAAACTCAACAAAAGGTAAACAATTTGAATGCAGGGATAAAATGATAATGATCAAATTGATAATGTATTTTGATAGTGGCATTTACCCCAGGATTGCAAGATCACTCAGCATTTGCAAACCAATCAATATAATCCACCATATCAAAAAAGAAAAAAGAAAAAAGTATATGATTATTTTGATAGATACAAAGAAGCATTTGACAAAATTCAATAAAATATTTATGAAAAAACTCTCAGCAAAGTAGGAATAAAACAGATCTTCCTCAGTCTGATATAGGACGTATAATGAAAATCTGCAACTACGACCATACTTAAGAATGAATGCTTTATTCTCCAACTTGTGATGAGGTTTTAATTCCTAGTGGAAGCAGTAGTGTGTGGAGCTTAAGAAAATGGTTGTGGAATAGGGTTTCCTGGGTTTGAAATTACATTCTATACCTAGTACTTTTTGTTAATCTTTGGAAAATTATTTAAACTAAGTTTCAGATTCTTATTATGCGAAATGGAAATAGTAACATAAAATGCTACACTGATATTACATTTTTAAATTAAAAAAACATATAAAATGCTTGTTTTGATAGCCAGCATGTCCACTTGTGGTCAACACGTTACTTAGAAGTAATATAAGATCACTGGATCTTATGCAGATTGGGGAAAACCTGACAGAAAAAAAAATAATGTGTAAGAATCAAGCAAGTATGGAGTTTTTTGTTTTTGGCTCTCAAAAAGTTATATTTGTAAACTTGCTGCCGTATTGCTAAATTGAAAAAGCCCAGGGGCGCCTGGGTGGCTCAGTCGGTTAAGCACCCAACCTTGGCTCAGGTCATTATCTCACGGTTTGTGAGTTTGAGCTCCACGACAGGCTCTGACAGCTCAGAGCCTGAAGCCTGCTTCAGATTCTGTGTCTCCCTCTCTCTCTGCTCTTACAACCCACTTGCACTTTGTCTTTCTCTTTCCCTCTATCAAAAATAAATAAACATTAAAAAACATTTTTTTAAAAAGCCCAAGTTGCAATTTCTTTTTTTTTTTTTTTTAATTTTTTTTTCCCAACGTTTATTTATTTTTGGGACAGAGAGAGACAGAGCATGAACGGGGGAGGGGCAGAGAGAGAGGGAGACACAGAATCGGAAACAGGCTCCAGGCTCTGAGCCGTCAGCCCAGAGCCTGACGCGGGGCTCGAACTCACGGACCGCGAGATCGTGACCTGGCTGAAGTCGGACGCCCAACCGACTGCGCCACCCAGGCACCCCCCAAGTTGCAATTTCTAAATAAGCTGAGCAGCCTCATTGAGTTGAACTGAGCTCACTTCCTCAGATGGGTGGGTGTACATCCTGTGAAATAGTTATCTCCGAGTAGTCATGCTGCCATCCAAGTGACAGCTCAAAGGAATGAGATGAATATTTATTTATTACTCATATTTCTAAATACAATTGTAGATAAGAATATTTTATTTTTTACTTTTTTATTCTTTTGGAGAGAGAGAAAAAGTGCATGCGCAAGTCGGGGAGTCGGTAGAGGTAGAGAGGGAATCCCAAGCGAGCTCCATGCTCAGCATAGAGTCCGACACAGGACTCAGTCCCACAACCCTGGGATCATGACCTGAGCCAGTACCAAGAGTCAGATGCTCAATCTACTGAGCCACCCAGGTACACCGATAAGAATATTTTAAAGTAAAACTTACTTACCTGAATGTTTTAATCTCAGAGTTTATGTTATGGGATGAATTGTGTTCCCCTAAAATGGATATGTTGCAGTCTTAACCTATAGTACTTCAAGATGTTGACTGTATTTGGAGGTAGGATGTCTAAGGAGGTATGGGGCCTCAGGGCCTCAGGCCCAGTTAGAATGGGGTCATCAGGTTGGGGCTCTGATCCAGTGTGCCTGCTGTCCTTATAAGAGGAATTTTGTACATAAAGCAAAGACCATGTGAAGATGCGGGGGTACGATAGCCATCTACAAGCTGAGGAGAGAAGACTCTGAAGAAATCAACCCTGACTGACACCTAACTAGAATGTATATCCTTCAGAATTGTGAGAATGTAAGATTCTGTTGTTTAAACCATCCAGTCTGTAGTACTTTATTATGCAACCCTAACAAACAAATACAGGACATATTTTCTTTAACTCGTTTATTGGATAATACATTACCTGTCATAGCATTTCAAAATCCTTAATGAAATTCAAACGAGGAAGGCTAATCATTTTTTAATGCCTCAAAGACTCATCTTGAGGTATTGGAAATGTAGTTTATTTACTTGATTTACTGAGAATAAATATTGGTATTTTTTGATACTAGGTGTTTAATTGAATTTTATCCACTACTGGAAATTCACTTCAGGGTCTGAGGAATCAATACTGTATCTGAGTAGGAATTTCTCTGAATTCTAGTCAAATTCATTATCTCACCATAAAAAAAGGCTGAGGATGATCAGTGTCAAGTTCATTTATGGAAGGCAGGTACTATGATAATGAAGTAACATGACAGTGAAAAAAAAAAACATTTGAAAGATCACTGCAATTCTTAGTGTTGCTAGCTGACTTCTTTTTTCTTTTTCACTAAAAGAAGCAAACTAGATGAGACAATAAGAAGTAGGTTCACATTTCTAATCATTGACATTTAGGATGAATAAAGGGAAAAGGTCCTCTAATGTGAGATAAAAATCTTAGAAGAGTTGACCAGCAAAAAAGGCATCTGGTTCCAGTGAGAAGATAGAAAAGAGTAGGTTGGGGAAAAGAGAAACACAAAAAGACACAATTTGGGGGTCAGAATACTGTTGTTCATAGAGTGTGAATGATGATTTGAAACCAGACCAAATCCCTTAGCTTTCCCGTTGGAACAAGCAACTGAAGGCTGAGGACCAGAAGTAGTTAAGCCATGTTCCAAAGGGTGCTAAAATCACAGCCATCACCATCCAGAGCCATCTCAACAGTTAATGCCCTATGGCAATGATTTCCTTTGCCCTCAATACTTCTTGCTAATTCAAGGGTCAAGTGGAACAGTATCCATTATAAGTGACACGGTTTTATAAACGGGCATTTCAAATGCCATAGACATTTGAATGAACATTTTCTTCCATCCATAATTACTTAAAATTATTATCAATTAAGAGTGTGGCATGAGCATATGGTAGCTACCCATCTGCTCATTTATTCCTCTCAATTGCTATTAATTTAGTTGATGGTGACAGTGTTTAACCAAATCAAACTAATTAATAACAATCCACTAGGTCGAGGCCTTTCTCTTTGCATCACATGCTCATTCATCAATAGCTGACTACTACAATGTAATCAAATTTGAGTAGAATACAACATTTCAGGGACTTAAAAACATTCTGATGAAAATTATTTAAAGATTCCAAAATTTATGTCGTTTCTGATTCCTGAAATTTACATTACTTTGTTTTGAATATGCTAAACATTCTAAACATTCTTTTCCATTAGGTTTTTCAGGTTTTATTTTATGCAAATAAAAGTTATAAACTCCTCTGGGTGATACACCTTTTCTTGTCTTAAAAATTCATAAATGTTCCCTATAGTGCATTATAAGTTAGGGGGAAACATCACCCTTAAGTACTAGCTCTTTTCCAGTGAGAACTATTGCTAAGTTTTTATCTGATAAGATGCTACTTCCTCTTCTGGTGAAGAAAAGTGGCCGGGCTACTTGGCTGCATCAGTTGTCAGACGAAGTGTCAGGTGGAGGTATGTGGGTATATTTACTGGAAAAATAGACAAAACAATTTTTATGTCTTACGTATTTTGTGAAAGCATCATGAAAAGTAAGGTACTGATATTAGCTGTATCTATACACTAGTTCCTTATATGAGAACAAAACCTTGAAATCAGAAAACTAAACTTAAATTGGGCAGACGGATAGCTGGGCTGAGCAGCCCCAAGTGCGTCTCCTGAGTTTTTTTTTTTTAACCCTTTCTCCAGGTTCTGTCATCCCAAATATCACTTCCAAATTCTCACCACAAACAAGACCCTCAGAGCTCTGGCTTTGTCATAGATAACACACATCCCATGGAACTGATTGCACACAGCTAAAACTTTTAACTAGTTTTATAAAGGTATAAGACTAGCAAAATAAATGCAAGTACAAGAGTGAGGGAGTCTCATTTATTAAGTTTTTTTTTTAGTGCTTATTTATTTTTTGAGAGAGACAGAGAGTGCAGCAGGGGAGGGGCAGAGAGAGAAGGGGACAGAGGGTCCAAAGTGGGCTCTGTGCTGATAGCAGAGAGCCCAATGCAGGACACAAACCCACGAACCAGTGAGATCATGACCTGAACCGAAGGCAGATGTTTAACCATCTGAGCCACCCAGGTTCCCCACAGTCTTGTTTTTTAAAGACAGCACCTAGCTAGGACCCATGGGCCTCATTTCAAAGTCTCAGGTTACATATATACTAGTCCTGCACTTCTCAGTGTTTGGTTTCCAGAATCCTTCACCTTCTTAAAAGTGAGGACACCACAAACTTTTGCTTATGTAAACTAAACCATCAGTCATTACTTTACTTTATAGGGCATCTGTGTGGCTCAGTTAAGCTCCAACTTAGCTCAGGGCTCAGGTGACGATCTGGAGGTTCGTGAGTTGGAGCCCTGCAACGGGTTGTGTGCTGACAGCTCGGAGGCTGGAGCCTGCTTCGGGTTCTGTATCTTCCCCTCTCTCTGCCCCTCCCACACTCATGCTCTGTCTCTCTTCCTCTCTCTCAAAAATAAATAAACATTAAAAATGATTACTTTAAATTAAATAGATATTCTGAAAATATGGAAGTGGCTCTGTTTTAATACGTGTTCCATCACGTTGACATAAATAACACATATTTATGAAAAGTAATCGTACTTTCTAAAATAAAAATAAATGCAGTAAGAAAAGCAGCATTGTTTTGCATTTTTGCAAGCACTTTAACATCTGGCTTACTGAAATAGAATTGAATTATTATATCTATTTCTGCATTCTAATCTCTCGCAATATGTTGGTTTGAAATATATGAAGGAAACCTGACCTCAGTTAGTCATGTAGATGGAAAGCATAGGAGATATTAGTATTTTGATATCTTTTTCAGATAATTATAAATATTCTTCTTTGATTCTACACAAAAATTGACAACTGGTAATGTCTTAAAGGGTTAGCTACAATGTACAATCTGAAACAACATAAATTAACTTTTTGTATATACCTTGTTATAGTAAAACCTATTGTTCTAGTTTACACATTGAGTGGAACTTTCACTTTTCATCGTGAATAATAATAAAATACTATACATTAATTACTTGTAAAGTATTTGGTTCACAGAGTTTATGTAAAACTTAGGGGTGACAGAAAGAAATTTTCCACATTATAATTCACTCTGTTTCCTTTCCTTAGAGAATGTTGCTAGAACTCAATACCTATGTTTGTTGCCACTGGAATATTGTTGTTTCTAGGCCTTCTCAGTTGACAGAGAAAGGAACTATATGCGTGTATACAAATGTGTGTGTGTGTGTGTGTGTGTGTGTGTGTGTGTTTGCGTGTGTAAACATTTATGTATACGCAGGTAAACATTAACTCATACCAATGTTCTTAACTCTAATCCATTCCCACACAGATTATTCTAGCCTCCTCACCTTCCTTATCTGTGCACTCATTCTTCACCAGTGAGAAATCTCCTTTCAACCCCTTGACATTTATTTACTTAATTGCTCAGTTCCAGTATTCAAAATTAGTAGCACCATAATTGTTAACTGGATCCCAATGGGAAACGACTTCATAGAGTACAGTGCTTTGTATCATTTCCTTTGCCTTTAGTCTTACCAGATCTATTTATTTCCAAAATTACTTAAGTTAACAGTTTTTTTTAATCCCATCCCTTTAGTGAAGTTAATTCATACATTAATAAGACAGTTGGATTCTCTTGTCAACAAAGAATGCATTCCATCCTGAAATCTCCTGACCTCCTTTTAAAAATATCATGCATTAAGGTTCTCTCTTTGTGCTATAAATTCTTTGAGTTTTGACAAAAGCATAACTTTATCCCAAATTCTATATACAGAATAGTTTCATCATCCTAACAAAAAAACCTATACTTCATCTATTCAATTTTCTTCCCTTTCTCCCAAGCCCCTGGAAAAAGTGATTATTTTTTAGTATTACTGTATTTTTTCCTTTTCTAGAATGTCATGTAATTCGAATTATACAGTATGTAGCCTTTTTAAGTTAGCAATATCTATCCATGTCTTTTCATGTCTTGATAGTTCAATTCTTTTTGTTACTGAATATTATTCTTTTGTGTGGATGTACCAGTTTGCTTATCCATTCACTTATTGAAGGACATCTCCTTAGCTTCTAATTTTTGCAATTATGAATAAAGCTGTTATGAATGATCATGTGCAGGTTTTTATGCAGATATAAGCTTTTAACACTTGAGGTTTATGGTCTGAATGTTTATGTTTCTCTCAAGTTCACATGTTGGGATCTTATGGGTCAATGTGATGGTATTAGGTGATGGGGCTTTTGAAGATGATTAGGTCATGAGAGCATGAATGGGTTTAGCACTCTTCTAAACGAGATCCCACTGAACTCCTTAGCCTCTTTCACCATGTGAGGACACAGTGAGAAGTTGGCAGCCTGTAACACAGAAAAGGACCTTCACCAGAACCTGATCTTGCTGACACCCTGATCTTCCAGCCTTCTGAACTATAAGAAATAAATGTTTGTTACTTATAAGCTGGACAGTCTACAGCATTTTGTTATAGCAGTCCAGATGGATTAAGACAGTTGGGTAAACACTCAAGAGTGTGATTGCTGGATTGTATGGTAAACCTACATTTACTTTTATAAAAAACTGCCATTTGATGTGTATAAAAAACAAGCATTTGATGCTTGATTTCGGCTCAGGTCATGATCTCATGGTTCATGAGTTCAAGCCCTGTGTCAGGCTCCATTGCTGACAGCATGACGCCTGCTTGGGATTCTTTCTCTTCCTTCTCCCCCTGACCCCCTGACCCCTTTCTTCTCTCTCCCTTTCTCTCTCAAAATAAATAAATAAACTTAAAAAAAAAACTCAGAAAGTATCTATCAGAATAGCCATGATACATAGATGAGCTTTGAGACACTGTCCCAAAACTAATGAAAAGTAGCACAATTTGTTATTTGTTATTTTATTGCTAACATTCTATTAAATTGTCAAACACTATCTTAGGAAAAAAAGAGAAGCTTGAAACATGGCTTGCACTTTACAATTATGTCATTTTAAAATCATACTGGTGACATATGGACTATATAATGAGAGCCACAGGCCCAGTTTGGGGCATATCTCTGCAATGTGAAGATAGGGTGAAGAAATATACTTTTAATGTTGAAATATGCTAAATAAATATAAAATGATATGATTAGATGATTTTAAAATATATTATAATGGTACGTAGAACAACATATTTCTCCAAAATTTCCATGTTTCCTCAAATTCTTTCTTAAAATGTTACCAGGAAAATATAAATAGTATAAGGTTATAAAGGCCAATTTTTTAATACTTGCATCATGACATAGTTAACAAATCAATGTACTGACATAAGCTAATGATAATTGATGCACCTTTTGAAGGAAATGAGTGAAAAGCAAAGTTATCCTGGTAAATATGATTCTTTAATGACAAATAACTGTTTTAGTACCATTAGTAATATGGAGTGAAGCTAGAATAAATCATTAGGTTCTAATCGCAGTCCAAATGCTAAATCCAAAGAGCAAGCTCCACTCATTTTCTGACTGACTCAAAACCTGTCTAAAAGATGATGTGTGGAGTAAGCAGCAGATAGAAGATTCTAGTCATTGATAAGTTTTATTCTGTATTCTACTTTAATATATTGGCTTTGTAGTTCTTGGAATCCTTTCTAATTAGTCTTTTGTCGTATTAGCTTTTCATTTCAGTTTTGCCGTAGACTTTATGCTTCGATTTCATTATTCTAGTCTTCAGGCTTATGATCCATTTGTCTAAATTACTGTACATATTTTTAATTCTTTATCCGAAAGCAATATTTAATTACAAAAACCCTGAATGTTGGGGGAGACTGGGTAGCTTTGTTGGTTGAGCGTCTGACTTGATTTTGGGCTCAGGTCATGATCTCACAGTTCGTGAGATCAAGCCCTGCATCAGGCTCTGTGCTGATAGTGTGGGGTGTGCTTTGGATTCTCTCTCCCTCTGCCCTTATCCCGCTTATGTGCTCTCTCTCAAAATAAATAAACTTAAAAAAATTAAAAAAAAATCTGCATGCTGTCAACAAGAAAATATTGAGATTATTTAGACTGACACAGCTTAGTAATAAGTAATTGAAATTCTAGCCCAGATTTTGGCAAAGAGTGTTGCTCTTATTTTAGGATTTGGAACAGGGGATCTTTGTTCACTTAAAGAAAAAAAATTAACAATAGAGAGCTATATACTCATTGCCTTGAAAATATTTTTTTTATTCCATTTATAAAATGCTGAATTTAGTAAATATTAATGCAACTTCACCTTAAGAAAACAGAATACAATTTTTTAGTTAACTCCAGCTCAGTAAATTGGATTGATATATAAAATTCCATAATTCTGAATTTCAGATGCAAATATTTCCAGCAATATTAAATTTATATAAATATATAATAATAACAATACCCCACACCATGGTTTATTGTGGTACATGTTGCATTTGAGAGTATTTTGCAAAATGCAAAGATCTTTACAAATACTAACTGTAATTTATTTTCCTTATCATAAATCATGGCAATAATAATAGACTCACAGGCTTTGATCATGTGAAGATACACTGCTTGGATTCATAGCCGCAGCCCGGCTATCGATAGATCATCATTACAGAATGCTACTGAAATGTTGTCAGGTGAATTGGGGCTAACTGCATGTTCCCAGTGAAATTTAATTTGCTTATTATCCTTCAAACATAATCAGAAATTTGGATTGTATTAAGGCGAGAATTAGCTTGGAAGACCCCAAATACAGTAGAGAGAAATAATGAAATTTGCAAATTGCCATATAGAAACTTTACTGCTTCTGAATGCATTCTTGTCGATCATGAAAGCTTATATCTGTGGAATATATTCTTGTCTTTTTAGAGGAATATTTCTAAAGATAGTAATAGATATGAAAAAAGATATTTTGTCTGGGTACAATGCTTAATATATAGCAAAATGTTGGCTTACAATGAAATTTAACTAAAATAGTGCTGATTCTCTTCCTTAGCCTTGTCTGAGCGTCTTGCCACAATATGTCTCATTGTGGTAGTAGCAATACAGCTAATTAAATAACTTTTCATTAATTTTATCTGTATAACAATATTCTTTCACTGGGTCTTTCACATGATTTGTATTAACTGTAACATTATATAATCATTCTGATGACATTTTTATCATTCCATACCAAAAAAATGTTTATAAAATTGCATTAAAGCAGCCACAAAAATCCTTGTCCACAAATAGACATCACTCAAATCTTTGAAAAACATACTTTCAGTAAGTAAAATGGTCTTTACATTGAACTTCATTTCTTTTATAGTTTTATGTAAATTGAGCTTCTAAAAAGTTATATGCTTAACATTCAGTTGAGGGATACGAAAACAGATTTCAAAGATTCAAAATTATATCAAAGACAGTAGGAGGTGCATGTTTTGACAAAGAAATATTAACCAGTGGCTTCATCTGACAAGAGACTCCTGATCTTTTGAAATTATAACATAAAGTGCACATATTTGTAATGTCGACATGTAATATTAGGCATTTATAATGACTGATTCCATCAACTGGCAGATGTTGATTTTGCTTTTGAGCAAAACCATTATTTATTCATTTTCCCTTTTTTTCAAGGTAAAAATTCATAATAATTTAATGGAAAAAGATTAGATTGTTATACATTCTTTTCCTGCAAATTAGTAATTTGGTACAGGAGTCAGTGAGCCTGACACAATGTTATACTCTTGATGTAATATTGAGTTATCATGAAGTAGATTAATGCATCTGTATGGATCACAATTTTTGATGGTTATGTGACCACATAAAGATTTGTAAATTTTCCAGTTCTTTTCTTTCCCACCCACCCCATCATTGCTCTTTATAATCAATGAAATAACACTAAATATTATTTACCAAAGATAAATATCTACCTGAAGAAATTTATTAAACCCATTATAGTAGATGTTTATATAGGAAAAAGAATGGTTGTTTGAATGAAGAACGAAGAGGAAACAATAAACAATAAAATTAAATAATAGCATTGTCTAGAAAGCATCATAATAGTCTGCTATGAATTTAGGTACAAGTATAACACAATGCTGAATGTCCAAATTAAAAAAAAACAACATATAAAAACTAAAATATTATGAAACTGACAAACTGAAAGGTGACTCAAGACCCTACCTTACTTATTATAACCTCTTAGGAAGACTCCACTAGCTATATAGCCTGGAGGAAATCTCAGGTGGATCTGAAGCTAGGATACACAAAGAAAAGACAACAGGAATAGACATGTGGCCAAACCATTTGTAGAAGGAGGGAGAAAGAAAATAAAGTGCTCAGTGACAGAAGAATGCTTATTGGTTATTGGTTTCCTTGGTAATAGCTACACATTCTCTGCTTATCCTGTAAGAGCCAGTCAGATCAATCAAACTAAACTCTTTGGCACAGTACGAATGGTTTGCCCAGGATCCCTTGCTGTGTATGGTGCCCAGTTGGTAGTGCCGACCTCTGGGGAAGAGACTGAAATAGTGAACTGATGCCATTCAACCTGTCTAGGAAAGGCTACCTCTCACTGTTTACACTTAGGAAACAAAAAGAAGTTCTTCCACTTCCCCATAGCAGAGAGTCATTTCCCTCTATTGCAACAGACCAATTGCAACAGGCCTCCAACTTTGTATTTTATCAAGTACATGAAAGAAACCATCATCCTGAAAGCATTTCTGAAAAATCACATCAATTGACACGAAAAGTTAAAGAAAAAATACAATTTTATTTGGAGGATTCAATAATTCTATGGATATAAACCAACTCAAAAAATAAGAATAGACAATCATTTAAAAAAATTAAGTTTATTTTGAGAGAGAGAGAGAGAGAGCATGAGTGGGGTAGGGGCAGAGGTAGAGGGAGAGAATTTCAAGCAGGCTCTGGCACAGTAAACCCAGAGCCCAATGCAGGGCTCAAACTCAGAATACTGAGACCACAATCCAATCCGAAATAAAAAGCTGGATGCCCAACTGACTGAGCCACCCAAGAGCCCCGAGAATACACAGCCTTGATGGAACAAGTCATTAGAAAATGTAGGAAAGAGGAATGCCTGGGTGACTCAAGTCAGTTGAGCATCTGACTTTTGATTTCAGCTCAGATCATGATCTCATAGACCTGAGATGGAGTCCTGAGCCAGGCTCTGTGCTGAGTATGGAATCTGCTTAGTATCCCTCTCTCTGCCCCTCTCTTACACTCTCTAAATACATACATACATACATACATACACATTTTTTAAAAAGAAAATGTAGAAAAAATAATTGTAAAAGTTATGAAAAATTTTAAGGAGACAAGTACAAAACAAAAATACTTTTTGGAATTCAGAAACATTATTTTCAAATTAAAACACACAACTGATAAATTTTATTTTATAGGTAGTTGCTATCATTAAATTTTCAATAGCCCATGTCAATTTATTCTAGTATCTGAAGTTTTCTCCTGTTTCTCCCTCCTGTCATTTCTGTTTGTTCCCAGACATCGTTCCTTATTTTCCTCTGTATCCAATATCTTTGACTTTATGTTGACCATTTCCAAACCTATTTATATAGGCTTTGCAAAACCACAGCTACTGTGTTCTAAGGGCCTTAGTAATCCTGAACTTCTTTAAACTTCCCAGATCATACAAACACAAGCTGTATATTTGCATGGCAGTTGGATTAAACCTGGCTCTTGCTTCCATTGAGGGTGTACAGCTTTGGATTACTAACTCATTTTATGATGAGTTCAATCCCCAGCATGGGCTCTAGATTTTTATTTAGGCCCACTTTTATGTCCAGGAAGGTAATCAGAACCAGTCCCAATTTATTGTAATTTTCTATTGCTTCTTAGGAAAAAAGAGGGGTGCTTCAGTATTCAGTAGTGTTCTATTTCCTCTTTACTTTTGACCTTAGAATATATTGACCTTAGTATGTATTTCAGCCACTTTGTGACAAGATATTTTTAAACTTTTCCCATCATGCTTAATTATTTTTATGAATAAATTTGATCTTAATAATCAAGACCATTGTCAGAAATTAGAAGCTTAAAGCTTTAACTTTTCTAGAATTTCCTTTGGCCTATATTATGACGTATTTTGTAATATTTTCCTAAAATGAATAGCTGGTTATGTCAACATTATATTGTTATGTTGAGATGACTGTTGTCCATTATCTTTCCATTGTATTTCATTTCTTATGTATTACATAAAATGTATCTATATATGCAGAGGTCTTTTTCTGAAATTTCTCTTCTCTTAAATTGTTTTATTTTTTATTTCTGTATCTGTAGTGTTCTTTTCAAATTCCTGTCAGTTTAGAGTATTTTAATATATATTTAATCAAGATCTTGTCATTCTCCTTTTTCAAAATTAACTTAGCTCTGCTCATATGCTAATTTTTCCCAACAAATTTTAGAAATAACTTTTAGAGTTATGTAAAATTGAATTTGAATTAGGATTTTTGGATTAGACAGAAATATTACCTTTGTAATCATGAATGTTCCAAAACAATTATATATGTATATATACATAATTATATACACATATATGTATATAATTTGCATTATTTAGTTTTATTTAGTTTGTTTTTATATTTTTGTTGTTCCATGCTTAATATTTTAAAATAGCCCAGTTTAGCATTATTAAGATGATCCTTTGCATAGTAGATGTTATGAGAAATCTTCTCATGTCTTCTGGGAAATAGGTCTATGAATTTTTTTGTGTGTATACATAGACATGGACTCACTGAATCATTTGTTTTATGTAAAACTTTAGTAGATAATACCAAATTGTATTCCAAAGTGGTTAAATCAGTGAATCTTATGACTTTCAGTTGCTTCATATTTAAAAAAATAATAATGTTTATTTATTTTTGAGAGAGAGAGAGACAGAGTGTAAGTAGGGGAGGGGCAGAAAGAGAGGGAGACACAGAATCCGAAGCAGGCTCCAGGCTCTGAGCTGTCAGCACAGAGCCGGATGCGGGGCTCGAACCCACAAACCGCGAGATCATGACCTGAGCTAAGTTGGATGCCCAACCGACTGAACTACCCAGGCGCCCCTCAGTTGTTTCATATTTAACCAACACTTGATATTATCTATCTTTTTTTTTCTGGTAGCTATTCTGGTGGGCGTGTAGAGGTTTATGTTTTGGATTATACTTCTATGATAGCTAACAAAGTTGAGCACCTTTTTATATGCCTATTTATCATTTGGGTATCATTTAGTGTGAAGTGTCTGGTGAAGAATTGTAACAATAGAGATTTACATTTCAGCGTGTAGAACTTTTTGTTAATCATGGATGTCAAATGCATATATCCCAATATTTGGGATTTTTTTTCACTTTTTATTATAAGAAGTTATCAACATTAATGCATCCAGTTTTGCAGTTTTGCCTTTATTAACGGAGCTTTTGGCATAATCTTTAAGAAATTTTTACCTACCTCAACATCATGATCACCCATTTTTTTTCTAAAGGCATTAATGATTTTACCAATCAGACAAATATGCATAATTCGTTACAAATTATTTTTTCCATTTGAATATACAATTTACCTAGCATCATTTATTACATCCCACAGCCTTATATCAGATGAAGATACATGCATTTGTTTCTTGACACACTCTTCTGTTCTGTTGGTATCATTGTCTAGCATTGTGCCTGTTTTTTCTTGATTATATTTTGTATAATTTTTAGATCAGTTTGTCTACACACACACACACACACACACACACACTCATAACGAGCTACAATGTTCTGTGGGAGGCAATTGAGTTTACCCTTCACTTGAAAAAACCACATCTTTACAACACTGAGTCTTTCTAGCCACAAAAGAGCATCACTTTAAATTTATTCTGGTCTCTTTAATTTTGCTAAATATTTTTTAATAGATTTTTAGCATAGAAGTCTTTCAGATCTTTTGTTAGATTTCTCTTTAACATTTTTTTGTTTAAGGTAAATGCTATTTATTTTTGTATTTAGAGTTTTTCTTTTCTTATTTTGATGCATATTTATAGATGTGTAATTGATTTTTCACACCAAGTGAAGTGGATAATTTAGTTATTAACTCACTAATTAACTTACTAAATAGTTTGTAAATTCCGCTGGAATTTTCTATGGATATAATGATGCCATCTATAAGTAATGACAATTTTGTTTCTCCCTTTCAAATACTCTATCTATATTCCTTCCTTCCTCCCTTCCTTCACTCATTCATTCTTCATTTTTGGCTTCCCTTCCTCTCACTAGAATCTCTACTATAATGCTAAACAGAAGTGGTGATTTTAGGCACTGTTTCTTATTCCTCATCTCTGGGGGGCATAATTTAATAAGTTGTCCATTAGTTATGATGCTGATTAAAAATATGGCAAATGCTTTTTATCCAAGTGAGAAAATATTTATCATGTAGTATGTAATGGTTATCATGAGTTTTTAACATGTATGTGATTTGAATATTAGCAAATGCTTCTCCATCTCTCATGTTGAAAATGATTTTCTTTTTTCCCCCCATGTGTGTGATAACGCAGTTTGACTTTTCCAGTGTTAAAATCAACTTACTTCCCCACAGTAAAAATAACTTATTCATGATGTGTTAAATGAATTTGGATTCAATTGCAATAAGTGAATATTTAAAATGTGTAAATTTAGGGGCACCTGGGTGGCTCAGTTGGTTAAGTGTCCAACTTTGGCTCAGGACATGATCTCATGATTTGTGAGTTTGAGCCCCACATCAGGTTCTGAGCTAACAGCACAGAATGTGCTTGGATCTTCTGTCTCCCTCGCACTCTCTGCCCCTCCTCCTCTCCTGCATGCGCTCTCTCTCTCTCTCTCTCTCAAAAATAAATTAACGTTAAAAAAATAAAGAGTGCAAAAGTATGTTTTGGCAAAGTATCTTCCTGTGAAAACATCAGCACAATCAAACTAAATAGCCATCACCCTCCCCAAATGTCTAGTACTCTTTGGTGATCTCTTTTCCCATGACTTGAAGCCTCATCCCACCACCAGAAAATCACAAAGATACATTTTTGGTCACTATATATTCTCTAGAATTTTATACAGATGATATCATACACCAAGTACTTTTTTGAGGTCTAGCTTTTTGTTTCTCTGAGGGTGTTTTGAGTTCATCTATGCTACTATAGGTATTGATAGTTCATTCTTCATTGGTTGCTAGGTAGTATGAAAATGCCACAAATTGACTTTTGATTCACCTGTTGAAAGGCCCTTCAGTAATTTCCAAGTCTAGGTTTTCGTAAATTGAATTCCTATAAATATTGTGCACATCTCTTATATAGACATGTGCTTTCATTTCTCTCAGGTGAACACTAAGTGTGGAATGGCTTCATCATCTAGTAGGTAAATGTCCAAGATTTTACAAAATTGCCAAACGGTTTTTAAATGGTTATACCATTTTTAATTCTAACCAGCAGTTTATTGGAATTCCTGCTCTTTCTTTTCTTGCCAAATTTTGTATGGCCTGTCTTTTTAATTTTAGCCATTTTAATGGGTGTGTAATGATATCCCACTGTTGTTTTATTTTGCATTTCCCTTATGCATTTGACTAATTATGCTGAAAACTTTCTCATCTGCTCATTTGCCATTCATATATGACCTTGATTAAGTGTGTATTCAAATACTTTGCCCTTTTTAAAAATTTATTTTGGGGTGTTTAGACTATTTGCATTGAGGGGATTAATGGCTTGGTTAGTAGGAATAAAACCATCATGGTGCTATCTTTTTCCAGTTGTCCAGTTTTCTTTGTTCCCTTTTCCTTCTTTTTCTCACATCTTTTAATTATCTATTAATTATATATTTTATCATTCCATTTTATGTCCATTGTTGTGTTATTAACAATAACAGTTTGTTATTTTGCTTTAGATTTTATAATGTGCATCTTTAGTGTTTCACAGTCTACTTTCAAGTGGTTTTATGCCATGCCATGTGTATCATTGGAACTTGTAATAGTATACTTCAGTTTCTTCCCCTCATTGGCCTTCATGCTATTGTTTTAATATATTTTACTTTTGCATAGGCTATATACCTCAGACCTAACTGTTATTATTTTTTCTTAAAATTCAACATTGAAGAAGAGATTGAAATAAGTAGAAAAGAATAATAGATATTTATTCATAGAATAAGTAGGTATTTAGAATAGAAATAATAGAAATAGAATAATAGGTATTTATTTCTGGTGGTCTATATTCTTTTTTGAAAATTCATGTTTCTATCTAAAATCATTTTCTTTCTTCCTAAAAAACTTCTTTACCATTTATAATAGAAAAGAATTATTTCCTTTTTACTTTTTAAAAATATTTTCACTAGTATAGAATTGAAGTTTTAAGATGTTTTTCATTTAGTCCTTTAAAGATACTAAAGAATGAATCTGGGCCACTTTATTACACCATACACAAAAATAAATTCAAAATGGATGAAAGACCTAAATGTGAAGCAGGACCATCAAAATCCTAGAGGAGAACACAGGCAGCAATCTCTTTGACCTCGGCCATAGCAACCTCTTACTAGACACATTACTGGAGACTAAGGAAACAAAAGCAAAAAGGAGCTATTGGGACTGCTTAAAGATAAAAATCTCTTGCACAGTGAAGGAAACAATCAACAAAATTAAAAGGCAGGACATCTGGTGGCTCAGTTGGTTAAGTGTCCAAATCTTAATTTCAGTTCAGGTCATGATCTCATGGTCATGAGATCAAGCCCCATGTGGGACTCCGGGCCTGTGCATGCTTAAGATTCTCTCTCCCTTCTCTCTCCCCACCAACTCTCACGTGTGCTCTCTCACTCAAATAAATAAATAAAAACACCCACAAAAACAAAAACTGACAGGCAACCTATAGAATGGGAGAAGATATTTGCAAATGATATATCAGGCAAAGGGCTAGTATCAAAATCTATAAAGAACTTATCAAACTCAACACTCCCCCAAATAAATAATCCAGTAAGAAATGGGCAGAAGACATAAACAGACATTTCTTCAAAGAATACATACAGATGGCCAACAGATATATGAAAAGATGCTCAACATACTCATCAGGAAGGAAATACAAATCGAAACTACAGTGAGATATCATCTCATACCAGTCAGAATGGCTAAAATTAAGAACACAGGAAACAACAGTGGTTGGCAAGAATGTGAAGAAAAGGAATCCTTTGCACTGTTAGTGGGAATGCAAACTGGTGCAGCTACTCTGGAAAACGGTATGGAGGTTCCTCAAGAAACTAAAACAAACAAACAAACAAACAAACAAAAAACCTATCCTATACAAATTATACAGATTTGAAGGGGTATATGCAACCTGATGTTTATAGCAGCATTATCAACAATAGTCAAACTATATGTCTATCAACTGATGCATGGAAGGATGTGGGAAAAACTGCTCTGAAACACACACATACAATGAAATATTATTCAGCCATCACGAAGAATGAAATTTTGCCATTTGCAACAACATGGATGGAGCTGGAGTGTATTATTCTAAGTGGAATAAGTTAGAGAAAAAAAAATACCACGCGATTTCACTCATATGGTCTGTTCCATTAAAAAAAAAATTTCCAGCACCAAAACAGAGTCTAGTACACTGATGGAATCTGAGACATCTTAAAATATAGGTATCCAGTTTCGAGCTTAAAATAATATTCCTTCCCTAAGCAATTTGATTTTTTTTATAAGTATGGGGTCACATTCTTTTCCCACACTTTAAAATTAAATTTTATTTTATTTTTAAAAAATTTTAACGTTTATTTATTATTGAGAGACAGAGAAAGACAGAGCATGAGCACGGGAGGGGCAGAGAGAGCGGGGGAGACAAAGAGTCTGAAGCAGGCTTCAGGCTCTGAGCTGTCAGCACAGAGCCTGACGCAGGGCTGGAACTCACAAACAGAGATCATGACGTGAGCAGAAATCGGAGGCTTAACCGACTGAGCCACTCAGGTGCCCCTAAAATAGAATTTTCTTAAATCTGTGTAAACAGGGCCTGACTGGAGGAAAATGTGAAAGAATCAGATATTGGGAGAACACTTGCTACGTGTCTAAAACTAAGTTCTAATAACACTCCCGTCCATTTTTTTTATTTCCTCTGCAAAATCTGCCCTGTTTTTGTCTGTGCACACTGAACCTGTGGTGCCTTTGTGGTCTGTCTGAAAGTACATTTCCTTTCTACTACTTCTTCTCTTTCATATTCCCAGATGCTTCTTACTCCTTTTCTGCATCCACAGCTCTGATCTTATTTATATTTTATAGAAATAGATACGACAGTTCCATGAGTGGCACATTCCAATTCATTTCATTATTGTATGTCTATTACATCTTTTACCCTGGGATTCAAAGGAAAGGACAATGCTCACTTTGGAAATACATATACTAAAATTGGAATGGTACAGGGAAGATTAGCATATCCTCTGAGCATGTGCACATGTAAGTTTGTGACACATTCCATATTTTTCAAAGAAGTGTATGAAAAGGTCTTTGACATCATTCTTCAAAGAATTGCAAATTATGGGACGCCTGGGTGGCTCAGTTAGTTAAGTGTCCGACTTCAGCTCAGGTCATGATCCATGGTTTGTGGGTTCGAGCCCCGTATCTGGCTCTGTGCCAACAGCTCAGAGCCTGGAGCCTGCTTCGGATTCTGTGTCTCCCTCTCTCTCTGCCCCCCCCCATGCTCTGTCTCTGTCTCTCAAAAATAAATAAACATTGTAAAAAATAAGAAAAAAGAATTGCAAATTAAAGCAACAATAAGATTGTTCCCATTACACGTACATTAAAATGACTAAAATCCAAAACATTGATAACATCAAATGCTGGCATGGATGTGGAGCAACAGAGAAAATACAACATTCATGCTGGTGGGAATGCAAAATGGTACAACTACTTCGGAAGACTGTTTAGCAGTTTCGAACAAAACTAAAGATATCCCTATCATACCACCCAGCAGTCGTGCTCCTTGGTGTTTACCCAAATGACTAGAAAACTTATGCCCACCCAAAAATTTGCACATGAATGTTTATAATAGCTTTATTTATAATTGCCAGAACTTGGAAGCAACCAAGATGTCCTTCAGTAAGTGAAGGATAAATAAACTGTGGCCCATCCAGACAATGAAATATTATTCAGTACCAAAAAAAAAGCTGTTAAACCTTGAAAAAACATGGGAAAACCTTAAAGACATGTTACAAAGTGAAGGAAGATAATCTGAAAGGCTGCAAACTGCATGATACTAACTATATGACATTCTGGAAAAGGCAAAACTATGGAGATGGTGAAAAAGATCAGTGGTTGCCAGAGTATAGGGGGAGAAAGGGATAAATATGTGGAACACGGAAGACATTTAGGGCAATGAAACTATTGCCTATGATACTATAATGTTTGATACATGTCATTATACATTAATCAAAACCCATAAGACATATAACACCAAGAGTGAAGTCTAAGATAAACTATGGACTTTGAGTGATAATGATGTGTTACTATTGGTTTATTGATTGTAAGCAAATGTAATTCTCTGGTGGGGGATGCTGACAATGGGGTAGGCTGTGAGTGTGTGGGGGAAGGAGGTATATAGAAATACTGTACTTTCCACTCAGTATGGCTGTTAAGATAAAACTGCTCTGAAAATGAAGTCTTTTTTTTTTTTTTTAAGAAAGTACAAAGAAAGTACTTTTCTTAATTGGACTTCTTGAACCAGACACAATTTAGCGATGGTAACTTTAAATAATTGCTTTGTGAAAAGAATCCCCCAATTTCTCTAAATCAACAGAAGTCTGTGATCAAAATAGATGAACTATATTTTTAAAGAAATAATATATGTATTTATTATAACCAGACAGATGGCATGGACTGAATAGACATGCTATTGTCAAATTAACCTGTATATAATATAAAACATTTTTTATGGGGTGCCTGGGTGGCTCAGTCGGTCCAACTCTTGGTTCAGGTCATGATTTCATGGTTTTTGAGTTTGAGCCCTGTGTCAGGGTTCATGCTAACATGCAGAGCCTGCTTGGGATTCTGTCTCTCCCTCTCTCTCTACCCCTTTCCCACTCATGCTCTCCCTCTTTCAAAATAACTAAACTGAAAAAAAAAAAACCATAATTTTTAATAGTGTCACATGTAAACTATGCTTTAAATTGTCACAACCTACACTTAGAATGAGAAAAATCATTGTAAGTGAGTCATATTAAAAGATTATACGTGATATCTACACTACAAAGGTCATTGGGAAATTTTAGCCAGGTTGACAATAATCTAGAGTAAAAATTTGGTGATCCATGGACAAAATTCAGCCTATTTCTTTATATTTTTAGTCCCTAAGTAATTTGTTCAGTGGATTTGAAATTCTTGACACGGAGCACATATATTTTCTAGCTCATCACTAACCATTTCACTCCCTATTTACCTCCTTCTAGCCTGCTTCACACATTAACAAATCACCTGGGTTTTGAAAACAAGCATTGCCATCATTTCCTCATCTAATCTATTTTGTGATAATGTTCACAAATATTGAAAAGTCAGTATGTTCTAAATCTTTGGAAATAAAATTCAACTGAAAATAGAAGCAATTAAAATTTTTATGTGTGACTTCAGCAAAACCAATGGAGTGGGAAACTCCAAAACCCTGTCCCTCCATAAAAGTAGTGAAGACTATGGTGACAGATGGTGACCACACTTATTGTAGTGAGAGTTGAATATCAAATCACTATACAGTGCACCTGAAACGAATATAACATTGTGTTCCATGAAAGGGAGGCATACATAAAATAACCTACAAAGACCAAAAAAAAGCCATAAGACCAAAGAGGAAGGCTGACAAGTTCAGCTTGACAAGAAATGATTTGTTAAGGGGACTTATGAACAGAAGTATGTCTGACAGGCCACAAGACAAGTAGACCTTTGCAACCCCACTTCCCATAGAACATTCTTTTATTGCCCTAGGGGCCTAGGGGTACTTGCTGGGGGACCACTTGAGAAGAAATGTTTGAGAATCACAATCGTATCTCCATAGTAGATCAAGGACGTTATGCCCCAATGGTGTGGTTAAACAAAAAGAAATAATATTGGGGGGCAGCTGTGCTCAAGAAGGTTAACCAACTACTTTTAAAAAAGGAGTGAACGATCTGGCAAACTCTGTGAGAATCAACTTATCAGTCATAAAAATGATGTACTGATACGTCCTTCAAAGATCTTCCAAACAGGTCAAGAGAAAAATCACACTTCTTTGAGAATATGATCTGTTGTGCCCCCTTTGTCACTAGATACCTATCCTGCGAAACTTGAGGTGTTGTATTCAAGATCATGGCAGGGCTGGGACATACAGTGTTGGGTCAGCACAAGTTAATGCACCACAAAGCTCCTTTACTGAGATTCAGGTCTTTTTCTCTTGATTAGTATTCCCCTGACAGTGTGAACTTCTATTAGTTTCCACAAAAACCCTACACATTGTGAAGTTACATTTATTTTAAATGTCCAAAATAGGCAATTCACAGAGACAGAAAGCAGATGAGTGGTTGCCAGGGAATAGGGGGAAGGGACGATGGTAACGACTGCTTACTGGTACAAGGTTTCTGTTTGCAGTCATGAAAGTGTTCTGGAATTAGATACTGGTGATGCTTGCATAACACTGTGGATGTCCTAAAGGCCACTGGATTGTACACTCGAAGGTGATTAAAAAGACCATTTTTGTTATGTAAATTTCATTCAATAAAGAATGTGCCTTTTCTAATCTTGCCAAATATAACTGCTACACTCTTTTCTCCAGCAATTATATATCATTTGTTCTTCTGTGCTTAGCTTAAACTACATTTCAATGTAGACTGTTCCCTATTCATTTATTTCATTATCTAGACAAATATTTCTAAAATATCTAATATTTCACAGGTGTTGTTCTTTTCATTGGGTCTACAGCAGTGACATAACAGATTGAGTCTTCTCTTTATGGAGCTTGACTCCTGATAGAAGAGAGTCAAAAAAAGTCATCAAAAATTAAATAAAGTGCTCAAGTTACATTTTATTCTCCCTTCTTAATACAAAAGAATTTTTCTTATGCTTTCTCTCTCCTTTGTACACCCACCAATGCACGAACATAAACTCACAGATACACACACACACACGCACACACACACACACACAAGCATACATGTATGTACTCATAGACTTTGAGACAGATATCACATATTCTCATTGATGGGCCTCAGAAAAATAATGGTATCTAAGGACACAATCTCTGCTACTTTATGCCATGGATAATTTCCTTCTCAGTGACTTATTTTCCCTTGAGATTCTTTGCAGTGTGCTGCTTCTTGGAAAAAACAAACATTTTTGAATGAATGAGAGACAGAACAGGGGCATATGAATTGTGAAGGACACTGGGTAGACTATTTTCTGTGATTGGTTTCAACTTTGAAAGTGTAAACCATAATTTGTAAAGTCACAAGAATATTCTTTCTATGAAATTTTAATATTATAATTCCCTCCAATTTATGCCTTGTTCTTAAAGGGATAAGCTTTAAGCTCTTTGTCACTTGTGGAAATATGAACCTGAACTTCAACACTAACAAAATCAATAAATATTTAATTCCTCAGCAGTGCAAAGTGTTATAATGCTAAGTTCAATAATTTATCTTGTTCTTTACTTTTTGGGTTTTGTGAAATTAATTAATTCTTTGGAGCCCAGAGATAGATTACATAATGAGACATGTTAGAAATATTGAGAAATTACTGCAAAAAATCTCACAATTGTTGCCGACTTACAGGAAAAAGTTATCCCCAACTTTGCCGATACTGTGTTCTTCTGCAGCAGACTGGTAGGGTGTTAACCCCCAGCCAGGAGAGGGCTGTTGGCAGCAGTAAGGAAAACTGGTGATGTAAAGTGTCAAGAAACTTGTTTCCTTCCCCACCTACCTCTCCAATAAGACATGATACCCGCAAGATAAGAAGTGTCTGCTATGTCTAATTTAGAGTCACCTAGCTTGGTTGAGCAGAATGACTATGATGCTCCCCCTGCTCCTCTATCAGAGGAGAACCAGTCTTATGTACCAAACTCACTCTTCTTAAGGGTTAGGACCAAGGGTGTTCAATCATTTACCACTTTTTAAGCAAAGATAATAGACTCATAAACAAACCAGAAAACAATGCATAAATAAGAACTAACGAGCCCTTTTTTAAAATTTTTTTTAATGTTTATTTATTTTTGAGACAGAGACAGAGCATGAGTGGGGGAGGGGCAGAGAGAGAAGGAGACACAGAATCCGAAGCAGGCTCCAGGCTCTAAGCTGTCAGCACAGAGCCCAACGTGAGGCTCGAAACCACGAACCATGAGATCATGACCTGAGCCAAAATCAGACGCTTAACCGACTGAGCCACCCAGGTGCCCCTAATGAGCCCTCTTAAGTCCAAATTTATTTCTGCCTCTTCCCCAAGTCTCCCTTTGATCTCCATTCCCATGCTCATCCTACTGATATTGTAAAATTATTTTTAGAATATAATGTTAATGTCCATAAATCCTATCATTCCTGGTAAAAGACATGTTACAATCTGTTGACTGTTTTCTTTTTACCCCTCCCACAAAAAATGAGAAATTGGTATCATATGAATAAATAGATGCCAGCATATTTTTTAAATGCTAGAATTACTGATTTTACAAATCAGTTAGGTGAAAACATTACTTAGAAAATAAGATGGATAGAGTGATACTTGTCTTCATGCAATTCTCAGTTGATTGTCCCCTTTTTAAAATCAGGTCACATTCTAAGGTTCTGGGTAGGCATAAATTTTGGAGGGACACTATTTAACCCACTTCAGTTCTCAAGGTAAATCCCAAAAAATGTAAGTCTGGCTGCCAAGGAACTAAGAATAATAAGCAAATTTCTTGTCTTCCATGTGGGAATAAGTGTCCACCATTTGGGAGAAATTTTAGCATCAAAGGAAAAATAAGCTTCACCATAAACTCCATGGAAAGTGTTTACCAGTGCCTGAAAACATAACAAGATAACTTTACTCTGTTAACATTTTATAGAGGTTTTATATTAACATATATTTAATTAAAATACTAATGTGGAAAAATGCTTTAGTATCTACATAGACCCTATTCACCTCTGAAAAACATAATTGGATGCCCATTAACTGCATATAGATTTCTTTTCAGTTCTTCGGTTTGTCTAACGAATTATTTTAGGCATCACCCCATTGCTAATAATTTTATGGTCATTCTAGTCTCTACAAAGGAATTCAAAAAAAATGACACAGTAAATAGCAACCTTCACTCTTTCTAGAACGAAAAATATTCAACTTGACATCATCAAAAGTAGGAAAGCAAATCCTGACTCCCCAAATCCTCTATTTTGTCCAAATGATATGGGCTATTTACTCCAGATAATACAAAGAAATTTGATTCTTGACATTATGTAAATCTAAAACTTCCTTTCTGCAGTCCATCAGTAAGAAAAGATTTTGTGATATCTACTGGCAGGTATGAATTTTATTCCATGTTTCTGGAAGATAATAATTTCAACAGCAACAACAAAAAAAAATACTAGTTTGCTTTATTTTTCTAAAGTCAATTAAAATCAGGTTCTTAGTTCTTATCATTTGGTATGTGTTGAAAAATCCAGTTTATCTCTCCTTACTTCCTTCCCCACCCAAAATGTATGCATTGGATCTGGGATCCTCACAGAGTCCAGAAGATACTTGGAATTTCTTTTGCTTGTTGGCACCCCAGTACTTACCAACATGCTTGCATTCATTGTCCAATCAAGCAGTCTTTTGAAACCGTTTACTGCTTCTTCTCCTTTCCCTACTTACGCCCAGGAATTGCTCAGAACCTTAATCACAGTGCCTTAGGCTGAACTCTCTCATGAGCATCTGGACAACCTTCCTGTTTAAAGTCCTGTCTCTTCCATTGCAAAAGGGTAGTCAAATCCGGAAACTCCTGTTACCTTAATAGTACACCTCCTTCCTCATTGACAATGATCCCCTTTTCTGTTCCCAAAGAACTGACCCTTCTATACCTTCTCCTTCAATTCTTGCCTTCATCTTTCCTTCTCTGAGCCACTCCATGTTGTTTTCTACATAAGGTAAATGATTCTTGCCCAAGGGAGGGTCTAGTAAGAAATATCCAGTCCAGTAAGTTATCTCTTAATTTTTAAAATTTTTTAATGTTTATTTATTTTTGAGAGAGAAAGAGAGAGCGAGAGTGAGAGCGAGAGCGAGAGCGAGAGCGAGAAAGCATGCAAGTGGGAGAGTGGCAAAGAGAGAGGGAGACACAGAAACCAAAGAAGGCTCCAGGCTCTGAGCTATCAGCACAGAGCCTGACATGGGGCTCGAACCCAAGAACTGTGAGATCATGACCTGAGCCAAAGCCCGGTGCTTAACTGAGTGAGCCACCCAGGTACCTGTCTTAATTTTTAATTAACTTCTTAAATTTCTCATAATTGTAGATTTGCATGCACCTGTAAGAAATAATACAGAGATCCAGTATATCCTTAGTCAGTTTCCCCAAATGGTGACACCTTGCAGAAGCATAATACAGTATCACAATTATGATGTTACATTCATGTAGTCAACATACAAAACATTTTTATCACGCAAATATCTCTTATGTTGCCCTTTTGTAGACACATCCATCTCTTTCTTCTACCCCTATCTCCTTGTTAATCTCTGGCAACTGGTACTCTGATCCCCATTTCTATAACTTGTTATTGCAAGAATGTTATATAAATGTGATAATATGGTATATAATCTTTTGAGATTGACTGTTTTTTTCCACTAAGCATAACTCCTTGGAGATTCATCCAAGTTGTTTCATGTATCAACTTTTCGGGGTGTTTTTGTTTTTGTTTTTTTGGGGTTTTTTTTTGGTTGTTGTTATTGTTGCTAAGTACCATCCTATGGTATTGAAGATAGATAATTTTTTTTAACCATTTACTTACTGAAGATATCTGAGTTGTTGCCATGTTTTGGCTATTATGAACAAAGCTTCTATAGACATTTATTTACAGGTTTTTGTATGTATGTAAGCGTTCAATCCTTTGTGATAAATGCCTACGAGTGCAATTTCTGGGTCATATGGTAGTTGCATATTTGGTTTTCAAGAAATGGCCCAATTGACTTCCAGAATGGTGTACCATTTTACATTCCCACCAGCAATGTATGTGTGATCCACTTTCTCCACATCCTTGCCAATATTCGATATCGTAACTTTGTTTTATTTTAGCCATTTGGGTAGGTATATAGTAATTTCACATTGTGGTTTTAATTTTCATCTCTATAAAGACTAATGATGCTGAACATCTTTTGCATGATTTTCATTTGCATATTTTTTTGAAAAAATATCCATTAATGTATTTCTGCTGTTTTTTAATTGGATTTTTAAAATTTATTGTTGATGGCCAAAGAGAATTATTCTCAAGCCTAAAATCCAGTGAAATCTTCCCTGCTACATTTTACACTTACCTGGGACCTGTGACCCCTTTCTTTCTTCTGATTTCTTCCTGTTAGAATGCGAATGTCTCTCCTATGCTTATCCCATTATTGTAGTTTGAAAGTAGATAACTTATCTGATTTCATAGGTTTGCAGCTGGAGAAGAATTTTGGCTCAGGATGAATCATACCTTGAGCATCACTCATGTCTGATTTGGATGATAGTAGATGAGATTTTGGACTAAAGGTTGATGCTGGAATGGGTTAAGACATTTGGGATCTTGAGATAGAATGAATGTATTTTGCATATGAGAATGACATGAATTTGGGGGACGAGAGGCTGGAGAATTATACATTGAATTGTGTCCTTCCCAGATTCATATGCTGAAGTCGTAACCCCAGTATCTCAGACTGGACCTTATTTAGAGATAGAGACTTTCCAGAGGTAATCATGTTAAAATGAGGTCATTAGGGTGAACCCTAATCTCATATGACTGTTGACCTTATAAGAAGGGGCAATTTGAACATAGAGACATGCACAGAGGAAAGATAATGTGATGTCACAGCAAGAGGATTAAGAAGAGGGCCATCTACATGCCAAAGAGAGAGCCTAGAACAGCTCCTTATAACCATTGGAAGAAAAACCCTGCGGGACACATTGATTTCAGACTTCTGGTCTTCAGTGAGAGAAAAAATTTCTGTTGTTTATGCCACCTAGTTCACTGTCCACCCACTAGCAAACTAATACAGTTAAGTCGTTTGTTGCTGGAGAGTCTTTGAGGAAATATTTTTAGCCTAAAAATTCGATTTGACAAAATCTAGATATGCAGGTATTAACATGTTTAACTTTTTTAGTGGGCTTTGGTAGTTTGTATCTTTTGAGGACTTTTTCATTTTCATCCAACCTGTCAAATTTATTGTGATGATACTTTTTTATAATTCTGCTTTGTTATTGTTATATCTCTAGAATATGTAGGATAATTTATTTCTTTTGTCTTTTTTTTCCAGATCAGGTCTTGCCAGGGGGTTATCAAATTTATTGTTTTTCTCAAAGGTCTCATTAATTTTCTCTGTTTTCTTTCTGTTTTCTATTTCATCAATTTTTCATCTGAGCTTATTATTATTCTATCTTATACTTACTCGTGCCTTCATTTCTCTTTTTCTCTTCTAATTTCTTAAGGTAGATGATGATGAATTAATGGATTTTTTTCTTTGGTTCTAATGTAGGTATTAGTGCTATACATTTTCCTCAAGGTAATGGTTTAGGGGTGCCTGTGTGGCTCAGTCGGTTGAGTGTCGACTTCGGCTCAGGTCACAGTTTTGTGGTTATGAGTTCGAGCCCTTCATTGGGCTCTGTGTTGACCTTTCAGAGCCTGGAGCTGTGTCTCTCTCTCTCTCTGCCTCTTCCTGTCTCTGTCTTTCTGTCTCAAAAATAAATAAAACATAAAAAAAATTAAAAAGAAGTAATGGTTTAGCATCCTACAGTTTTTGATATGTGGTGTTTTCATTTTCATTCACTTCCACATATGTTCTAATTTTCATTTTGTTTCTTTCTAGAACCATGGATTATTTAGAAGTTTGGTTTTAAAAAGGTTAGAGAGGGAGGGAGCCAAAACATAAGAGACTCTTAAAAACTGAGAACAAACTGAGGGTTGATGGAGGGTGGGAGGGAGGGGAAAGTGGGTGATGGGCATTGAGGAGGGCACATGTTGGAATGACCGGGTGTTGTATGCAAACCAATTTGACAATAAATTTCATATTAAAAAAAAAGAAGCTTGGTTTTGTTTTCACTTTTTTGGGTTTTTCTTTCATTTAGTTTAGTTTCAAAATAATTGAAAATTTTCAAAAATCTTTTTATTATTGATTTCTAACTTAATTCCATTGTGATCAGGGAACATTGTATGACAAAAATCTTTTTTCTTTTGATGAGGCTTGTTTTGGGGGCCACAATATTGTCTATTTTACTGCATATTCCATGTACACTTGAAGAGATTATAATCCACTATTGTTTACTGTTGTGTTTTATACATTTTACTTTTGTAAATTTAGTTAATAATTTTGTTTGAGTAATCTATATTTTACTGATTTTCTTTTCTTCCTCTTCTTCTTCTTCTTCTTCTTCTTCTTCTTCTTCTTCTTCGGTATAGATATCCAGGATAATAGTATTTCTATTTGCTTTGTTTTTAAATTATAATACTGAAAGATTTTTCTCTACTGGTAAAAATATCTTCTGGTGTGCAGTGTTTCCATCAGAAAGCATGCTATCATTCTTACTGTGTTCTTTCCTATGTACTGTGTTATTTTCTCCCAGGTGTTTTTAAGATGATCTCTTTATCATTTGTTTTAAGCACTTTGATTATGATTTGCCTTGATGTGTTTTTATGTTTGTCTTTTTTCTGGAGTTTATTGATCTTGGATCTGTAGGTATACAGTATTGATCAAATTTGGGTGGTTTTCAGCCATTATTTATTCGAATGCAATTTTAAAGTTTATTTATTTATTTTGAGAGAGAGAGAGAGAGAGAGGGCATCCAAGCATGTGAGTGGGGAAGGGGCAGAGAGTGAGAGAGAGAGAGAGAGAGAGAATCCCAAGCAAGCTCTGTGCCGTCAGCGCAGAGCCCTATGCTAAGATTGATCTCACAATGTTTTTCCTTTTACTTTTTGGACAATTTCTGTTACCCTCCTTTCTACTTCACTAATCTTTTCTTCTGCAGCACTATATTTGCCTTGAATCATTTTTCTCTTATAGTGTATTTTATATTCCCCATATCTCTATTGAACAGGCTCAGTCTTTCTTCTGGCTTTTAAATATACAAATATTAATAAATACATATGTATATATTTTAATATATAAAAATATTCTGGCTCTAAAATAGTATGGATATTGTAACTTTAAAAATATTATTGTCGGGGTGCCTGGGTGGCTCAGTCGGTTGAGCGACCAACTTCAGCTCAGGTCATGATCTCATGGTTTGTGAGTTCAAGCCCTGCTTCTGACTCTGTGCTGACAGCTCAGAGCCTAGAGCCTGCTTTGGAATCTGTGTCTCCCTCTCTCTCTGCCCCTCCCCCACTCATGCTCTGTCTCTCTTTGTCTCAGAAATAAATAAACATTAAAAAAATTAAAATTATTGTTTATAATTTTATCATCTGTGCTATTTCCAGGCCTTTTCCTATTGGCCAATTTTCTCTGTTATGGATTTATTTTGTTACTTCTTTGAATATTTGGTTATATCTGATTGGATAATAAACCTTGTGGGGTGCTAAATTTTGTGTTCTCAGAAATATGCTTGAGTTTCTTTCTGGGATGCAATTATATTACATAAAATCCATTTGCAATTCTCGATTTTGAGAAATTTGTAAAAATAAATCCTTACTTTTTTCCTATATTTGCAACAAAGTTCCTCTCATAAGGGGATATAAGGACTGCTACTTCAGCTTGAAGAGACATGGATCCTGATATCTGGAGACACTAAGTGCATATTCTAATGCTTAAAAGTAAACCTATGGGGTACTTCGGTGACTCAGTTTGTTGAGCAGCTGACTTTGGCTCAGGTCTTGATCTCATGGTTAGTGAGTTCCAGCCCCACATGGGGCTCACTGCTGTCAGCACAGAGCCCACTTAGGATCTTCTGTCCAACCCGACCCCCCCGCCCCTTCCTCACTTGCACTTTCTTTCTCAAAAACAAATAAATCTTTAAAAGAAAATAATAAACCTATGGACCAATGGCTCACATGACCTACTTCAAGTTGTCTGAGGAATCCATGGCTGCTGAGCGAATTTTCCAGTGTGGGATTCAGGCTCCCTCTTGTGGTCTTTTGATGGTACTTCATTGCAAAGGAGGCTCTTCAGATCCCATCTAGAGATTCCTCCTACCTCCAGTCCTATTGAACTGAGGCAATTTGCAGAAAGGAAGAGAACTCGTGCTTTCAAAAAAACAAGTCAAATATTGTCTAAACACTAAAACAATATATTTGAATCTAAATCCTAAGTTCTTTGGAGGTGATGGGCATCTGTATTACTTCTGTGGTGATGGTAACACAGTGTATACATACATTCCAACTCACCAAATGTATACACTAATTATGCGCAGTTTGGGTCTACCAATTATACCTCAATAAAGCTGGAAAATTATCCTAAGTTTTCTGATAATAAAAGTAATAAAAGTTAAAAATCATAGGATTGTGTAAGTTTCATTGCTGATGCCAAAAAGTATACAAATTCACCTCAAATGAAATGTCTACAAAGTTAATGACCACAGTCTGCCTCCTTCTGAGCTGGAACTGAGTGAATTATCATTCACATTAAAACAAATCTTTGTTCTGTCTAAGTCTCAACCTCCTGATATCAATATTTAAAACAAAGTGTTATTTTTTAATTCGCCAGACATTAAGTGACATCTGCTTATTTCATTTTTTTATGAGATATAAAAAGTACATCTTAAATTTAAAAAGCAAGCAAAAAAATTACTTTACAAAGTAACTTAAAACCACAGTTGAAGTTGATGGTTTAACTCTGAATAGGAAAAGCCTAATCATATATCCAGATTTGACTTCATCAGCAGCTCATTAGCATTATTTTCTGGCTTTGAAGAAACAGTTATAAGTCAGTGGCAAGGTATCTATGACGATAGGGCACCTCAATCACTAGTAGTCCAGAAGGTAGACTTTCTGGCTCTACCAAATTTTCACTTCAGTCTAGAATACCAAGAATCTTCTGTGATCCCCTGCTATGAGGACCTAAAAGTACCATCTTTCTGGGTGACTCATAGGCTAGCCAATTAATGAATTGATTTGGTGAGCATGGGAGGATAAAGATAAGGCTTTACATTTAAATAGTAAGAAACCTAGTAATTTCTGCCTCCACTATGGAGGGCTACATTAGGGCTCTAATGTAGATTTCATGGGATTTATAGAAAACCTGAGAGGTAGGTATAATCAACTCCAGAGTCAGGAAAAGTAGTTCTACCACTTACTTGCATAGTAATCTCAAATAAGCCCCAGCCCTGATCCTCATGTTTCTTAATTGTCTAAATAATTAGAAATATATACCCTTGGGCTCAATTTAAGCTCTAAGTTGGAAATAATTATCATATCTATATCATAGTATTAAATTCAGAATTACCTTACACTGGTGTCCCTGGGTGGCTCAGTTGGTTAAGTGTCTGACTCTTGGTTTAGGCTCGGGTCATGATCTCATGGTTCCTGAGTTCGAGCCCCACATCAGGCTCTGTGCTTGGAATTCTCTCTCTCCCTCTCTCTCTGCCCCTCCCCCTGGCTCACTGCCCCTTTGTCTCTCTCTCTCTCTCTCTCTCTCTCTCTCTCTCGATAAATAAGTAAACTTAAAAAAAATTACCTTACACTTACAGTGACAGCCATATGGACAACATTTATAAGTGTTAGCTAATGAGAAATGGTCAAATGAAATACAAATGCAAATATTAAAAAAAAATCATTATTAGTTATATCCAGGAATGAATTCTAACATGAAAATGCATGTTAAGAAGAATCAGATATTACATTATTTTCATCTTGGCCCTTATTGTTAAATTTACAACATGTAAGAATACTCATCTCCTAGAAATAAATATAAGCTTAGAAAATAAAAATTTCAGGTGGAAGAAATGGACAATAGCAGGATCCAGACAGGATCTGAGAGACTATCACAGGAGGTCCAAGTGTTTTGTGGGCAGTGAAAGACAATGTTGCATAAGCTTCAGTGCAGGACTGTATCCCATTCGTATGTGCATAAGGAAATTTCAAAGTGTAGGGCTTATAGTAAGAGTTGAGTCATTATTTCTTGATTGAACTTATCCTAATGTCAAACACAAGGAGTGTCTTTCTCTTTCAAAGAAAACAGCAAAATTCAAGAATAGGAATAAGGCTACCTAATCAAACATGCTTTATAATCTCACAGGGATTTGATGGGAAACACATCTTTGGACCACTGGTATGGACATGAAACAAAACTTTCAAAGACAATGAAAAAGTTAAGTAAGATCAAAGGTGAAGCTCAAGTTGTTTGGTGACTACCTAACTGTATGTATACTGTGATAAAACATCTGATTTGTCTGCAAGGTATTAGTTACTTTGCTTTGATTTCTAGTCAAATTCTGCCCTCTAGTGGCAACATTAACCTTTGGCATTGAAAATAATAATGAAATTAGATATAACTCATCCCACCTCCCACCCTTATCCCCAGCCCCCAACCATAACGCCATAAAACGTATTGTACTTCTTCCTGAGGTAGAAAATTCAGGTAGATTTTGTAGATATCTGTGAATTTGCATGTGTGTATGTATGTGTACTTGTCTATCAGGCATTATTTTATTCCATTTCTGTAATATTTGTGGAAAATATTGAGCATGAAGAGAGTGAAAATTGAGCATATCAGAAAGTATAGTTAGGGATTTCTACTAATTTTCAGGTACTTTAATACTGAATATATTGTTTATTTTAAAATATTTCATTTGGCTCATCTTAGATTTATGTAGTTTAGTTATTCTACCTTCCAATACAGACTTAATCAATGACAGATTTGTATTTATTACTTTTCTTATTTTAATCATAATTTAAACATCTCTTTAGCATGAGGAGGAAGAGGAGTTGGTAAACTTTTCTCTTCACAAGGATGTGAGATCCTAATCAAGCTCCAAAAGAGCTTGAGTTGAGGTAAGAGTCTAAGTTTCCTGGTGGTAGACCAAGCTATTGTGCAAACTGCAAATCAGCCAGTAGCCTCAGGCAGCAGTTTGTCTAGTTCCGTCCTCATGCAACCTCCAGGCACAAGCAAAAGTGTCTTCGTGAACCACATGCTGTCTAGTCTCATACCAAAGTAATATTTTTATTGTTATTAGAGAATTGACACAGACAAGGTACCCCAAATGTCTGAAAGTTAAATTAGAACAGGCAATGAAAGAATGAGAGGGGAAAGAGAGAAAGAGGAGAAACAGTGCTAACAAGCAGGAGAGGACACAACACTTTACAGAAAAATAACTTCCATTCCAAAAACTCAAAAGAAACTTGGTATCATCATATTAAAAAATTGTACTTATAAGTAAAGAGGTCCATTAAGGTAAAATACATTAAAGCAAAACCAAACAGGGCCATGTGGGTGGTTCCATTGGTCGAGCATCTGACTTTTGATTTTGGCTCAGGTCATGATCTTATGGTTCATAGGTTTGAGCCCTGATCAGGCTCTGCGCTGACAGTGCAATGTCTGCTTGGGATTCTCTCTCTCTCCTTCTCTCTCTCTGCCTCTTCTCTGCTCATGCTGGCTCTCTCTCTTTATCTCAAAAATAAATAAACTTTAAAAACAAACAAACAAACAAACAAAAACACAAAGAAACCAGGGTAGCGTAGGTAAGAAGTTGGTGGTAATGGTGGTGATGATATTTTCTCAAATTTTTTCCTACTGTTTTCCAGGAGTAAGAACACATTGAAATGCTGATGCTAATATCCAGTCTCATTATATATTTAGTAATATATTTCTCTAATGCATGTGAAGGAATCAGACTATCAGACTCTAAGGTCAATAAGCATTAAGAGCACATTATGTATTAGGCCAATTCTCTTAAGCCAATTTCTGACTTACCAACTGATCTAATTTTTTGGCTTCTCATCGTTTTCCTTAAATAAGAAACTGAAATTAGCTTTATTGATATGAATATCTGACCTCTTTGGAAGTTATATTTCTCCCTACAAATCAATAAATTCATATTCTGATTAATATATGTCTATTTTACATTTAACTAGACCCACGTGGTGTCCCTGAGGCTGACCAATCCAATATATCTGTCTCCTAAGACCGAGAACCCAAACACAGGCCAAGGAAATGCACCTTATAAAGTCAGTCCGTGGGCAGTTAGCAATCTCCTTTGTGGTGATGGCTATTAATCACTGAGCACCACCCCATCATCCTTCCCTTCCAGAAAACTCTGCTACACTTACTAAAAGCTTAGTGTCCACATCTTCTATGTGTATCTACTCTCTATGAAATAAGATAAGGGCATTCAGTTCCAATTAAAATGAGATGAACACATTCAGTTCTGAATAAGGAAAATTCTACTCAGAAGCTTAAAGAATTAGATGGAGCAAAGTGATGTTTCTGAATGCGAAGTAAAATAATACCTGAAAGAAGTAATCCGTGAGCTTATAAGAAGTGCAATAATTTCTCCCCTCCTCCTCTTTCTCCTTACTTAATTGACTGAGGAGTATGCCATATGCTATCAGAGCGATCTTACTGTAAAGAATTATTTTGTCTTTTTACAAGAAGAAAACTCGTGGAGAGGGAAGTGCTATTGGTACATGATGTACCAAGCCCAGTAAAAAGGTTTCAGTGTGAATCTTCATGCTCCAAAATAGTTGACAAAACTTAACGAAGTAGCATCTAGTGAATCGTTCAGTCTAGAAATTTATCACCTCTGTGATAAAGGGGAATCTGAGTTCATAAAATTGTCTGAATGTGACATAATTGAAGTATTTAATCGATACATCAATAGCTATACACATGAAGAAAAGACCAGTTCTTCCAATAATGAGATTATCTTAGTTCTCCATATTGGATTCAGGTTAATACATCGTTTTTGTTATATAAAATTCAGCATGTAAAGATGGGTAAAAAACACCTACAGAAAATACACACTTCATTAACAAGCCTTTTAAAAGTTAAGGTTTTAGGGGTGCCTGGGTGGCTTAGTTGGTGAAGCAAACAACTCTTGATTTCAGCTTAGGTCTGCACTGAGAGTGCAGAGCCTGCTTAGGATTCTCTCTCTCTCCCTCTCTGCCCCTTCCCCCCAATAAATAAACATAAAAAAAATAAAACCAATAATGTGTAATTTTGGGAAAAAAACAAATAAAAAATAAAAGTTAAGGTTTTAATATGTTCAAACTAGAGGGATTATTTATAAAGCTGATTAAAAATATATACAGAATATATGTAAAATATTTTATATCAGATATAAAAAACTATCTAATGTATTACATACACTTAGATATTTAAAAGCTTTCATCCTAGATTCCAATAGTTTTATTTTATACACAATTTTATGTAATGTAAATAATGATATTTGTTCAGGTATCTCACATGGATCCCAGCTAAGAAAACCTATAGTTACTTTAGCTTAATTAATATCTACATGATGCATATTCATTATTTTTGAGAAATTCTACAATTTCTGGTGAAATTTTTGTTGAGAAGTAAAAATCTGTTAAAAAGAATGTGTTGGGAAATGCAGTAACAAACTCCGAAAACTGAAAGGAAAACGGATGAGGCACATTTGGGGAGCGGAACACAGAGACACTGATTACACACGAAGAAGGGCTCAGAGAATCCAGAGGGAAAAAAGAAAAAAACAAAACAAAACAAAAGGAGTGTTGTTTGGAGCATTTTTTACTATCATAAATAGAAAATATGAAAGAAAATTGGTGAGGAAGACAGAGAAAATGATTAAAATAAAAAAAACATTGGTCGAGCTTCATTGAGTGAGGATTTCAAAAATCCAGACAGACTTAGTTTCAAATTGGATTAGTTCATTGAGAAGATTCAGCAACTCAAAACTCTGGAATAGTAATCAAGGGAGGAAGGACACACAAAAATGAGTGAAGATTAAGAAAAAAGACACACAGCAAATGGCAATAGGAAAGAGATGAGTCAATAAATCCTGGAAATGCCTGTTTTCAAGAAATAGGCAGAGAGAAATGAGTTGGCTATGATGCCATAGGGAGAACGTGGTGACTGGAGAGTGTTTCAGAAATGAAATAGGATAAATTACAAGCCAAGTGTAGAGAAATAAGAGAAAGAATATTTGAAGGGGATGCTGAACATTTTGAGGCCGAGGTGCCTCGCTATACTTAAATATCCAGTTCGCAGCTCCATTTATAGGCAGTATCTGGGGAAAAGGAATGCAATGTAGTTAAAGACTTGGAAGAAAACTGCTGTGGTCTGTAGTTGGCTGTGCAGATGTGGGAAGGACCACAGGCTTTCTGAGTTTTATTTTCAATTTGTTTATAGCTCCCTCACCAAACCTTCTTCCTGTAACTGTACATAACACTGTCTAGTTTAGTTTTTTTCATCTACCTTCTAAACAGTTCTCAAATTAATCACTTTATGTTTGGCTCTACCACCACAGACTTTGTTTAGATTCTTATTTATTTATTTATTTATGAGAGAGAGAAGAGTATGAGAAGAGGAGGGGCAGAGAGAGAGAGAGAGGGAGACACAGGATTCAAAGCAGGGTCCAGGCTATGAGCTGTCAGCACAAACCCAGATGAAGGGCTCGAACTCACAGATTGCGAGATCATGACCTGAGCTGAAGTCAGATGCTTAACTGACTGAGCCACCTAGGTGCCCCTAGATTCTTTTTTTTTTAAGTTTATTTTTATTTATTTTGAGAGAGAGATAGAGAGCAAGTGGGGGAGGGGCAGAGAGAGAGGGAGAGAGAGAACCCCATGCAGGCTCCTTGCTGTCAGTGCAGAGCCGAAGTGAGACTCAAAGTCACAAACCATGAGATCATGACCTGAACCAAAATCAAGAGTTGGATGCTTAACTGACCTAGCCACCCAGGTGCCCCAAGATTTTCAAAGCATCTAGTTTTAATTTTTATTACAATTTTAACCTGATTACTGAAGATCATCCTTCTTTAAGTTTTCATGCTCTAATTTGTTGTCCATAATATGGATTGATCACTTGATCTGTTTAAAGTACAAATAAAATCACATCCACAACTTTAAAATCTTGTGTGTTCTTCACATGTCTCAAAGGCCTAGAACCATCTAGAAGACCAGCCTCCGTGCACTTCACGCTTGCTATCAGAATGCTCTGACTGCTCCTACACCTTACTGTTTCGTGTTTTTATGCCTTTGCACTTGGTGTGTGTTTTGTCTCAAAAACCTCCCACACTCTCCATGTTACTTTTCAAAGATTTGGCTCAGGTGCCATCTTTTCCAGAGTCTCTTAACACTTCCCCTAACCGCAAAATACCACTACTTTTAAAAACATCCTCCACGTACTTTTACCATAGTGCTCCCTCCTACCTCCCTTAACAGGCCTTAACTCCTTATTCCGTGGGGCCATATCTTATAATTTACTAGAACCTCAATACCAGTAAATGTTTTCTGGTACTGATTCCTTGTAGACAAGAATATTTATGAGACAGGCTGGGCAGCAAAGAAGTAGAGAACTTGACAAAGGAAACTGAGTAAGTCAGAAATGTGTAAAACTGTCACCCAAAACACGATAAAGTGAGAGTAATAATAACTGTCCTATATGTACCATGGAAGTTAGAATTAGAAAATGCATATATTTTATGAGGGCATAAAATACACTGCATCAAAAAGTCATTATTGTCACACTTGCAAACTGAATAGCATTAACTGTTAACTCTCCTGGGCTCGGAAGTAGCCTGACTTCTCACCTTGATTCTGAAGCCTTCTTCATTTGGGATTTCACATAGCCAGAGGGCTACTGTCGCAAGCCTGTCATGTAGAGGGCTGGAGTTTTGTCCTGGAGGAGTCTGTGCTAGTCTCCAGCCCCTGTAGCACTGCCCAGAGCACTAACTTCATGGACTTTAGTCCTAGTGGAGCAAAGCAACTTTAACTGGGTTAAGATACACATCCAAATGCAAATAAATTGCATTTTGCATGTTTACATATACACAGGGGCATATTTATTTAATAATACCTACATCAGCATTTTTAATTACCCTATAGGGCAGCAAAGCCCCTTTGGCCATGATTCTGTAGCTAATGACTATACTAAGTCTAAGGAACAAGTGAAAATAAAGCATTTTCAAATTCTGAAGGCAAATCACAAATTATATTTTATTGGTTAAAATCCTAGTTTATTTGTCTTTTCCTTTTTTTTTTTTTTTGAGACAGAGAGAGAGAGAGCTCATGCACGTGCACATGTGTCCCCATGCATGAGTGGGGGGAGGGGCACAGAGAGAAAGAGAGAGAGAGAATCCCAAGCAGATTCCATGCTGGCCATGGAGCCCTACTCCGGACTGTATCTCATGACCGGGAGATCATGACCTGAGCCAAAATCAAGAGTGGGAAGCTTGACCAACTGAGGCTCCCGGGTGCCCCCAAAACCCTAGTTTATAGTAGAAATACTGATATTTTAATCTAGAATTTCAGTGATTTTCTCAAAAACGGTTTTATATTTTTGTTAGTGTGGGTAAAGAAAGCATAGTTCATTTCACTCTAAAATTTTCAATGAAGTTCAAAAATTAATATTAATAGTATGATATTTTCCAAAAGCATAGTTAGTAATTACCCTGCAAAACAATTTTGAAATTATGAGATTGTATCTTGACAAGATAATCTGCCCTGTCTTTGAAAGTTCACTACATTCAAATATAAATAAAAATATGGACAAAGTGGATAGGCACTTTATAAATGTTTTATTTGGTTATATTTATTTTTATCATAGTAAAATATTAAAAAGTGAAATATTTGTCATTAGGAATGATCAATGTGATTATTTCACATAAAAGAATATTAATAGTCATTCAAAGTGATGAATCAGATCTATATCTATCGTGATGAAAGATGTTTGTAACTTACTATTGCGTGTTGTTATCCCACAAAAATCCCTCTTACTTGTGGTACAACCTTTCTCACAATGGTCACTTGAAAACATAAGGAAGATGGTAATTACAACACAATCTAGAATTCCCTCTCTTTTCCCAACTTACTCCACCTTTGCAATGACATTGACCCTGATGTAGCAGATATGAGAGGCTATACTTAACATTTGTCCTTAGATACTTATCTTCAGATATACACGTATCTCTGGAACTCTGGGTAAGATAAAGATGGATGATCCATCCCAGCCCCTCTTATTTATTTACTTGTTGACAGTCATTCAAGCTCCGGCTCCTCAGAGATTCAGACATTTATAGTGTCTGATGAGGATGAGGAAGCCCAGGCCATCTGGTCATTTATTTGTATGAGTGCTTTCACTGGAGAAATAGAGCTTGCTGAGGAATACTTACATTTGGTACCTGAAATCTATAAAAATGAAAAACAAAACAAACACATAAACACATGGCATTTATCCTCTACCCAATTGCAGTGACTAGTAGTGAGCACTGCGGAGAAAAGAGCTATGCCAGTTTCCACGATTGGAGATGAAGATGGCCAGGAGGGAAGCCCAGGATTTAAGTGGCAAGTTTTGCTCCAGGGTGTAGGGGACAGTATACTACAAAGTCAAGGAAGAGAGAATTCTATTTCTGGGCACTTTGAGAAATTCCAAATGCCATTTCATTTGGCACCTCAACACCTGAAGTTTTGGGAACCACTTGGAAACAACACCTGGGCAAACAAATCACACTCTCATTCAGGACGTTCATACCAGGTGATGACTGATGGAGAAATCATGTGACACTGAATTTCCTGGAAGTGTCTGAGAGAGGCTTAGAGGTCTGACAGAACATAAAAGAAGAACAAACCAGAGGGATCTGCTATATTGCAGTCAATGTAACTCCACTTGCACCATAGATACAAGGGTTAGGATACATCAGTTAATACTTATCTATCTTCCTTTATTTTATTGAGTCCCAGGACCTAGCACCATTTCAACCATGTGATGTATGTGCCACAAACGTTCATTGAATTAGATCGTGAGTGTTGGCACATTGAAAAAATACAAAGGTCTTTTTTTTTCTTTTCTTATGCAGGCTCCATGCTCAGCATGGAGCCCAACACGGGACTCCATCCCATGACCCTGGGATCGTGGCCTGAGCTGAAATCAGGAGTCAACGTTCAACTGATTGAGTCACCCAGGTGCCCCAACATTGGATGCTTTTATGAGGAATATCTACAAATATATTCTAGGACTAATGTTTTACAGAACATAGTTAGGGAAATACAGATTTAGGCAGATTTTAATTATAATACTTTATTTTCTTTGAACATATGTTAATGGAAATAATTTTTCAGAATTTTATATATCATTGATATATGAAATCTGTGTGGAGGATAGATATTGATGAGGGTTGGCAAAGAAGCTTAGTCTGGATTGAACACAACACTGTGGTAACAAACAACCCCCAAATGTGACTCACTTAACATAGTAAGGGTTTATTTGTTTTTCCCCATAATATGTTCATTGTCAAGAAGTCTCTGGTCATCATAGCCAGTTTGGGACTCAGGCTGAGGGAGCTGCTATCAACTGATAATGCAGTCGGTAACTATGTCAGAAGGAAATGAGGTAGATTTTGAAGGTCTCCACTTGCTAATTAAATGTTCAGGCCAGAAGTACCAGCATGCCTTCCACTCTAAAGTTATGGATTGGATTTAGATTTAGAACTCCATTCAACTGCTAAGAACCAGGAAGTGCAATCATTTTATTTGTCCAGGGAACAAGTACGAATGTTTGTTCCGTCAGAACTAATGATCACTGCAGTCAGAGGTAGTTAATTCTAATGAAGTGGAAATGTAAAGGCCCTAAAGGAATGAAAACAATCTTGAAATAGAACAAATTTGAGGAATTCACACTATCAGTATTTGATGTTTGCCATAATACTACAATAATCAAACCAGTATAGTATTGGCCTAAGGATGGACGTATAGTGGCCAGAAATAGACCCAAATCTAAATGGACAATTGAGTTTTAAGAAAGATATCCTAAAGATTCAATGGAGTTTTGAAAGTATTTCCAACAAATGATGCTAAAATAACTGTGCAAATGAAAAGAAAAAATATTCAGCTCATGATCTATCTCATACGCTACATCAAGTCAAATCAAGATCTGTCCTAAACGTATGTCTAAGAGTTACAGCTGTAATGCTTCTAAAAGAAAACAAAATAGGATATTGTCTTGGTGACCTCGGAGATAAGTAAAGATTTTACAGTTAGTACATAAAAAGCATAACCATAAAAAAGGACAAAGTGGAATTTAGAACTAAATTTAGAACTAAAACTCAAAACTTCTCATCAAAGACACTTAAGAAACTTGAAAGGGAGAAATATTTCCATTAATTACATCTGACAAAGGCTCTGTATTCAGAATATGTGTAGAACTTCCACAAATCAATAATGCAAAGATAAACAATACCATTAAGAAGTGGGAAAGGCTTGAGCAAACACTTTAATGAAAATAATCAGTGGCTAAAAATGTGAAAAGATGATGAACATTATTACTCATCAGGGAAATGCAAATCAATACCACAATGCATGTATTTTCATATCTGCAAAAATGACTAAATGAAAAAGAGTGATAACACCAAATACAGGTATCCCTCACTTTTTGAAAGTTTGCATTATGCCATTTTGCTTTTAGGAAACACCTACATTAGTACCTTGTTTTTCCTAAGCAAAAGAAATCCATAGAGGATTTTTGCTTCTACAAGAAAGGTGAAAGGCAAAAATAGTGTTGGGTGTTCGTTTTGCAGGGAGCCACCATGGAGGCTGTGTCAAGTCCCTTCTCCAGGAACTACACTCAGCATCTCAGCTATCAAGCACCATAGCTTTGAACTGGTCTGTGAGCATCTGTGCCTTATGTTGATTTATGTTGTACATCTATTAGCAAGATGTGTCCCAAGGTAACAGAAAAGCCAAAAAGAGATGATTTTCTAGGTCAGGGAACACTCACATTTTTTTCCTTATACATTGATGGTAACTACTTCTTTATGTCATTATGTCATTTTGGCTTATGTAAGGTTTCATAAGAATGTTTTTACTTTTGGATAGCGAGGGAAACCTGTGTTGGCAAGGATTTGGAGCACCTAGAACTTTCATATGTTGCTGACAGGAGTGTGAGGTGGCATAATCTATTTGAAAAACGTTTTGCAGTTTCTTACAAAGTTAGACATGTGTCTAATGATACAACAATTCTGCTCCCAGGTATTTATTCAAGAAAAAAAAATAAAGCATCTATTCACAAAATGAATTGTACAAAAATATTTACAGCAGTTTTTTCATAATCCCCAATCTAGGAATAACCCAAATGACTATAAACAGGTGAACGGAGAAGGTATAAAACATATTCCTGAATAGAACCCTGTTGAGCAATAAAATGAATGAAGTTCTGGAATACATGACATTGTGGATGAGTCTCAAATTATTCTACTGAGCAAAAAGATACCTAGATCTGAAAGAGTGTATGCTTTATGTTACCATTTATATGATGTTCTGGAATAAGTAAAACTAATCTATGGTAAAATACTATTTTTTTTTAAAGTACTGCCTCAGAGGGTATAGATTGTTCGGAAAGAGGTAGGCAGTAACTTTCGTGGTAATGCAAATGTTTAATATCATGATTAGGATGTTAATTACACAGGCTTGTATATTTATCAAAACTCATAGAATTATATACTTAAGAACATTGCATTTCACTATATGTAAATTAAAACACACACACACACACACACACAGACACACACACGCACACATTATGATACCATTACATTTACCTGAATAGCTAACATGAAAAAATTTTAGATGGTATTAAATGTTGGCGATAATGTGGAATAATTGGAACTCATTTATGTCTGGGTACGTTATTTGCAGCAACAACTTTGGATAACTTTCTCAATACTACTCATTGAGCTTGAATATTTGCATACTTAATGTCAAAATTATATTTCTAGGTATAACAAAACTTAAAAACATCCATATTAATACAAAGGTATGTACAAGAATGTTCCCAGTGTGTTTTTTTCAGAGTAAAAGATGTTAATTTTTATGAAATACTATGTATAAATTATTTCGTTTATGGTTTTTGTTTTTTGTATACTCCTAAGAAAATTTTGCTCAAAAGTCATTTTTTTTTAATTTTTTTTTTTAACGCTTATTTATTTTTGAGACAGAGAGAGACAGAGCATGAACGGGGGAGGGTCAGAGAGAGAGGGAGACACAGAATCTGAAACAGGCTCCAGGCTCTGAGCGGTCAGCACAGAGCCCGACGCGGGGCTTGAACTCACGGACCGCGAGATCATGACTTGAGCCGAAGTCGGCTGCTTAACCGACTGAGCCACCCAGGCTCCCCTCAAAAGTAATTTTTAAATATATTTTCTTCTAGAAAGTTTATAATTTTCCTGCTACATATAGGCCTATGATACATTTCAACTGAATTTTTGTGCATGATGTTAAGTAAGGGTGAGGTTTATTCTCTTCCAAAGGAATACCCAGTTGTTCTACCAAACTTTGTTGAGATGCCTGTGTCAAAAATCATTTAACCATATGTTATGAGGGTCTGTTTTTGGAGAATCAGTTCTGCTTTATTGATCTACGTATCTATCTTTATGACAACACCACACTGTATTACTGTAGGTTTATATTAAGTATTTAAATCTGTAAGTTTAAGTCCTCAAATTTTATTCCTTTTCATAATTGTTGAATTTAAATATAATATTTAAAATTAGGCAGCAACTATGGGAAATCGTGCTTTACTTGATTTTTTTCATATGCACTTGAAAAGTATTTGTATTCTACTGTTGAATGGAGCTTTGTGAATGAATAAAATAAGTAAAATTGACTGATTTCCTATACAATTCTGTCTAATTCCTGATTTCCTATACAATTTTTCTATCAGTTTCTGAGAAGGAATGTTGAAATACAAATTGCATTTGTTAATTGTTCTATTTCCCGTTCAGTTCATCAGTTTTGCTTCGTGTAATTTGAAACTCCATTATTGTTTGTATACACATTTAGGATAGTTATATATACTTGATGAATTGACCTTTTATCCCTGTGAATTGTCCCTTTTCATCACTGGTAATATTCCTTTTTCTGAAGTATATTTTGTCTGATATTAATATATAGCCATACCAGCTTTCTTATCGAGGAACTTACGCAGTATATCTTTTCTATCCTTTTACTTTTTACTGATCAGTGTCTTTATCTTTAAAGTGGAAATCTTGTAGACAGCATATAATTAGTTCTTGTTTTTCATCCAGTAGGACAGTGTCTGCATTTTGACTGGTTTGAAGCACATACCTTTCCCGTTATTATCAGTATGGTTGTGTTTAACTCTCCCATCTTGGTATCACCACCTATTATCCTTTTGTTTCATTCTTAGTCTTTTTTCCCCTTTTTTAGACTTTTTTCCTATTCCATTTTATATCCACTAGTTATTTCTCAACTATACTCATATATATATATATATATATATATACGCATATATATTTAAATTTTTTAATGTTTATTTATTTTTTGAAAGACAGAGAGAGACTGAGTGTGAGTGGGGCAGGGGCAGAGAGAGAGGGAGTCACAGAATCTGAAGGAGGCTACAGGCTCTGAGCTGCCAGCACAGAGCCCAATGTGGGGCTCGAACTCATGAACCATGAGATCATGACCTGAGCCAAAGTAGGACGCTTAACCAACTGAGCCACCCAGGCGCCCCAACAATTCTATACGTTACTCACTGTTCGTCATAAGTATACTCTTTAATCAACATCACCTATTTCACCCATCTCCTCACCTACCTCCCATCTGTTAAACATCCGTTTGTTCTCTATAGTTAAGAGTCCATTTCCTGGTTTGAGTCTCTCTTTTTTCCTTTGTTCATTTATTTTGTTTCTTAAATTCCACATATGAGTAAGATCATATGATATTTGTCTTTCTCCAGTTGACTTATTTCACTTAGCATAATACTCCAGCTCTAACCATGTTCTTGCAAATGGAAAGATTTCATTCTTTTTTATGGCTGAATAAATTCCATTGTCTGTATATACATCCTGTATTTTTTATCCATTCATCTTTTGATGGACACTTAAACTGCTTTTGTAATCTGGCTACTGTAAATAATGCTTCAACAAACCTAGAGGTGCATATAGCTTTTCAAATTAGTGTTTTTGTATTCTTTGGGTAAATACCTGGTAGTGCGTTTACTGGATCATAGTATAGTTCTATTTTTAATTTTTTTGAGAAACCTCTGCACTATTTTCCATAGTGGCTGCACCAGTTTGCATTCCCACAGTGCATGAGGGTTCCTTTTTCTCTACATCCTTACCAAAACTTATTTCTTGTCTTTTTTATTTTAGTGATCCTGACAGGAGTGAGGTTGATTATCTCATTGTAGTTTTGATTTGCTTTTCCCTCATGATGAGTGATGTTGAGCATCCTTTCATGTGTCTGTTGACCATCTGTATGTCCTCTTTGGAGAAATGTCTGCTCATGTCTTCTAAGTACTCTTTCTTACATTTTAAGTGGTTGTTCTAATGTTTACAATATGCATCTTTACTTATCACAGTGTGCCTTCAGGTAATGGCATATTGTTTCATTTATAGTAAGAAATTAACAACAGTATGTTTCCATTTTTCCTTTCCATGTTTTGTTCTATTTTTGTCATCTATTTTACTTCTACATACATTACAAACCCTGTAATATAATATTATTAATTTACTTTAAGTATTTAGTTTTCTGTTAAGGACATGAGAAAACGAGAAAGAAGATTTTCTACTTTTATATTTACCCACACAATGACCTTTCTTGGCACCCATCTTTCCTTTATGTAGATCCAGGTTTCTGTCTTTTATCATTTATCTTCCACATGAAGAAATTTGTTTATCATTTCCTCTAAGGCAGGCCTACTAATTGTGCTCGCTTGCTAGTTCAGTCATCAGTAACCCAAATATCACCCAGATTTCCTTTTGTTTATTGATTGAATTTTTCTGCTTGTTATGACTTGAAGATTTATGCATCTCCAAAATTCATGTATTGAAATCTAATCCCCAGTGTGATGGTATTTGCAGATTGGGGCCTTTGGGAAATAATTAGGTCATGAGGGTGGCACCATGAGTGGGATTAGTGCCCTTATAGGAAGAGGCAGAGAACTGGCTGGCTCTCTTTCTGCCTTGTGAAGCTGGAAGAGGCTTCTCATCATGCTTCCAGCCTGCAATACTATGAGAAATAAATTTGTTATTTGTAAGGTGCCCATTCCATGGTAGTTTGTTATAGTCATCTTAACTAAAACTGCATCTTGACATATCAAGTAATTTGTTTTATTAAACAAATTTAATGTTTGTTTACGATGTTGCACATTGTAAATGTTTTCTCATTAAGTGTCTTGATTTTGTTATTATTTTTTTTTTAGTGGTTATTGGGCTTTGTCTTCGCAAGCATATATACAACCTGTAGAATATTTGATTTCCCTACCCCATGTGAACTCTGTCAATTGTTCAGTTTATAATTTCTGGTCACTATTTCCTGATTTTTTGGAATTTCTATGCCTGTGTGACCTAGTACATATTTCTGGACACTTTTTCTGCATGTTTTTTTTTTTTTTATTTCCAGAATAGTACTTTGGAAATTCTAGGTCACTCGGCATTCCTGACTCTGATCTCATTCTCTTCAATGCAGCATGTCCAGAAACAAGTTCTGTTTGGATTTTCTCTCCCTGTGCCTACACTTAGAGTTGCTTCCATACAGATTACTGGGGCAACTATGGGATTCATATTATTTATTTCCTTTTTTTCAAAAGTCACAGAAATGTGCTGGTTATTGCATAATGTGTATAAACACATTTGTCAAGTATTCTAATTTTTTTGAAAGAAGTTAAGTCTGTGTCTAATTACTCATCATGGTTGGAAATGGGAGTCTCTCTCCCTCTCTCCCTCCCTCCCTCTCTCTCTCTTATATAATATATATATATATATATTTATATATATTTACACATATATATATATATAAATACATGTATATATTTAATTTCTTTATTCAATCTTTTTATTTCTTTAATCTCTACACCCAATTTAGGATTCTAATTCACATCCATGAGATCAAGAGTTATATGCTACTCTGACTGAGCCAGCCAGGCACCCCTATGTCTCTCTCTCTCTCTCTCTCTCTCTATATATATATATATATATAATGCGTATCTTTCTCAAGCCTCTCTGCTTAATAATAACCTAGTTCTTTTAATACTCCCTTTCCTCACTGTAAAATATCTTCATAAGAATTATTTATTCTTAAATAACAATATAGTCCACTAAATTGTGTTCTCAGTTTTTTATGGCATTAAATTATACATCAAATAAAAGTAACAAAATCAGTGTTTCTTTGGAACAAATTTATGGATGATTAAGAATACATGTTGATATCCCATGGAGCAAAGTAGGGCTGCAAGTTCCTCTGTAACTTAGTTTCATTAACCTATCCAATTTTTTTCTGTCAATCCACTGTTGCCATTGGGATGGGTTGTCACTGGCTCCATCCCCATAATAATGACATTAACTCAAATTATTTCTGGTTTTGGATTAAAATTGGATGCAATAAAAGCACTGTACTACATTTTTATTCGACTGTAAACAATCCTCATTTATTCTGAGGTACATACCATTTTAGTTGTCTTTACCTATGCTGCTTAAATTAAACCTCACCAAAAAATTCTGTAAGGTGCATAGTAATGACTGGATGGTACAAATGAAGTTACGGCTTTTAGAAGCTAAGTGACCTGCTCAAGTTTATACAGCTAGTTAATAATCGAGGTAGGATTTACAAATGATCTTAATTCCAAGTCTGACCCCTAATAATAATTTTAAAAGGGCTTTTATGTTAAACAGATTTAATTTAAAAGCCTCTTCTTTGACTCATTAGACACATGACCCTGAACCAAATAGATAATGTATTTGTCACAGTTTTCACTTCTGCAAAAAGGGCAATAATGTTATTAGCCTCGCAGGGTTGTTTTAAGAGTGAAGTCACGTAACATTAACGAAAGTGTCCAACAATGTTCCTGGCATACTCAAGGCATTAGATAAACAACATTGTGCTGGGTTATACAAGGTCTACTCTTCACTCTTCTGCTCTTAACTCTGGGAGATTGATATCCATTAAAAAAAGGACAAACACCAGAGCTTCAGTTAAGTTAATGTTGAATGACGGCCTTAAAAAGATCAGAGAGAGACAAACAAGAATCAGGATATTTATTCTATTCCCTTGTTTCTCTAACTGGAGGCCTCTTTATTTATGGTCCCTCAAAGTAGCTTCTTGTAAGGATTCCTCTTCTATTCTGGTAACTCCTTAGAGATTTCCTGGTGCCCAGATTTTCTGCACTATACCTATTGGTTTCCATTTGTATTATCCATTCATTTGTAATTAGACTCTTTGTAAATAAATACCTTTGAGTTGTTCTGATTTGAGGCTTCCATTTATTTCCTGTTGGGTACATAGCTGACATATTTTTCGTGTCTTTCTTTTTCCATTATACTGCATTTCTTTCACTTTTCAGAGTTTTGAATGCCTTAGGTCATGACAACTAATGCTCAGATTACTTGTAAAATTAGGGGGGATTAAAATCCTAGTTGCAAGAATTATGGTGAGAACCTAAAGAGATAAGGTATGTGAAATATGTTTTCTTAGAAAAAATAGAATTTTATCTTTTTATTGCATTTAATATTAGTAATGCTTTAGTATGTCTTAGTAATGTTTTACAACAGTACATATTTTTGTATGTATATAAATGTGTGCATATATATATGTACAATTATGTAAGCATGTATGTAAACATGTATACATACATGTATGCATCTATCTACTTATATGTATTTATCTACCTATCTACTTTGAGAGAGAAAGAGAGAACGAGAGAGAGTGAGAGAAGGGAGAGAAAGGGAGTGAGAGAGAGAGAGATTGAGAGAGAGAGAAAGAGAATTACTTGGGGAATGTCCTAAAAACTATCTTTAGCCAAACTGTTTACTGTGGTAGTTAATTTTGAAATTAGTCATGCCTTTCCTTTTGCTTTTAATCAGATGAGAAAAACAAAAAAAAATACAAGGAAATTACATCATTCCTATATCTTTATTTCAATATGAAGCCATAGAAAAGGATGGTAATAGGTAAAAAAAAAAAAAGTGAATTAGCTTAATGTCTTAAGCTAGCACAAAAGTGATACAAGTGTAATTGCATATTTTTGGTTTTTATCTGATGTTATAAAATATTCAGTTTATAATTTATCATTAAAATATGCTGGATAACTTTTTTATGATAATACATTAGAAGCGAGTCTCTTGTTTTCATTTATTTGAAGAAACCTCCCATCAATTGCCATTTGTTTCAAGTTTGCTATCATTAGTAGGAGATGAGTGCCCTCTTCTGGTTCTGTAATAAAACTGTTGATCAATTAATGCTACCTCTGGCTGAGTCATTTTCCCTTCATAGTCTAACTTCTTTTTGCAGAGGTATTTAATAAAATCATGTGAAATCATGTAAAATCATTTTGCCGTGTTTTATCCTCTGCCACAGCAGCATAATAGCCATTACTTCTAAACAATTGTCACTTCTTGGTCTTCATCTTGTTAACCTTTCTCTAGGGCACAGCTATAAATGGTTGTCTCTTTAATGTTTTTATTCCTGGGTTAGGGAAACAGATTTTAAGTATCAGATTCTGAGCAAGAACGTCACATTTTCTTGTAACAAGTTTGAAGTAAACAAAAAGAAAGAAGGGAATTGGAGAGAAGGTTGGTATATTTAGCAACTCAAGGCAGTCTTAATTACTTGGATGATATAATGGGAGGATACTAAGAACATGCCTTCTCTCTGTCTCTCTCTCTGTGTCACACATAGGCAAACTGACCTATCAGATGCCTAAAAATACTTATTATTATTCTTAAAAATCATTTTTGACTAGTAATTTTTTCACCTCTGTGTTCACTCTATATGTTCTTTGTGGGAACCCTATGTGCATTTCTCTCATCCGGCACTTTAAGAAAAAAGAAAAACAACACAAGCAAAAGGCAAGCAAAAAATCTAGACCATGGGAGCGTAATGTTTTTAAAAATAAGGATCTATTTTGCTTCTCTTGTCATCTTTAGAATAGCCATGGATTCCTCTGACTTTGGTTGCTGATCGACAGTCATGATCACAGCCAGTTTTGACACGATCGGAATATGCTGTCAAAACAGTGTTGAGTCAGGGTCAAGAATTACATCTCCAGTAAGCTATCTTTTGAACACACGTATTCCACACGGGAGGCTTACTTTATTTTAATGTTTAATTGGCAGGTCAAGCCAGAAAGGGAATGGAATTTCCACATTTTGCTCTTAAAACCTAGATTTTTAAATCAGTGGTCTTTGTCTATGCAAGGAAAATGATCTTACAATTTAGAATTGAAAATATTATCACACCAAGGTAGGAGGGGTTTCTTGCCCCACAGAATCACCTCCTAAAGAATCAAAAGCATCAGATGGTCATTCAAGTCCATTTTTCTCTTTGCTCATATAAATAAAATACTGGTGCTAGCACAACTGCTATAGGCAAGAAGGGAGAGAGGAATTTATTTGCAACAAAGTTTTAGGCAATATTTTAGGCAATTTGGATAACCCAGATCTAAAGAGGTTTTCAGAAACAAAACAAAACAGAACTGGGATTACCCTGTCTTAGTCCCACTATAAACCAAGATCGTGAATGAGTATTGTTCTCTTCATTTTATGTAGCAGAAAAGCATTGCTGGAAATCCCTCCACATGAAATGAGAATCAACTGACTCTGTGTTTTTTTAATATTTTACCTAATCATTTAAGACAAAAAAAGTCCTGAGTTGCTTAGGCTTTTAAAAGATTGGTTATGAATGTCGAAAATCAGAGCAGCAATAGATGGCACTAGAAGATCAAAAGTCTCAGAGGCAAGCCTGCTCTTTATTTCTTCAGTCTGTCCCCAAAATGCCTTTGACAGGATTGTCAAAGTTGGGGGAGGGGTGAAGCTGGAGAGAGAATCAAAGCCACAGTGGTAAGGGTACTGATTCTCTTGCCTACTTTTTCTGGAAGGAATCCTGGAATGCTTTGGGGAAAAGCAAATGGCCAATTTCCTACTAAGATTCTGCTAAAGGCACAACATTAACTGTCCCATAGAGTTCAAATCAAAAATAAAGGAAGTTCCACCCAGATTGTTATCAGAGGTTTCTGCTGTTTCACTTGCTGCAACTGATAATTGAAGTTTTGCTGTCTAGAGAAAGCTCAAGGAATGTTATTTGTCATTAAGGCAGTTATTACTTTTTTTTTTTCATAGATGACTCACAATCACTTAAAAAAATACACGTTTCTATTTTTTTCCCCAACGAAGCTGACACAGTCCTTAAAACATTCTTTCCTTTCTTTAAACCTGGCATGGAGTCTATGTTATGGCAATGGATTTATTTAATTTATTTTTTATTTTATAAATCCTTCAAGGCTGAACCCTGTCTGCACAAAACTTCGCCCTGCCTCAGCTTGACTAACCCACAGTCATGACTCATCTCTAACAGTGGCAGCTTTTGAAGCACATTCCAGCCCTGCTTTTTCCCACAGCTCTCCTAATCCTCTTTCACATGACCATGAAGCCTGCCTTTAAATCCAACAGAAGATGTTTCTGACGTTTTTTTTCAAGGCTATAAAAACTATTTCCAGGTCCAGGAGTGGGGAATGATATGTGGATGTTTGGAGAAAGTCCAGGGTTATCGTTTCTCTTTCCAGCTAGCTACTAAGAAGGGTCCTAAAAATCTCAGTATTCTGTAAAAATGCATCCAAAGAAGGATTGCATTTCCAATACAGTATTTTCAGTGGTAAAAAAAAAATTAAGAAATCATCAGTTTCTGAAGATAAACTTTAATCAAATCTGGATTTAGAGAATATTTTTAAGAAATATTTAGTGGCTCAGAGAAATAGTGTAGAATATTTCCGCTTTATTTTCTCACTAATGGGATTTGTTTTCTCTTATTTTATTCCTCTTTATTGGTGACCAAGAGCAGAACAGATTTATCTAAAAGTAAAATTTAGTAACACATGTGATGTTAAAGAATTTCTATTACCAGGGATCATCACTGGTCACTACCATAGAAACCACGGATGTGAATGGGAAACATCTTTCTCTTTTTTCTTCTTCCTTTCCTCCTCCCTTGCTCCTGTCCCCTCTTTTTTCTTTTTTCTTTCTTTTCTCTTTTCCTCAACCCTCCCTCCTCCTTCTCTTTTTCTTTTCTTTCTGATATACAGTCCATAAGCATTTTTGAATTCTTATTCTGTTCTTGAACATTACCCACACATTGTTTCTTCTAAATTTCCTAATTGTATCTATCCATTGACTTTTAACAAAGAAGAGTGGTCTGAGGATATGTGTATATATAGAGAAAGTATTCTGTGTTTTGAGAGAAGCAAGAATATTAGGATGTTTTCTGCTTATTTTCCAAGTCGGTGTGTTCAAAGAAAAATGTATATGGATGGTATTATATAAAACATTAGAACTGAGATGGATTCTCCTTTGCACATAGAATGAAATTAATTACGCATCGATATTAAGAAATTGAGTGAAGCTAAAGAATTGATTTGAATCCTTTTTCCTGCATTAATTTTAAGTAGTCTGCCTTTGGAATTTCATTGTGCACAGCAACATTACCTGAGATTTTTTTCCACAGAGGGATACAGGAACTAGATTTCTTGTTGAGAATTTTTCTGGTCTAATGACTATGGCATTTAAAGCATTAAACCTCACTTTTTCTTTTTTTTAATGTTTATTTATTTTTGAGACAGAGAGAGACAGAGCATGAATGGGGAGGGTCAGAGAGAGGGAGACACAGAATCTGAAACAGGCTCCAGGCTCTGAGCTGTCAGCACAGAGCCTGACGTGGGGCTCGAACTCACGGACGGTGAGATCATGACCTGAGCCGAAGCCGGGCGCTTAACCGACTGAGCCACCCAGGCGCCCCTAAACCTCACTTTTTCATGCAATAAAATTATGGCGAAAGAAGACTAGGTAAGATTGGAACTAGTAGCTGGAGAAAAAGCCAGCTGTCCAAAAAGGATGTAGAGACAGTAGTCTACTCCCCAAGGTAGGGAGAAAGGAGAAAATAACAATCCGTTTCCTTGTCTATAATAAAACTGACATTTTCTCTTCCAGGTTACTCCAGGAAAATCATGTTTTTTTAATAGCAGTAGCCAGAGGCTTCTTATTATAACCTAGTAAATCCTGAAGATTGCATTTAATCTTGCATTTAATGCTACCACAGATTTCCCTCCAAATTATCTTACATATTAGAAGAATCTTTTAAATCTCGACCCATCTATTAAAGGAATTAAGAAGACTCCCAACAAGATTTATAGGCTCAGGTCTGGAAAATTTTAAGGACACAATAATAAAAATCTATGTCAGAACAGATTCAGTGGTGAACATCAGTGATTGTCAAGTTTTTTACTCTTCACAATGCTTTTGTTAAGGGAGTCCAGCAGGCTCTATCTTACTCATCCTAGTAAAGATGTTAGAGGCAAGTGTAGTTATTGGCATCTTCCTGTCACTAAGAATAATTATCATATCTATGAAGACAAAGTTTTAAGCCTCAATTCTAATTCTGCCCTTCCTTACTTACGAAGAACATTCTTTACCATATCTTGCTTTAAAAAATAAAACCAACAAAAAATATTCACCCAATCATTGTATAGGAAAAGAATGAGCACAAATATTGAAAGTACAGAGGAAGAACAACAATTGGATGCCATAATTTACAACTGCAAAGATGAAGCAGGTTTCTGGATTGTAGCCAGTAGGAAGAATGTGTGCAAAGGAAATATGGGAAGCAAGAATGATCTGAGATGTGGGCAGACAAGAAGGCAAGAGATGGACTGCAGAGGTCCTCATAGAGAGTGCTCAGTCTTTATTTGAAAATGGATGAGACTCTACTTCTTAGTTTTTTTCAGGCATGAGATTGGAATGATTAGATTGAGATAAAAAAATTTTTTTTTGGAATATGAAATAGCAATTGGAAGAGGAAAAGTAATTTCATGGAGGGCAATTAGGATGACACCTCAGAAATTCAAGTAAAAATATCAGAATTGGACTAGGTTGATGGTTGCAAAGATTGAAACAGTAAAGTTATTTAAAAATATAATGAATAAAACATAGGAAGTGAAGGAGATTATGGCATAGTGTGTGTTATGATTATGCCACCTGTTGAGTGTTGAGCTAAGTTTCAGGTATCCAGGTAAAGAAATTGAGTGAGTTACTGGATATCTGCTCCTATACATTAGCACAGAAGATAGATGTGGAGACATAAATTTAGAAGACAATATCACACTGGTGTTAATTTATGCCATTGGCATTTATGAGGGTATGAATGGGATAGTTATGACCAGGGCCACATGGTAAGAAAGGTAAGGAAGAATTTTGACGTACAATTTATGAGGTGTATGAGGCAAGAGCAGTGGAATGGTGGTTCAACTGAGAATCAAACATGAGGCAGTTAACATGAGAATGGAGTCATCCTTGCAGCAGATTTATACCAAAAAAGTTCTATGTTAGTGAAATAAAACACATGCGTTTCTCAAGACTATAACTTTAGAAGTCCAGACCAACTTTGGCATTTATTTCACACGGATGTGAATTACCCTGAAGGGAAAGGATCCGCTCTGTATTCTATGGATATTGGAGAATTATCAGGTTAATCTCAGAAGCAGTACAAGCTGATCTTTCAGTGTTGGAACTATATTTTGGAGAAGTCAGCAACTGTGGCAAAGGGGCACTTTCTGGGTACTTCCTGGATTATTCTACTTAAACATTAAGGCAAGAGTAAAGGGAATCTTTGGGGCTGGGTAAGTATTCATGGGCAAATTAACAAAGACTTTTTCGGGTGCAAATTACTAAATTCAAATAAACCTACTTAATCAATATATAGTAGTTGCTGGTGTATATAGCTGTCTGTGGCTCTCTGATATACAACATGGTTAGATTCTATTTTTTAAAAATGTTTATTTATTCTTGAGACAGACACAGAGCGTGAACAGGGGAGAGGTAGAGAGAGGGAGACACAGAATCTGAAGCAGGCTCCAGGCTCTGAGATGTCGGCACAGAGCCCGACGTGGGGCTCGAACCCACGAACTGTGAGATCATGACCTGAGCCGATGTTGGATGCTTAACTGACTGAGCCATCGAGGCGCCCCCAACATGGTTAGATTCTAAGTCTTGAATATTATCAGAGCCCATCCTCTCTTTTGATATAAATTTATATGTCTCTGATTATTTCTCATAATAACTCCATAGTTGAAGTCCCAAGATAGGGACTCTGAGTGGCCTGGTTTAGATAATGTGTCTATCTTAAACCACTTACTATAACTAGAGGATTATATATTGTGCTGGTCTGGGTCATGTGTATAAGCTTTTAGCCTAGAGAGACAGAAAGTTCCATAGAAAAGAGGGATTCTGTTATTATAAGAAAGGAAAAGGGTTTTCTTAACAGATAGAAAATAATTCAAGTCCATAAAACTGGGATCCTTACTACACCCTAACACCCCCTGCTCTGACATTATTTTTGACCATTCTTATTTTCTACTCCTCTCCAGCCATCTTGCTCTTCCTTGAATACTCAGAGGTTATCACAGGTCAAGACCTTTAGAGTGCTGTTACTTTTGCCAGAAAGCTCTCTTGTAGATATTTTCACAGTTGAATTTTTCTCAGATTTCAAGTCTTCCCATCTATGATCACTATAATAAAAAATGGTAACTGCTTTAAATTTTTTTTTAACATTTATTTATTTTTAAGAGACAGAGAGAGACAGAGCATGAGCAGGGGAAGGGCTGAGAGAGAGGGAGACACAGAATCCTAAGCAGGCTCCAGGCTCTGAGCTGTCAGCACAGAGCCTGATGAGGGGCTTGAACTCACAAACCGTGAGTTCATGACCTGAGCTGAAGTCAGACGCTCAACCAACTAAGCCACCCAGGTGCCCCTACTCACTGCTTTTTTAAAATATATTTTATACAGAACAGAAAATAAAATAGCGTGCACTTTATTTACAACTAACCAAGTGCTGATTATATATATATAAACATATATATACACATACATATATATACATACATGTACATATGTATATACATGTATATATATGGATATATATATATATATATATATATATATCACTGCAGCTGTGATTCTACATCAAAACTTAACAATAGCAATCGGGCATTTAGTCTGCACATCATGTATCAGGCAGGCCTGGCAGAGGAGGACAACTACCTCCATCAGAGTCTTAGGAAGAAGAGGCCCTTATGGCCAAGAGTGAGAGCCCCTAGATACCTTGATTCCAAAACCAGACAAAGACACCACCAAAAAGAAGAATTACAGGCCAATATCCCTGATGAACATGATGCAAAAATTCTCAACAAGATACTAACAAATCAAATCCAGTAGTACAATAAAAGAATTACTCACCATGTTCAAGTGGGATTTATTCCTGGGCTGCAGGCGTGGTTCAATATTTGCAAATTAATCAACATGATACACCACATTAATAAAAGAAAGGATAAGAAAAATATGATCCTCTCAATATATGCAGAAAAGGCATTTGACAAAATAAAATATCTCGTCTTGATAAAAACCCACCAAAAAATTGCTAGAACCAATATACTAATTCAGCAAAGTCACAGGATATAAAATCAATGTACAGAAATCTGTTGCATTTCTGTACATCCATAACGAAGCAGCAGAAAAAGAATTCAAGGGATAGATCCCATTTGCAATCACACCAAAAACCATAAGATACCTGGGAATAAACCTAACCAAAAAAGTAAAAGATCTGTGCACTGAAAACTATAGAACCCTTATGAAGGAAACTGATGAGGATGCAAAAAAATGGAAAAACATTCCATGCTCATGGATTGGAAGAATATATATTGTTAAAATGTTTATACTACCCATAGCAATCTATGCAATGCCCATCAAAATACCACCAGCATTTTTCACAGAGCTAGAACAAACAATCCTAAAATTTGTATGGAACCACCACCACCACAACAACAAATAACCAAAGCAATCCTAAAAAAGCAAAGCAAAGCTGGAAGAACTATGATTCTGGACTATGAACTTTATTATAAAACTGTAGTCATCAGGACAATATTGTACCAGCACAAAAACAGACACACAGATCAATGAAAAAGAATAGAAAATCCAGAAATGGACCCACAGCTATATGGTCAACTAATCTTCAGCAAAGCAGGAAAGACTCTCTAATGGAAAAAAGACAATCTCTTCAAAAATGGTGCTGGGAAAACTGAGCAGCAACATGCAGAAGAATGAAGCTGGACCGCTTTCTTACACCATACACAGAAATAAATTCAAAAAGAATAAAAGAACTCAATGTAAGACAGAAACCACCAAAATCCTAGAATAGGACACAGGCAGCAACCTCTTTGACCTTGGCCATCTCAACTTCTTAGTAGACACGTCGCTGGAGGCAAGGGAAACAAAAGCAAAAATGACCTATTGGGACTTCATCAAGATAAAAAGCTTCTGCACAAAGAAGGAGACAATCAGCAAAACCAAAAGGCAGTCTACAGAATGAGACAGAAGATATTTGCAAATGATATATTGGACACAGGGTTAGAATCTATAAATCTATAAAGAACTTATCAAACTCAACACCCCAAATTAGATAATCCAGTTAAGAAACGGACAAAACGTATGAATAGACACTTTTCCAAAGAGGACATGCAGCTGGCTAACAGATACATGAAAAGATGCTCAACACCATTCATCATCAGGAAAATACGAATCAAAACCAAGATGAGATACTACCTCACACCTGTAAGAATGGGTAAAATTAACAACACAAGAAACAACAGATATTGGCAAGGATGCAAAGAAAGGGAAACCTTCTTGCACTGTTGGTGAGAATGCAAACTGGTTCAGTCACTCTGGAGGACAGTATGGAGGTTCCTCAAAAAGTTAAAAATAGAACTACCCTATGATCCAGTAATTGAACTACTAGGTATTTACCCAAAAGGTACAGAAATACATATTCAAAGGGGTACATGCACCCTGATGTTCATAGCAGCATTATCAACAATTGCCAAACTATAGAAAGAGCCCAAATGTCCATCAACTGGTGAATGTATATCAATACAATGGAATATTACTCAGCCATCAAAAAATTGAAATCTTGTCATTTGCAACAACTTGGATGGAGCTAGAATGTTTGTGCTAAGCAAAATAAGTCAGTCAGAGAAAGACAAATGCTATATGATTTCAATCATAATGGGGAATATAGGAAACAAAACAGATGAACATATAGGAGGGGGGAGAAAGAAAACAAAGAGAGAGGGAAAAAAACATAAAACACTTTTAAAAATTGAGAACCAGCTGAGGGTTGATGGGTGGTGGGTGGAGGATAGGCTAGATGGGTGATGGGTATTAGCAGGGCACTTGTTATGATGAGCACTAGGTAATGTAAGTGATGAACTACTGAATTCTACTCCTGAAACCAATATTGCACTGTATGTTAACTAACTAGAATTTAAATAAAAATTTGAAAAGAAACAAAACAAAATAAAACAAAATGAGACCCTATGTAGAAATGGGTCAGCTGGCCGGCTGGCCCTGCTCCCCACAGAGCATGTGAGCAAGAAGGAGCTGTGGTCTATATCTCTGGTATGTCTCTCTATGTTCCTCCTCGGCCACTGAGGGTGGCATGTGGGCAGAGCCATGATCAGCACCAAAACGTTTATGCTATTATCCTCTCTTATCTTCAAGGATTAACACTATAGCAAATTAAGATATTAATTAGTTTATTTGCATACTGTCTTCTTTCTCTAAAACACTTAATTGATGAAAACAAGGGCTGTCTACCTCACTTGATTCTGTATCTAGCACCTATATTAGTGACTGTCACCAGTAGATAAATGTGTGTAGAATTAATGAATATGAATGATTCGCCAGAACATTTTTTCAAAACCTCTATTGTTTACTCCTAAAACTTTGAGACAATTAGCTCAAATCTGCACTGCGGTTTACTAGGATATCCATATTACTGTGATCTCACTAATCATCTCTAATTCCAGAAACCAATCCACATGGACACCTGAAGCAATGCTGTTCTTTATTCTTTTTTTTTTTTTTAATAGGCTTCATGCCCATTGTGGAGCCCACCAAGGGGCTTGAACTCACGACCTGAACTCAAGACCTGAGCTAAGATCAAGAGTTGGATGCTTACCCACTGAGCCACCCAGGCACCCTGTTGCTGTTCTTTATTCTTAATGTGTTCCTGCAATATACTACTTTATGAAGATGGCAAAACTACTATTTTGGAAATGACCTTGTCTATATTTCATAATAAAAATGTCAAGTTATTGTACATATTTACATACAGTGAAATATAAGAGGCAGCTTTATCAAGCATTTATATTTGTTTCCATAAATACACTTAATGTTGAGTGACATTCTCTCCATGGGTCTTTTACATTAATGGACATCTGTAACTATAAGTTCAAGGATATTTCTATAGTAAATAGCCATTGAAGATAGAGCAGAGGGCAGGGTTTTTCTTCCTCTGTTTGGAGCAGAGGGCAGGGTTTGTTGTCTTCTGAGTATAATAAAAAATAATATCTCCTTTTGGACAAAAATTGGGCAGACTTCCTGGCCAATTTATATTATATTATAAAAGACCGAGGATTCATAAATTTAGGATTTCACAGCTGTGACATAAATCCACCAAGTGTATAAGATGCACCTGGGCTGCTCTGCATCATCCTTGTGGGAATTGAGGGGCAAGAGACCATAATACAAACAGGAAATTCTTGCTGTTTGCTGTTCCATGAGTAATAAGTCCTTTGTCTTTGACCTAGTAGTCTCATATCTTTGGCCAGCATCTGTGAAAATGTGGCAGGCTGGCCTGTTTGCTTACAAGTAAAGTTTTAAACCCGTTATAGTTCTTGACACTTATTTTTAGTATCAGCTTCTAGTCTCTGCTTGCTAATGAAGTGTTGATAGCCTTAACCAAAGTTATGGTCACCGATTCATTCTGCATCCACTATGGCATGTTTCATGCCATTCTTGTCCCATTCAAATCTATGCATGAGTGTCTAGCTTTAGAGACCTAATTCTTTAATCACTGCTTTTAATTCATAAAATAGCTTCCCCATGCTTTATCTCTGCCTAAGTAAATATGACATACAACAATATCCTTTTATAAGGATGATGATGGTGGTGGCGAACTTGTCGGTCTAGTGGTGTATTCAGTAAACTCTGAAAATGGCAGAGGCTTTTAAACCTATTTTGTTAGAAAACATCTTTTCTGCCTTACAGAGTAGTTGAAATCAATTACTACTTTGCACTTAACACCATTAAACTCTCCTCCCTCCCCCAGCCAGCATTTTAAATTCTTACAGTATAATCACTTAATGCTCAATAGTGTGTGGGTTTGCCGAATCTCTCATTCTCCTTTTCTAACATTTGATCAATAGACACTCAAAATGCCAACAAAAAGTTGGTATTATTGTTATGGTTGTTGTTAATATTCCTGTTTTTCCCTTCCCAAATATCTTTATCATACTAAGTATTTATAATTTAATATTCCACTCTTCTCTCTGCACACTTCTCATAACCAGTTTCTTAATAGATAGATCAAGTCTAATTAATAGCAAGCGTGGTTGGGTGTGTGGGGAGAGAGGTGACAGGCTGTTATTATTTAAATTCATGTCTTCTCAAACTGTCACCAACATTGCTTACCTGTTCTGCAAATAAAAAAAATGATCATTGTTTAAGATTATTCAACCACTGCCCATATTGAATATAAATGAACATTTTTGGGGTGCCTGCATGGCTCTCAGTTAAGAGGCCAATTCTTGATTTCGGTTGAGGTCATGGTCCCACGGTATGTGGAATGGAGTCCCAGCTTGGGTTTTCCATTGACAATGTGGAGCCTGCTTGGGATTCTCTCTCTCTCTCTCTCTCTCTCTCTCTCTTTCTCTCTCTTTCTGTCCCTCCTTCTCTCTCTCTCTCAAAATAAATAAATAAACTTTAAAAATTTAAATAAACATTTTATGGCCAGCTCCATTCTGTTTCCTTCTTCTTTTGAACAACATATAGGATTCACCCCCATAACTCTTTCATGCCTATGAATTAGGGTATTTCAATTAACAAGAATTAAACCTTAGTATCCCTGCTACACTAACCTAATGTTGAAAGTGTATATGTTCAAATCAGCTTGCATCTGTGGTAGCTACTTCTTTCTCTTAGAATGACAGTCAATTTGCAAACAATCAATGATGTCACTGAATAGGTATTATGATTTTACTATTAAGACAACACAAATAGCTGACCAGGTAAATCTTAATGAATAAATCAGAATAAAAGTACAGCAGTTTGGTTAACATTTGTCAGTCAACAACTATAGGGACAGAATGAACAACTCTTTCCAAAAATACCTCATCTGACAAAGGATTGGTTGCATACAGTGTAAATTCTAGTTTCTAAGGAGATCAGGTAATGGTAATTTCTCTAGACTTAGTCCAATCAACCACACTCTAGCTGGTAGTAGAGTCCACTCAATAAACAAGACATTGTGATGTTATGTGAAAAAGGTACTCCAAATCGATTTTTTAGTCACGTATTCTGAAGCGCAATTTATATAAAGTAAAATTCACCTTATTTTGGTTATAGTTCTATTTTTTTCACAAATGATGCTATTATTTAAAAATTACCACATTCTGGATATAGAAATTTTCCATTACCTCAAAGAATTCCATTATACTTCTTTTTGCTGATAATACCTTCTGCTATGCCCAGCCTTTGCAACCAATGACCTATTTTCTATCCTTATAATTAAGCCTTTTCAAGATTTTCTTATAAATGATTTCTTCCATTTGGGACATTATATTTGAAATCCGTCCATGTTATGACATGTTGCAGTAGTTTTCCTTTCTTTAGCAAGTGATATTCCATTTTATGTATGTATGCACCACGCAGTTTATGTATTTATTTTGGTTTTCTTGGATCTTTTTCCATATAAAGTATCCAGTTTTTTCTGCTTCATTTAATGAGAAGACTTTCCATTTTCCGTTTTTATTGCCTTGGTGCCATTGCTGAAAATCAATTGACCTTATAAGTGAAGATCTACTTTTGTTCTCTCTATTTTGTTACATTCATCTAAATGTCTTCTTTTGCCAGTTCCACAGTTCCCAATTATTGAAGGTTTATAGTGAGCCTTGAAATCAGGCAGTTTACATTCTCTTCTGTTGTTCTTTTTCAAGATTTTTACAGGTATTCTAAGCATTTCCATTTTTATTTGAGAATCAACTCATCAATTTCTACATAAAAGACTGTTGGAATTTTGAATGGGATTTCTTTGTATCAATAGGTCAATTTTTAGAAAATGGACAACTTTACAATATTGTCATCCAATCCATAACCATAGTGTATCTCTCTTTATTTAGGATTTAACTTTAATTTCCCTTAAACAATGTCTCTGCTTTTCTATATAGAAGTTTTCACCACCTATTTTGTTAAAGTGTCTCCAAGTATTCTAAGTTTTTGTCAGTATTATAAAGTGATGTTATTATCATTAAATTTCAGTTGGTTATTGGCAATATAAAAATTATATAAACACTTTGGAAGGTTATTTTTTTCTTTAAATTTTTAATGTTTATTTTTGAGAGAGAAATAAAGAGACAGAACCTAAGTGGGGGAGGGGCAGGGAGAGAGGGATACACAAAATCCAAATCAGGCTCCAGGCTCTGAGCTGTCAGCACAGAGCCCAACACAGGGCTTGAACTCACAAACCACGAGATCATGATCTGAGCCAAAGTTGCCTCCTTAACCAACTGAGCCACCCAGGCGCCCCAGAAGGCTATGTGTTCTGATTAAATGAACTTTTTATCATGATAAGAGTTCTCTCTTCTCTGCAAAATTCTATGACACTCTGTTTATGGTTTATCTGATATTAATGTAGTCACTTCAGCTTTTTTAGGATTAGTGTTTGTGTCATATATCATTTGCCGTATTTTTAAAACTAAATGCAAGTCTTGTAAAAAAGCATATAGCTGCAATTTTCATTTATATATAGTGAGACAATCTTTACCTTTCATGTGGAATGATCAATTCATTGAATTTTAAATATGCCTATCATTTCATGAAGTTATTTTCCATTTATCTTTATTTTGTCTTCCATTTTAATCTTTGTTTTCTTTTGATGAAGAATTTTGCATTGTTATTATACTTACTTTAAGTAGTCAATTGTATATTTTAAATTAAAAAGAAAAAAGAAAACCTGGGCGTCTGGGCGGCTCAGTTGGTTGGGTGTCTGACTCTTGATCTTGGCACAGGTCATGATCAGATGGGCTTGTGAGTTGGAACCCCATGTTGGGCTCTGCACTGGCAGCACAGAGCCTATTTGGGATTCTGTCTCTCCCTCTCTCGGCCCCTCTCTCCCTCCCTCTCCTCTCACACTCTCCTTCTCTCTTAGGATAAATAAACTTAAAAAAAAAAAGAAAAATAGAAAATCATTTTCTATTTATTCGAAGATTTTCATTTTTGGTGCTCTTTAGTCTTTTGGTATAAAGGTTTTCATATGGTATCCTTTTTCTTCAGCATGAAGAATAGCTATTAAAATTTCTTGAAGTGCAAATCTTCTGGTATGCATCCTTTCACTTTTGTTTATTTGAAAAATGTATATGTCTTATCTACGTATGTGATGGATATTTTCACTGAAATATAGAATTCTCTATTGACATTTTTATTTTAAAAGTTTATACATACCTTTTTATTTTTATTTTATTTGAATTGTGTGATTGGAAGTCACTAGTTCCTCTTATCATTGTTCCCCTATATATGTGTATTATTTTTCTTCATATTCTTTGAATATTGCTTCCTCTAGCTTTTATTTTCAGTAATTTATCTATGATTTGTTTCAGTTTGTTTGTGTTTAACTTTTTATCTAGTTGACATCTAGTTAACTAGATGCCTAATTTGATATTTGAAAAAATTCTTAGCCATTTAAAAATATTATTTATTTTACTCCACCCCCTTCTGAGATCACACACAAAATAGGACACCAAATTTAGTGAAGTGCAGTCCCACAACTTACCAGCTATGCAGCCTTGATCAAGCTATTTGAGTATATTTACCTCAGTTTCTTCATCTATAAGATGGATAAAATAACAGAACTTAAACTTACTTAAAATTGTAATTCCATTTAATATACTCACATAGTACTTACTATGGTCCAAGAGATATTCAAGGGACTTTAAAAGGATTAACTCCTTTAATCTTTATAACAACACTATAGGGCAAATACTACTATTATTAATCCTATTTAGGAAAGGAGGTAATTTATCCAAAGCCATACTGGTAGCAAGTGACAGACATATGATTTGAATCAGGCATTCTGGCTTCTGGGTCAGGCTCTTGATTCCCATACTGTGCTGCTCATTGAATGAGTTAAACACGTTACACACTGAGAACGATACCTGTCACACAGACAGTATGAAATACATTTCAGTGTTTATTATTAACAAATGTATATTTTACATTTATTGTTGGGTCCACTGTATTTCTGGAAAGGCTTTCTAAAACTTGGAAGATTAGAGTGTATTGGATTTGAATAATTTTAGTGAAAGAATCTGTAGTCTAGCAAAATATTTCCTCAGTACTCTGTGGGTCATCAGGCCGTAAGGAGGGCAAGCATTCAGTGCCTCCATGGATATGTGTCTTGTCAAAGGCCAGCCGAGTGTGCGGAACTTGTCTGATTGATAGCTATGGACAGTCAGTGCACTACTATATTTAGCTGAAAGTTAGTCAAAAAGAATGCAGTCCAGAGCAGGGATTCTGTAGATTTGTAGAAACTCAGGACCTCCTCATTAAGACATTTAAGAATGAAAACTGATTCTTCCAGATCCGGGCCATAGTAAGGCAATGAGAAAGCAGGGGAAGGTTGTATTTACAAGTTATATTGCCATTCCTGTTTGTAAATAATATCTTTTTCCTTTTTAAAAATCTTGGTTGAGGGGAGTCTGGGTGCCTCAGTAGGTTGAGCATTCAATTTCGTGTTGGCTCAGGTCATGATCTCACAGTCTTGTGAGTTCAAGCCCCATACAGGGCTCTGCGCTGACAATATGGAGACTGCTTGGGATTGTCCCTACTCATGCTGTCTCTGTCTCTCTCAAAATAAATAAATAAACATTAAAAATATTCTTTATAAAAGTTTTGGTCAAGAAATACATTTGGGTTAAATGCAAACAATTTTAATACAAAGTATTTGTGGAAAAGAAAAGAGGAAACTTTGTTAAAAGAACTTATTCTGGTGAATTTTGATTATTAAAAATGATCACAATGTCCTCAACTCTAATGATTTTTCTCTCTTTGTTTTCCTTTTTCTTATCTAAAGTGGTAGGGACTTGGCATTTGGGATATTTAAAATAAGCATATGAACCTTTTACAACTAAGTTTTTTTCATGATGATCTTTCAATTATCTTGACTTTCCTCACCACTTAAACTTTTTTAAAGGTTTATTTATTTATTTTGAGAGAGAGAGAGAGAGAACACGCATGCACAAACAGGAGAGGGGCAGAGAGAGAGGGGAGACAGAGAATCCCAAGCAGTCTCCCTGCTGTCAGCCCACAGCCCAATGAGGAGCTCAAACTCACGAGCCTTGAGATCTTGACCTAAGCCACATCAAGAGTCAGACACTCAACTGATGGACTCAGCCAGGCTCAACCAGGTGCCCCAACTTTCCTCATCACTTAAGTTACATGCATTAAATTTGCTCTTTGTCGTCACAAATGCTTATGTCCTTCAGTAACATTATATTTTTCATAAGGAAGACTTTGTTCATCATGAATGTTGGCGTGGTGGGGTAAGTGGTCCTAGCATTTAATTGGGAGTTTGAAATTTTAATTTCTTTTTTAAACATTTATTTATTAAATTTTTTTTAACATTTATTTATTTTTGAAAAACAGAGAAAGACAGAGCATGAGTGGAGGAGGGGCAGAGAGAGAGGGAGACACAGAATCTGAAGCAGGCTCCAGGCTGTCAGCAAAGGGACAGATGTAGAGCTTGAATTCATGGACTGTGAGATCATGACCTGAGCTGAAGTTGGATGCTTAACCGACTGAGCCACCCAAGTGCCTCAAAGTTTATTTATTTTTGAGAGAGAGAAAGGGAGAGAGTGCAAGCAGGGGATGAGTAGAGAGGGAGACCTAGGAACAGAAGTGCTGTGCTTATCGCACACAGCCTGACGCAGGCTTCAAACTCAGAGCCGTGAGATCATGACCTGAGCTCAAGTTGGATGCTCAACCAACTGAGCCACCCAGGTTCCCCCGAAATTTTAATTTCTAATCGTTCACTGCATTTGGATTCTTATATGACCCTGGCACAATTATACTCACATGATTGCATTTGGCTTCTTATATGTCATGTGTCCTCATTTGCAGAAATTTGCAGTTCTTTCATTTGTAAAATGAGAGAACTATGATTAAGAGATCATCTTCAGGTTCCTTAGTGAAGTGATTCTCCTTCAGGTTTACCATTCTTTGCCATCTGGGTTACCATCACTTTGAGATTAGACGGTGTGTCCTCTGCATCTTTAAAGAAAATCCTCTATATCATGAGTCATGTGAGATAATTGTTTGAATAATCAATAGTTAGTTATTTTAGCATATGACTTGGTTTGGAAAACATTATAGAATAATGAAATGAGACCTTTAGATATATTTTATACTTGCTATTCTAGCACAGATGTTAGGTATTATAGATATTAGAGGTTAAAATGTATCAGAGAGATTATAAGCTTAACACATAATGGTTATGTGTGAAGGGGGTGGATTCAGAAGTATTTTGCAAACTTTTTTTTTTGTTCTGGTAATGTTTCTTTTTTCCTGTGTTATTGTTTAACAATAACAAAATCCAAAACCCACAAAGTAATATACAAAAAAAAGGAGGGGGGCAATTTTCACCCATTGAAATCAATTTTATTTTAATTTTTGGCTTTCTGTCAAAATTTCTAAACTTAAAAATCTAAAAAGCTGGGTCATTTTTTAATGTCCATGTCATGATAAAACTCTTTAAAACGCTTTTTATTAAAATACTTTAATTGGAAAAATTTGAGTTTCTAAACTTCAATTCAGCATCATTCTGTATTAATAGTCTCTTACCCAACTCTAACTCTTGTTTTATTGTATTCATTAGTTCATTCATTCATTTTTCAAGATACACTTACAAACTTATTGTGGAACCATCATTGTTATTGACAAACCACTGTAGGTGGGGTTCTTGATCTTTGTGTATTTACCAGTGTGTTAAATTTGCTGGAAACTTCAGGTGATGGTCATGGCTCCTTGTTGTTCACAGCTGCTGAGGGATGGAGTTAAACAGTTTTGTCTACTCACCCCTCTCCCAATTCTCCCTGTGGCAACAGACTTACCTTCCTGACTGTAAAGGTAAACCTATGGTTAAGCCTGAGTCATTGGTATCTCCTGTATCAATGACTGGTTCAAGAATGGGTATGTGACCCAGTCAATCTAATATGAGTCATTCCCAATATTATTTACAATGAGAACTGGTGGGGAAGATCCTTTTCTTGTGTCTGATTATGAACACATATGGAGTAAACCCCAATGCTTTTTAAGGACAAGTTCCCTGCTGTATGAAAATGTAAAACCCCACATTCATATGACGAATGGGTGAACAGAGGCTATATGGTGTTTGAATCCCTGGTTCTCATTTTAGAAAGACCATTTCTCCCTCTATTCTTCATGGTTATACCAATTAATGAATTATCAACTGATTTACTTCGATTAAATCAATTTCAGATTCTGTCACTTGTAATCCAGAAGTTCTGACTAACTAAAACAGCTACACACATGACTGTGTTGCAAGAAAAATAGAAAGTACATCTGTCTTCTCCACTTCTCCGGCACAGCTATATACATGTGTAGGAATGCATAAAGGGAGGATTTCTTTTCTCATTGCAGCTATTTTGTTTTTGATTCTCCCCATTTCAACATATCTCTGCTGATCCTAATACCTCAAACATGACATAGAGATAAAGTTTAGTATTAGTAATTGATATTGCATTGTAGTTTGATATTTTTGCAAATTTTTCAAAACTTTAGGAAACATATTTTGACCCTTGTCTTTTATTTTACCACATGCTTTATGACTTTTATTCACTGCTTCATTCATTAATATCTCCACCAGAGGGTGGTTGTGACAAAAAAGCTATAATCCTACTTTGGTCCTTTAAAGATTTGGAGCTTGAGGCTATTGGATTCAATGAATGTGAATATTTGTGAATAACTATGTATTTCTATTTTTAATGTACTTGATTACAATTGGAAATTGAGGGTAGGCAGAAATTTAGGATTGTGGGTTGTAATGACAGATATTCCTACTTCTAAAATACTCCCAAGACATAGCAGCATGTATATGTTTGCTATGGCTGTGATAACAAAATACCACAGACTGGCTTAAGCAATTGAAATATCTGAAATCAAGATGGCAGTGGGTTGTTCTAGTGCCTTTCTTGTTGCCTTGTAGATGGCTTTCTTCTCCCTGGATCTCCACAGTCTTTTCTCTTTGTGTCTATATCCTAATGTCCTCTACTTGTAAGGACTATAGTCCTATTGGATTAGAACCCACTCTAAGGGCCTCATTTAAACTTAATTACCCTTTAAAGACCTTTTCTCCAAATACAGTCTGAGGTAATAGGGTTAAGACTTCAATGTATGAATTTTGGGAGACAAAATTGAGTCCATAACCTTGCATAACAAAAATTCGGTTCTCTGATCTAATGTCACCTCCTTGAAAGTGCACCTTCACTTGATTTTCAGTCAGAGAACCCTATTTTCATTTCCCCATAGCACTGAAATTATCTTGTGTGTTTTTCTGATTGCTTGTTTATTCTGTCTCTCCCACAAGAGGACAGAGTCCTTGCAGGGCTGATTCACTGCTGTATATCCAGTACCTAGATCAATGATGGCATGTAGTAGGCATTCAATAAATAATTGTCAAAATAAATAGTATTACTTATACGATAAAGATTCAAAATACTTTTATTTAAGAAGTGATATTTTGAAAAAAAATGTTTCAAACTTAAGGAAATTTTGTTACATATAATATAAATTTAAAACAAATATCTTATTCAAATAAGAACTTGTATAAGAATTTACAAAAGTCTTTCAAATATTCTAGCAGATTCTGAAATATAGAGTAAAAGAAAACCATATTTTAAAAGTAGTAGAACATGCAATAGTTCTGGTAATTTTAGTGTATGTGGATCAGTAAATGACTATAATAGGAAATTTGCATCTGACTTCACAGCAGGCCATAGGGCTTAATTGAAATTTATAACAAAACTCATTTTTCTTAGTAATCACACAAAAAGAATGTAATCATTATTCTTAATCTCTATTTAGAATTTGTCCTTGTAAGCATAGCATAAATTTTAGTCTCATGAATTTTTGAACCATATGAAAGAAAATTTTCTGAAAATGGACGTCCATAAAAGAATTGTTAAAGAACTGGCAGAAGGCATGACTCCCCAGGACTATTGTGCCTTTGATTGGTCCCACTGTTTCCAATATCATGGATTTAAAAAGTCAAGGAATGAAAATTCAAGAGGTTGGCGCACAGTAACGTAAACACCAGTGGTAGCATTAGAAGTGTCATCCAGATTGAAATTATAATTACTCAATCACGTTATAGTCCAAGCATTACGTGCTCATGAATATTGAATGTTGTTACTTGGACAGCACTCTGAACCAGCAGACCAGGAAATACTATCATGAATGTCACCAAGTATTTTGGCCAAAATATGCTTTCCAGAATTGAAATTATATGTTGGTAAGGGGCCGGGGATAGTGAGTAGGTTCACTTTTTTCCCTTTATTTCTCACTGCCTTATAAGATAGCTCTTCCTGTCTGGCTCAGTCTACCCTTACACTTATCTTTGCCAGAACTCTTTTGGTTGCAAGTGGCAGAAACCTGACTCAAAATGGCTATAGCAAAAGGGAGTATAATTGGATCATTTAACTGGAGGAGACAAGGATGACTAAAACCAGCAGCTCAGATGATGGAATTGGGACCTACTTGCTTTCTGTTTCTCAGTTCTGCTTTCCTTGTGCTAAATGTTCCAAGGATCTAAGTGGCAATTCCCAGAATTTCCAGGTTTATGTCATCATACTGTTTATACTTTTAGTGAGAATATTGTCCTTTCCCAATATTTCCACACAAAATATCTGGAATTGGATTGCATGGATTCTGGCTTGTTACATGACTTTTCTTACACCAATCATTCCATAATACCTGCCCCAGCCCCACAAGAGGCATGTGAACTAAGAGTGAGGTAAGGTAGATTTCAAATGGAAAACCACAGTGCTATCAATGTAAATACTGGAAATTGATGTCAAGCAGTTAAAATCCTTAAATGTCCACGAAAAGGCCCTTTGCCATTGAGTGTATGGTGAATCTGATATGAACCTTTTAAATGAATTGAACTTTAACACTGATGTGTTTGGAACAATGTGGCCTATTAATTTCCATATTTGGCCTCTTTGTATTGTCCACTGCCTTATATTACAGGTGTTTATGAACTTAACTTTCTATATTGTGAGCATTTTGAAGACAGTGACTATATCATCTTTACCACCACAATCCCTTCAATGTCCAGCATCAGAATTCAATACATTGTCAATAACTGCTGAACTAATGATGTTTTAAATAAATCTTTATGTTGTTATAAAGATAAGGAAAACATGATGGACACTATGAAGTTCAAAGTAATCAATTCCCACCTTATTAATAAACGATGTTTATATTATTTGGATCAGTTCCTCCTTTGTTAAGAATGTCTTAAAAATAAATGGTGGGAATACCTATGGCCATGCTCTCTCTCCTTAGAATGTTTTAAAACAACATTGTGGGTGGTAGAATGCATATTTAAGGAAACTAGCAGATGATAGATACAAATATCTGAAGATACTGAGTCCAGAAATATACAGGATGGCCTTTTGGTAAAGATTGCTATACCCTTTAATTTTCAGATCTGAATAAGTTAATAATACGTACCACTTTCTCCCCTGTTTTCTCTTCTTGCCTCATAGATCTCTTGAGCCACTTTGCCTTAACATAACAAGAAAATCTTATCATTACAAGCTATGCAGGTGAGTTTTTCTTAAAATTTATCTTGTTATTAAAATCTGAGCTATTTCATTAATGCATTATATGCCTGAAACTAATATAACATTATATGTGCATTATACTTCAATTAAAATAATTAATTACTTAAAAAATCATAAGGAAAAAATATTGGAGTTATTTCAGTTTTTAAAAATAATGATGTTACGTTTAAGTTTATCATACACATAAATTCTCTCATCACCTTCTATCCTTAGAAGCTTAGGGCTGCTTTTTGATAGTCTTATCTTGTCACTTAACATTGTGTGACAAAGGAAAAATACTGAGGTAAACTCTAAAAATAGCCATCCATTTATTAATGTTTATTAAGTTCCTGCTGTCTATAGGCCCTGGAGATACCAGCAGACATATGATATAGTCACAGTGCTCTAGGATTGTGAACGTGCATTAGAGTAAAAGACATGTACAAATATAGTGCTTCATTTAGGTTTTTTTTTTTAAGTTTATTTATTTATTTATTGGGGGGAGGGGCAGAAAGAGAGGGAGAGAGAGGGAATCCCAAGCAGGATCTGCACTGTCAGTGCTTAGCCCAATGTGGGGCTTGAACTCACAGAACTGTGAGATCATGAACTGATCCAAAATCAAGAATTGTTTGCTTAATGGACTGAGACACCTAGGTGTCCATTTCAAATCCATTTCAAATCCTGCAGGTCCATTTCAAATCCAACACACTAAGTAATAAAACATTGTATTAGGCATCAGGAGATAGGAAAACTATCTGGGGAAGCAGTTTCTTTCAAGACAGTGAGAGGAAAGAAAGAAACAAAGAACTTGGCAAAATCACTGGTTTGATCATCACGTGTTTCCCTGGAGCATCGATGGAAATGGGTCCCAACAAAAAAATTAAGGAGGGCAGTCAGTGTTTAGCATGTATCTATATATATCACTTGAATCATGTCTTTCCTCTCCACTAGCCTTGCATCAAGGAACCAACAGAAAAGAACAATTCTAGGTCTCAATGGTCAAGGGGAAGAACAATTCTAGATCTCATTGGTTGAGGGGTGCTTCTGTAGCTTTAGCCCTCTCCTGATTGCAGAAGTTAACACACTTCTTATAAGCATATTTCAAGGTGGGGAATTACAGACAATAGAGATGAAACACTCAACTTACTTATCTCAACATTCTTTCACATTCCTAAGGTATGTGACAAGGAAAAGATGCAGGACAAGAGAACATTTACACTAGCTTGGCTTCTCCTTATAGGGGACTGCATGCTTGTGTCTCTTAGACTAATTATTGGTTATATCTTATAAATATACCACCTCCAGTTTTCTTTGGAAATATTTCCATTTGCCATTGGATGTAGTCTCAACATGATTTTTCATCAAGGACTCATACCTTTCCCCTGGTAAACGGGTAGGCACCTGACCCCACCTACATCAATCATGAGCAACTTGCAGAATTTTAAACTGGGTAAAAGGAGATTCAAGGTCTGAAAGAAGTTGAAACTAAATAATTTTGATGACAGCACTTTGAGAAAAGACAACTGTTTACTAGTTCCTGGTATTTACATGCCAGAAAATATTTTGGTCCCAGAAATTTCAGAAACTTGATGCTTCAACTTCTTTGGGCCACCCACATCGGTCACATATAGAATTATCCAAGGGTGGTTTCTGCTGACTGCAACATCTTCTCTCATTCTGCTTATTATGCCTTTTCTTCTTTACCTCATACTTTAAGGCTTAGTGCAAATGATGACCTCTATGAAAACTTCTTAATGCTGATTTTCCCCAGAATACATTATTCCCCAAACCTCTCTCTTGTGTCATTTTTTAATATTTCTCTCTTGTGCTTTTACATTATATAACTATGGTTAGTTAAATACGTGGATGGTGAGTTCTTTTCAGAGTAGTTAACGTATCCTTATAATTTTTGTAACTCGTATGTATCTCAGAGAGCTGTTCATATAGTGAAAACACATAAAGGTTATACACATGTTTTTATTATATTATATATATTTATGAGATTATATATGTTTTTATAAGTTTTTATGAAGATATACATTTATGTATGCATGCATGTATGACTGGGGTGTCTCCAAGTGACAGGTGGCTATTTTCCCAGACTGTTCTTTAAACTGAAATCAGAAACTAATCTGAAGTAAACATATCTTACCTTTTTCACCATTAAAACTAACATTTCATTTTGCATTTACAAAGCTGTGTTTATTTGAATAAACACAATTATGAAGCCTGAAAAATAAATAAGCATTGGCTCAGGAAAGTGTGGAAGATGTTTAGAATATTTAGTTTCCAATGAGGGTAGCCAATATTTTTCAGAGTTCTACAGATTTTAAAGGAAAAAACAGAAAGAGTATGAGGCTTCAGCTGGCCTCATTCTATCGTGTGATAACTTATTTATAATTTATACCCTGCCTACTTCCAGGATATGAATTTTGAGGTTCCTTAAAATAAAAACGTACCTAATAGAACTGGATAAAGCTAAAAAAATCACAAAATCATTAAACTTGGGAAAATAGTTTCTCCGATAATTTAAGTTTAAACTTCTTGCACCAACAACACGGAAACATGATGGTTTGTAAGTTTCCATCTGCTCATCTGAAACTAATTTAACATTATGTGTCAACTATACTCAAATACATTTTTTTAAAAGAAAGTACGTAGTTATTCACTAATTTATGAATGTTTGGCTTTACATTCTTGACATTTATCACAAAGACTTTTTAGTAAGAAGAGCTGGAGTTACACAAAAGACATTTTGTAGTCTTCCAGTTATACAGTTCAAAATTAAATGACAAAAAAATTAAAAAAATAAAGTAAAATAAGATTCATTGACAGTGATAATGGACAGAAGAGTACCGGAAATGCAAACCTTGTTGGTGTTTCTTTGATATTTACTTTTAAGAAATAAATTGTTGAGTTTTGTTTTTTGAATGAACCATATTCTAAGGTTCTAATTCTGTCTTAACTGTTTTCTGGGGGGCACAGTCATTTCACATTATAGAATGAAAAAAAAGTATAAATCCAGCCAACAGAAACAACAATCCTATATTAACAATTTTATTAAGCTGAGAACCAAGTCGTAAAATTATAGCAACATAGTTAAACAGTAAAATGTTACCACTTACATCCATAGTAAGTGTTCATCTCTCTCCCCCTCTCTATCCCTCTCTCTCTCTCTCTCTCCATATGTCACATATATATTCATTGGATGCCCAAATTAAGAGCAAAATACAGTAAGGACAATTACATCGGAATTGATGTTACTATATTCAAGTAGAAATGATTCTTTACATTTGATACACATACACTGGTTTTGGTTGTGGATGCTCTCAATTGCTCAGCCCTGATCGTTTCCACGGGGCTGCACTCTCACGGTGCAGGTGCCACAAGTGTGCATTAGTGGGCTTTCATCTCCAGAGAAATGCCCTTGGCCTGGATATGCGTGGGAGATTGCAATATTCCTCTCCTCACAGGACCAATGTCGGACATATGTAGAACACAAGGGGTAGAAGAGCCCGGCCCTTGCTTCTCAAGGCAGGACAACTCTGCTGGGCAAACTGCAGTGTATACGCCAGACTCCCGTTCCCCTCAGTGGATGAGACCAGTCCTAGACTTGATGAGAAACCACATCCTTGCTCAGCGCCTTTCCTCTCCCTGGCCTGTGTCATCTTTCAAAGTGTTTTTCCTTCTGAAGTGTGCCACCAAGGTAAGTCCCTGCCTTGCATTCCGCCTCTGGAGAACCTGCTCTGGGGCCATTTGGGATATTATGCTATCTTACGCATTTTAACATTGAAAGTCTTATTTAAAGAAAAAAGTTTAAATGCCAGTGCTGCAGTTGCTATCCTTTTGAAGCCCAGGTGGACTAAAAGCAGGCAAATTCCATCAGGTTCGGTATCAGGTGTGTACTAACTGCCGTGTAAAGGTCTCTTCTTGGAAAGAATCAAAGGTGGTCGACCGTATGAGCAGTCATCAGAATGGTGTAATTTTTCACCCACTCCTGTAATGAGTGTTTATTTCCTGATAAAATGGAAACTTGGTTCTTCAATTCTAAATCCATTATTTAAAAAAAATCTATACACCTTATGAATAAATTAAATATAGTTTTGCTAAACTCTTAACTAGCCTTCACTATAACTCATGTGCATAGCAAGATAGGATAGGAATTATTTAATTACAAATACCTTTTTATCCAGATTTGGTGAAATATTCTAGCCATGGATATTTACAGACTTAGTTTTAGCCTAGGTAGTCAATATTTTTCTTTCTCTACTCCTCTCTATACCCAACATGGGGCTTGAACTCACCACTTGGAGATCAAGAGTCACACGCCCTTCTGACTTAGCCAGCCAGGCACCCCTACCACAATATTTTTTTTTTTTTTTTTTTATTTAAACTGGCCCAGCAGCGCAGAGCCTGATGCGAGGCTGGAGCTCCCGAACCATGAGATCATGACGAGCTGAAACCAAGAGTCAGACGCTTAACCTACTGAGCCACCCAAGTACCCCAACAATATTTTTAAATTCCAGATTCAGATGTGCTAAGATACTGATATCTTTGTGTTCTAATAAGTCTGTTGACTTTTGCAACTTTGGACATTGCTTTGTTGCACTCCTCTACCTGCTTTCGCAACCTGGTATCTGTACATTCTGCTGTTGCTTCCCTGCAAGAATTTGTTTGCTTCTACTGCAGAAGTTACCTCTCTGTTAGCCTTGTGTGTTCCCTTTTAGCACTGTGTGCAGTGTTTGCCTCTCCAAACTATACCCTAGCTGGCCACCTGCTTGGACTATACTTGTGTGTCTCTCTTTTTTTTAATGCTTATTTATTTTTGAGAGAGAGAGAGAGCGGGAGAGAGACAGAGTGTGAGTTGGGGAGGGGAAGAGAGAGACAGAGACACAGAATTTGAAGCAGGCTCCAGGCTCTGAGCTGTCAGCACAGATCCCAAAGCGGGGCTTAAACCCATGTACTGTGAGATCATGACCTAAACTGCAGTCGGAAGCTTAACCAACTGAGTCACCAGGCGCCCTGGATTATACTTGTGTCTTAATGGACTCCACCTTAGAAATAGTCACTACATCAATAACTTCATCGATCCTTTCTTTCTAGCCTTGGTTGACCACCCCATTTAGATTGATTGACAGCCTCAAGACCAATATTAAGCATCCTAACCACGAAAACTCTTCAACTTCTCTGTCCTTTAGTTCTCAGTAAGCCCTTTCTGGGTACTGGGAAAATCTACTTATTGTGCCTTCACAAGAGTACTTTTTGGAATACTGTGTACCTGGCAGCAACAAGCATCTTCCTCTGTGGTCTTTTCTTGTCTCTACCCCGCACCCCCCGCAATTGTACCAAAAGGAAAGAAAAAGTAAAATTGAGGCTCAGGTTTAGACTTTTAATGAGTTATTAGACAATTCCTTTCTTATATGTATTTAGTTAGCAATTACTTGCTAGCAATTAGTTGCTAGGCACTAGGCTAGGCATAGGAATAGAGGGATTTCCATAAAAAATATTCTTACCCTTTAAGAGTTTAATTTAAATGAGAACATTCTTATTAAATATTTATAACAGTTAATTAAACAGCTAATGTTTAACAGGGGTAGGAAAGACTACATAGAAAAGGATGCTCCAGTACTTATGGAAAATTTGGAGCCAGGTACACAGACAAAGTGACATGAACTGGGTCTTGAAAGACAAGAATATTTTTTATCAAACAGATAAAATAATGGGGATAGGAAATCCAAAGTAGAGACTGACACGTACAAAGGCACAGAAGAATAACAGAACATAGGTCAGACAAAAACTAGGGGACTATACTAGATGGGGATGTAGTGAGACTTGGGAAGGGAATTTAGCAAGATGAAATTCTAAAGCTAAGTTATTTTGTAACGATCTTCAATGGCCCACTAATGGCTTTGGACCTCTTTTTACAGATGAGTGGTAAGCAACTTTTGTGCAAGTGGAGAAAATCAGAAAACATTGAAACCTTTATAGTCCACATTTTATTTTTCCAGTTCAAACGGAAAATAACATTGAGTCTTATGATGGGTGGTGTGTGTATGTATGTGTATATATGTATATATATGTGTGTATATATGTGTATGTGTGTGTATATGTGTATATATGTGTGTATATATATGTGTGTGTATGTATATATATACATACACACACATATCTATTTATAAGTTATGTTACTTATTTTGATGAATATATAAATAAGATAATTAGTATTCTATTTTAGTCACTAAAACATTAATATGCAGAGGCATTTATGAATTAGCAGTGCAAAACAGCTTTCCAATGCTTGCTACTTTACATTTGTATAATAATGTAAAGAACATAAAATATATTCATATGCATTACTTCACTTTATTCTCAAAACCACTCTAAGAGAGGTATTGCCATTACTTCTATGCAACAGAAAAAGGGAGGCATAGAGAGTTTTACCCGAAATCACACAATGATTTAACAACAGAATTATATCAAGAACAGTACAAAGCATTGGGAAATTAGCAAGACGTAAAACATTGTTTCAACAATATGGCTCCTCTTCCCATAGTTTAGATTGACCAGTAGCCACAAAGCCAATAAAAGTCACACCCTAACCATGGCAACTCTTGAATTTGCAACCCAGAGAAGCATCATTGTCTCTAGTTCTTAGAACATGAGGGTTCCTGATTCTTTCTGTTATACTGCACTAAACGAGACAGATTCTGGCATTACCATCCTGAGGCTCTGCCCTGGCTGTTTTTAAGGGCAGTGTGCTCTTTCCACAAGGCAATTCCACCACCATTCCCCAACCTCTGCCACTGCAGCCATGATCACCAGGCCAGATGCTCTTGATTTGGCACACGATTTTTTTTTTTTACTCTTTTTGAGTCCAGAGGGTTTGCTGTGAAGAATTTGTCTATTTATTTCCATGCCTTGGGCCAGCAAGGAGAACAGGCAGGATGCATGCCCACTGCAACAGAAAGTTGCCTGCATTTTTATAGGCAATGTAGGGACATTGAAAGCTGTACATTTCTGTTTTAAGAAGATAACTCTGGTGGCTGTTATCTTTTCTGCTTCAGTACCTCATTCACTAAAAATAAAAACCCCATAGGTTTAATGTCTTTATTTCAGGCACAGTCCAGGACATATTTGAAGTTGGCACCTTTTAGAAAATATTTCTCCTTTAAATATGCAAATGTGGCTAGAGGGACAAATCCTCTTGGGGGAGTCCTATCACCTTCTTCCTCTCCTCTCAGTGGACATGTCCTACTGGTTTTTGAAGCCCAAGGAGAGTCAAGTGTATTGCAATCAAACAATAAAGATTTGCAGTGAGTTTAATGTCATTTAAATGAATGAATAAAAGAGATTTATTAACTTATATGGCTGAAACATGCATTGTTTGTGAATTAAATCTATGGAGAAAAACGGGAGTAGGGACTAGAGTGTAAAGAATCCTGTGAAGAAAGATGTTGACAGCAACAAAATGAAATTGTTTCAGAGTTGATATTAACTGGGTGATTTGAGTATCAATTAGGTAATTTGGGTATTAATTAGATAATTAGTTTCTGCTGCAGAATCTTATGAACTAGAAATGAACCTATAAGGATGGTTTGGTTGTGTGTGTGTGTGTGTGTGTGTGTGTGTGTGACTATAATACTGGGAATGGTGCCAAACTGAAGTCCCCAGAAAACTGAAGTCCTCAATTTACCTGGAGAACAGGTTCAGTGGTGTTAGCAGAAAGTTAGCAGTAACAGAGATGAATTATATTCAGGATGACCTAATACAGATATCCTCAAAGCTGGAATGTCCTGTTCTCTTCTTCACATTGAAAAGAGAGTCAGTGGCTATTACTTCAAGGAAAATCTGGTTTAAAAACCCCCAATTTTAGGGATTTGTCATTTTCATGGATTACTATAATTTGGGAAGATCACTGAAAACAGAGTCAGCCAAGCCAAATTTACAAGGGCCAAGAATCCTCAGAAGTGAATTTTGCACCATTTATTCAATTTGGTTGACATTGGCTGACAGAATAAGTTAGCATTTTCCAGAACAAAGATTCAAGAATCCTTGTCTTCCCCGCTAGAAACGAAACTGAAATACAGTCACATCTACTGTAGACTATGAAACACCACAGTTCAGTTTCCTCATTCTTTAAGGGAAAATTACTTAATTTTTTTAAGTTTATTTATTTACTTCGAGAGAGAGAGAAAGAAACAGAGAGAGAGAGAGAGCACATGTGAGCATGGGGAGTGGCAGAGAGAGGAAGAGAGAGGACCCCAAGCAGTCAAGCAGCCTAGATCCCTACACGGAGCTCCGTCTCATGACCATGAGATCGGGACCTGAGCACAAATCAAGAGTTGGACACTCAACCAACTGAACCACCCAGGCACCCTGAAAATTACTTTTTATTAAGATTTTACTAGCTAACACTTGCTTATCTAGAGTATTTGTTCTGAGAGAATAAGGAAGTTTTCTTGTAAATCGCTATGCTTAAAACACTGCCTTATACATAGCAGACCATTGGTAAATATCAGTTGCGTATATAAATGATGCAATCGGTAGAATTAAACAGCTGTTGTAGCCTCTACCTCAGAAGTGTTCAAAGTTATGAAGTCAAATTACTGTGAATGAAAATATTTAAAGTGACCAATTACTAACTAATGTCAGCAAGGAGAAAAAATACTCCTTACTCTTAACTCCTTAAGGCCCTGAAGTACCACCAAAGTGGCTTTAGTTCAGTTTGAATATATAAAGGTTGCCTATTTACCACTTGCCAGCAGATGGCCTAATTATTCCATCATTTGCCAGGCATCAATGCTGTTCTATATAAAGAAGAGCACTGGATGAGGACTACCTTTCACGTTGATTTTTTTTTTTTAACAGAGATGATGTTTTAGTATATTTCCCATTCTTTTTCTCTGGATTAAATGAAGATTTTCGTTTTCCTCTAGATGGTCCTTACAAGTCATATAAAACATTATCTCATTTAGACGACTTTACCAACTTTCCTGAAAATCAATGTAAAAGAACTGTTAATGTTCAGACTCAGTTTACCCATAATGAATTTCTTCTGAGTTCTGAGGTTATTTAAAAAATTATATAATTTGTCTATAAGAGAAAAGTACTCTTTCATGTTAACAGTATATTGAGTTGGGACGAGCACTGGGTGTTGTATGTAAGTGATAAACCATGGGAATCTACCCCCAAAACCAAGAGCACACTTTGCACACTGTATGTTAGCCAACTTGACAATAAATTATATTAAAAAACACAGTATATTGAATTTGTTCTTACTGAGTTAACATGAAAAAGATGCTATGAAGAAAAAAACGAGAGCAAGAGGAGGAAGGTGGAAATTTTGATTATATATAATATTGTCTTGTTTGATATTTTATTTATTAACTCTACCGATATAAAAACATTCATTCCATTAATTTTTTTTGGGAAATATTGTCTCTTTGGGACTTTAAGTATTCATTTGCTTTCCTCTACTTGAATGTTAACATTTATGAGGATAAGTGCTTTGTCTCTCTTGTTGATTATCTTTTATATACTGACTATCAATAACAGTGCTTGACATATGAAAATAATTTGTTTAATAGTTATGGAGTGAAAAAAATTGATTCTGAGTATTTTTTCTGGGGTAAACTAATAGGACATAACAATGAAATTTGGCATCATGAACAAAAATCTCAATTTTGGGACATTCAGAAATTTAAAATAAAATAATCTGACAAATTATTTTTCAGACACTTGCCCCATCAGATCTAGTTATACCTTGCAACACGCCCCTCACTCTCTTTGATGTATTACATATTAAATATGTTACCCAAGATAAAATATTGTTTTTGTAGAAAACCAATGGTCTATCTCCAATCCTAAAATGTCATCATAAAAAAAAAATTAGAGGAGAAAGTATTAACACAAATAGTATCAATAGGCACTCTTAAAATTAGGAACCAGGTTCACAGCGTTTGTTTTATTATTCTTTATAAGTATAGTAAGTCTTTCTGGACATACTAAATTTTACAGAATAAAGATATTTTTAAAAGAAAGTGGAAAGGAGGTAAAGTGATTTAATCATTTTGTCCTCGCTACCTCATTTTCTTTCATTTGTGGTTTTACCACGATTTTGAAAGAAGGAAAACAGGCCCTTTTACCCTCATCATGACATCTTTCTGATTAGTCTTCCTAGATGTATTTCATATTGTATGGATATTGCCTTATTAATTAGAAGAGAAAGTCATTTTTGCTTCCCAGTGGAACTGTTACTGCATTCTTTTTTGACAGTTTACAATATTGTTTTATTTTTTGCTAAGCAAATCATTGGAAAATTATTTCTTGTTAAACATGAATGTGGTATTTGGGGTTTATGATTGTGTCATTTTTAATTTGTATTTTTGAAGTAAAAACTCTCATGGAAAGAACATGCCATTATTAAATATATATTGAAACTGATTTCACTGATATAAATGCATATTTTTAATTAGTAATGAGAATGTTAATTTTTTTAAAAAAAACCTAGACATCTTAAGAGAAAGTTCACAGATCTCAGAATATTCTGGAAAAATGCTTGGTATTGTCAGGCTGATTTTTTATAATTTACTTATTTATTTATTTATCCATTTATTTATTTGATTTCACTTCAGAATTGTATCTCCTTTAATCAGCCCTTTGAGTATGTAATCAAGAAGGAGTCTGCACAGTTTGCTATTTTAAAAAAGATTCGTAGAAAATTTCTCAAGTCTGCTGTAGAGTCTTTGGGCATTAGTAACAGTAAAGACAAAATGTTAGCACTTTTATGGTCTTAGTATTTGGATGCTTTTTGATTTCAAGATTTCACTTATATTTTGGAGATCTAGCACATCTATGCTCTGTTCACTTACTATCAACAAAGAAAAATTGATTTAGATACTTCACAATGGATATTATTTTATCTAAATTTTCTAATTTTTAAAACAATTCAAAAACTATACTGTAAACAATACTTGGAATTTGAGATTGCCAAGAAACAATAAAATATGGTGGGTGTAATTTCTTTTTTATATAAAATAGATATTTTATACAAATATACAGGAATACTCTCTCTAGAGATATAGATATAAATACATAGAGACTGGGCTTACTAGAGGCCAGAAAGGCCATGTATTGTTCTAAACACAATAATGAACAAAACCAATTAAAATCTCTGCCCTTAAGAATTTACATTCTAGGAGAGGGGGAAGCAAAGGATGCAAACAAAATGTATATTACAAAATGGTAAGCAAGAAAGCAAAAAATCTATCTGGCTCTATTGTTTACCAGCTAGATGATATTGGTCAAGGAATTTATTCTCTCTAATGCTCACTTTCTGTATTAAAAATGAGCCTAAAGCTTACTACAAATGGATGTCATAAAAAGCAAATGAGATAATAAATATAAAGTGGTTATTTAAGTGCTTGATATATAATCACATCCAGATTAAAGGTGCAATAATAATTTTAATTATCAATATCTAAAAAATTCTATTTAATTGAGGAGATAGCATATAAGCAAAACATTGATTGATAGCTATATAAAGTGTTCAAGGAGAAGAAGAGATAAAGAGCTTAATTTCAATAAGATGGATTTATGGATGTTGTGGTTTTTAAACTAAATTTTACAAAGTTTGTTTTTTTAATTGAACATTAAAAAAATCACAGATGAAGAAAAATTACATATATGAAAAAATGACAAAGGATTTCTCAAAAGATCCTTTAGAGCATAGACACCACAGGAAAGGACAGGTAGACATCCAGTACCAGGCTTTAGATCAACTCTTGATACTTTTGCTGATTAAAAAAAAGCACATTCGCTAGGCAAGTGTGTCATCCAAGGAGATATTAAAACAAAAATTGACAACAGAGATTTACTAACTGGATAGAAAGGAAAATTAAGGGCAGGCAAGGCTTGAAACAAAGTAGTGAACATGTATCTGTTTCTAGATGTGATGAGAAAAGAATACTAACGTGGCCAGAGAAGGCTACTCTTGCAAATCCCGGTAGCATTGTGACTGACGGTGGGTGCTCTATCAATGAGCATCTCTACTCCAGTTACCAAGCTGTGGGCGGTTACTGTTCTCTGATCCCTGAAAACAGATCAAATAAACAAGGGTAATATTGGCTTCTAGTTGTAGAAGGTGACTCTTGTATTCAGAAAGTCACTAAAGCATGGTATCAGATTTTTTTTAAAGGTAAACATAGCGGATTAAGCTCAATTTAAAGAAATAGCGCATAGATAATGGAAGCTAGATAGAAAGAAGTGAATTGGGAAACAGAATGAGGCAATGATGGGGGTTCAGAAATGACAGTTTGTTTTTCATAATTGAGTTCTTGGTTTACTTTGGAGTTTTTGAGCATTGTTTAGGGGAAAATTTGACTTCTTTCCCTAGAATTTTTCCTGGAAGTCTAATAGCTGAGAGCCAGTGTGTGTTTTTTTTTTGTTTTGTTTTTTTTTTTTTTTTTTTTTTTACTGTGAGAAAGAAGAAAGAAGAGGCAAAGGACAAGATTGAAACAACAAAAAAAGCTTGAGTGGAGGAAAGAACCAGTAATGTATGGAGAATTATCAGGCTAATTGTTACGTGAAGATATCCAATTCAAACAATATCCTTTAGAGCTTTGTTGAATAAATTGATCTAATTATTTTTACACTCCTACTTTATTCTCTACAAACATAAAAGAAGACAATAGCCAAACCATAGGCCATCTTTGCCATTGCTCCCCTGAAATGCCTGCCTTTCATCTTCAGAGGGCCTTCATTGGGCAGGATAAGAGATCCATGGAAGAAGATAGGAATTTTGCATTAAGACTAACAGGTATTTTCTATCATAATCTAAAATGACAAATGTCTGTAAGTCTAGGGGATAGAATATAAAAAGTGGGTGCTTTAGACAGTACTTTCCTAACAATCTTAGTATTTGAAGGGGATTACTGATCTACATTCTATGATAAATGAACATGAGTAAATACTTTAAACCAGGTATGTTTGGCCAGAGCCACTGTGTTATTCCTTTTCTGTGATGTATGTACTAATAGTTATAATGAATGAAAGTATAAAACAGTTTAAGTATTCATGTAGCTATTAAATTTGTCTTAATGCAGAAATTTTAAAAATACACAAGAAATAAACATTGTATGTATGTATGTATGTATGTATATATGTATGTATTTACAGAGAGAGAGACAGCACAAGCTGGGGAGAAGGGCAGAAGGAGAAAGAGAGAGAGAGAGAGAGAGAGAGAGAGAGAGAATCTTAAGCAGACTCTATGCTCAGTCGCTGGGCTTGATCCCATGACCTTGGGATCATGACTTTGGCTCAGGTCATGATCTCACAGCTTGTGGGTTCAAGCCCCGCATCAGGCTCTGTGCTGACAACTCAGAGCCTGGAGCCTGCTTCGGATTCTCTGTCTCCCTCTCTTTCTCTGCACCTCCCTTGCTCACTCTCTCTCTCCCCCTCAAAAATAAAGACTAAAAAAAAATAAGTAAACACAAAAAATCATATATACACATATACAAAAAACGTATATATTTTAATTTCTACTTTCTTGCCCTTTGCTGCTGGTAGATAACCTTAGTATTTAAAACTAACAGCAACAAACACGATGGAGTGACAGACATCAGAGGATACAGGAAGAGGTCAAACTACACAAACAAAAATATAAAATAGAGAGTACCTCCTGCTTAGATATTTTAATGGATGTCTGAATACTTAGTCAACCATGTGTGCAATGAAATAACCCATTATAACTTAATTGCGCTATATAAACACAAATGCACACACCACAATGACAGGACTCACACGCATGCGCATTATGCGGTGTAAACATTCGGCACCTAAGTTAAACCAGTATTTATTTCATTCGAAGCTTATGTTAATTACATTCGAAAATATTCTGTAATATTTAAATTATACATATAAAGTTACATAAAGCTTATTTTATGAAATTGGGAATCTTAAATCATATACAGTTGTATATGAATTACATCTGTGTTTATTATGCTCCATACAGCAACAGATGGGGCATGAGTCTATCAAAAGTACAATTCCATTCTTTGCTCAAAGGATTTAGTTAGGATTCTGCAAGATACCAAATACACACACACACACACACACACACCAATTCTTAAGTTTTTTCTTGCTTATTAACCCTCAGCCATTTGGCCTAGTCTCTCACGTTCACTAGGCCTCAACAAAGACACTAAGTGCTTTCCGGAACATAGATTTAAATGAGGCCCCTGCCCAGTGGGCTTACAACCTAATTAGACAGAGACAGTTGACCAACATATGCCCACAGACTACAGTTGGCCACTTATTTATTCTCTAATTAACATAAAGCAGCAGGGCAACAGATCCGCCTGTGCTCAGTGAGCAGGAGAGCGTCTATGTGCGCTGTAGAACTCTGCGGGAAACGAGGCTGCTTCTTTCTGCGGGGCTTTTCAGTGTGCATTCTCTTGCTTCTTGCTTGTCTCCGTAATTAATATTCCTGTGCATATCTTGCTGTGACTATATATGTCCAAGCAAACAGACTCTCATGGCACAGCAGAACCATTTAGTTCAGCCGTCTTGATGATCAATACAGGTCACTGGATGGTTGACTTTATGGTTGCACATGTAACTGTGCCGAAAAGATAGGCCAGAGCAAGTCCAAGTGCTTATTCCATGCTGTGATTTAGTCTTTTCAGCCAAACAAGGAAGATTTTCACCTGATGGCATTAGATTGTCAAGGTCCAGTGGCTTCTTTCTGCTATTCTCACTGCCCTTACTAAACACTCTTGCGATCTCTTCAGTTTTTGAAATTTCTCCCTTCTTAAGTGTGTTTGATGTGATTCTAGAAAAGTATTTGAAGTCACATAAACATGTACAGTGCCACACCGTTAAAAAAGTAAGTACATGCGAATACTACGATGAGAGAAAGATGAGCACGAGGACCCATCAGATAAAGTTTGAGAAAAAGTTGGTACCTGAAATGCATGTCACAAGCTCACAAGTATTCACTAAACAAAATCCTTCAAGAAGATGGTAGATGAGTTGAGAATTCAATCATTGTTTATCCAGAGAGAAGAATGCAAGCAGGAAAATCATATTTTTTCCCTAACTCTAAGGATATATTTGATGGTGGAAAAAAGGTAAAACTCATTTGTTTTAGGTTACAGACACATGTAATTGCCAGTTACTAACCTCTCTTAATGTTCCCTTTAAAATTCTGTTTAATGCTCTTGACCTATTATTAATCCTGATTTACATCTTCTGAGAATGAAAACCTTCACAGATTTGTAGTCATGAGTTTTTCACCCTGTGGTTTTCAACCTGTTATTGGGGAAACTGATTTTTTTGGGGGAGGGAAGAGGGGTATTGTTTCTTTCCTCATTCTATACTAGGTCCTAAAAAAATAGTGTAGATATTGGAGAATATAATTTCCTATGATATCATTCTTCCTTTGTTTAATTCCGAATTTTCAAACACACATAATTGCCATGGGGTAGTCAACATCATTATTGTTTTAAAGTGTTTCTCATATGAACTTGAACATAACATAGAAGATATTTGGACTATTGGGAATTTAATACTTATATAGACTATTCTCATATTTCTCTATAAATTGTGATCCTGTAAACTTACTACTATGCTGCTGAAGTAAAGAAATATAAACATTTAAAGTATAGTTTAAAAAAATTTGGGCACCTAATGACACTATAAAGGAGACTTGCTTTCACGAGTCAAGTAAAAAACAAAAGGCCTGAGTCAAAATATGAGAATCTATATAACTCATTATATAACTGCTTCTAAAATAGAGTCCCAGAAACACCAGCAATATTGTTTTTGCATGATAAATGGAGTTGGTACAATCAGACTGATCACATTTTAGAATTTAGGTATTCTGATAAAGATTCTTAATCTTAAGCATCTTATGGTTTAGAAATAAATGGTCATTTTAGTCTCTTTGAGTCAAATTGTTGCTTTAATTATTTTTTAATGTATATGTGAACATGCTCATCATGGTGAAAGTAAAACCCAAGTTGAAATGAATATCTAAAGCTAATGCAGTTTTACTTATTTCTACCAAAAACTCTATATCTGGAACTTAAAACAATGCAATTTTGTGTGTGTGTGGGGGGGGGTTTTGAGGGGGTATCCCTTTTCTCTCTCTCTCTCTCCTTCCATCTTCCATTTTCATTGTGAAAATCTCGTGCAGCAAAATAGGAAATTCCATCCACGATGATCTAACCTCAGGGCCTCCTCTAAGCATGCTGGAGAATCAGTGCTCTGTCACCTCTGAGAATAGAATTCATTTTGGATTCTTGTATTACCTGCCTCTGGTACTTGGGCACTTATTTCCTGACTGACTGAGTTATTGTAACTTTGGTATGATGTAAATGTCCTTTATTGCACAGTTTCCAATTTAGTATTTTTAAAATCAAGATGAACTTGAAACAGTGCCAGGTATTGTGCCCCCTCCCAAACAATAAAGTACTTAACTAAACATTTCAAAGGAAGAGTAATAAATCAAAGCTAGGAAGCACCATTTAAGATGGAATTATAGTGTCATAATTCTCAAAATTCAAATTATAGAATATTTTCATTCGTCCAAATACATTTCCTTAAGAAATACAATGATTTGCAAATGATCACAACTATAAGCAACTTAGCACAATAAAAATATTAATAGCTGTATCAGCATCTGTAGGATTTAGTTGTTTTGATGGTACTTAATAGGTAGAACTAGTATTTCTGGGCTCCTGCCAGTTGACCATCTGTCTAGGTAGTCCGTGGAGAATCAGAACAACTGAACTTGTGGCACATCCAATTACACTGAGCAGCCACCAACCCTGTTTTAGGTTACAACAGAAGAGAGCATCACCAAAAGAGTATGTTAATTGATTTAATGCTGAGAATTTGGGGAATCTGGAGGTAGTCATGGGAGCATCTCGCCTTAGGGAGTTGAACCCATAAAAAACATAAATTAATTAAGGGCTCTTTCTCTTATAGGTGTTTTGCTATAGGCATTTTGAAGAATACAGTGATAACATAATCCTTGCCCTTTATGGCATACAAAATGATATATGAAATAAAATTTATGTTATACATATCTCTTAAGGAAGGCAGCCAAACATGTCAAAAATATCGCTACTTTTGTTGTTGGAGTACTGGGAGGGCAAACTACTTCCATATGGAGATCAAGAAAGTGGATCATGAAAGGCATGTCATTTGTGTTAAGTCTCAAATATGGACATGCCTCTGAGAAATAAAATTAGAGGTGAAGGTCTTACCAGGCTGAGGGACAAGTAGACTAAAAATAGTGAAGTGAGTTGGGGAATTAAAGCAGACTAAGATTGATTGGGGCCAAATCAAACTGAGAAATCATTTTAGAAATCCAGATTTATGTCATAGAGAGTCAGTAAGGAATTCTGAGCAGTGGAGCCATAACATTGTGTTAAGTATGATACGTAAAAGAAAGCGTAGTTAGAAGAATCTGGGACGAAACTCCTACAATGATGCAACTTGGAAGAAATAGTGCCTTCTCTGGGGCAAATGGAGAGGGAAAGAAAAAGAGGGTTGATTCATGAGATGCAGCTGAGACAGAAGTGAAATATTTCATTTGAGTTTATGTAAAGGGAAAAAGAGGAAACAAATCAAGATAGTTCTAATGTTTTTGAGCAGCAGGGACTATAGTGTTATACAATCAAATGAGGTACAGAATTCTGCAAATGGCACAGGTTTTGAGATATGTTATGTGATCATTAAGGCCATACAAGTGCCTGGAAGGATAAATTTTGAAAAGTGCCACTACTGAAGAGACAGAGGAAAGACAGAGAAGAGCCTGGGAAAGAGTATGAGGAAAGGAAAATATAGGAGATTCAATGGAACTCAGTGAAATGAAAAGTATTCGTAAACAGGTGGTCATCAAGGTTAATTGCCTAAGAGATGTTAAGGAGAAGGAGACCTTAAATAAAGTCACTGGATTGAGAATACAGAGGTCACAGGGGAATTTCAGGGGAATAATTGTAGTTGAGTAGGTAAGTGAGAAAGTCATATTATATTCATTTTACTTCTAAAAGAAGTGTCAAGTTTGCTAGTGAAAGAAATTGAGATAAAAGAAAGAGATTAGATAGATGATAAATGGTAGATATTGACAGATAATCAGACAGACACAAAGACAGATATAGAAAATCATCACTTAAGAAAATGGTTAGGAGTCGTGTGTGTGTGTGTATGTGTGTGTGTGTAAATGGGTAGTCAGGGAAGGCAAGACAAACGCTAGCATTTTATCAAAGAATGTAAAATAAAAGGACTGTTACACAGAAGTTTGGGTAGGGGTAAAGAAACCAACAAAGATGTTTACCCTCTTCTCAGTCCTAATTCTGAAGAGGAAAGCAAGGAAATAGAGGACCCCAGTCACTGCAAGGAACGTGGTTCGCAGCAGACAGGGGAGGTAGAAGAAAGTCACACTTCCCTCCCCCCAAACTCTCCCCCCAAGCCTCCTGTCTCCTGTCTCTTCCTGCCTTCTGTTAGCAGAATGAAATATAAACCCTGTCAGCACTGAGCTTTTGTTGTACAGTTCTTGGGAGTCCGTTTCTTGAAGCATAAATCAAGGCACAACGGGTATGGAGTGGACAGTGGGAGACAAGCATATTCTTTTTTTCTTTACGTTTATTTATTATTTATTTTGAGAGAGACAGAGACAGCATGAATGGGGGGAGGGGCAAAGACAGAGGGAGACAGAGAATCCAAGCAGGCTCTGCATTGTCAGTGTGGAGTCCAATGCAGGGGCTTGAACTCAGGAAATTGTGAGATCGCAATGTGGGCTGAAATCAAGAGTTGGACGCTCCCGGGTGCCCAGAGAGACAAGCATATTGTAAGCAAGGAAGAAGTCCCAGGAGAAAAAGAAAAAAAAGTGTAAGAAAGAAGATGAGATAAAAAAGTGGAAAACAGTTCAGGATAAGATGAAAGAATACATAGAAAATTTAAATTAAAAAGTACAAAAGAGGAAAAGATGGGATGCGAAGCACTTTTGAAGTGGGAATTGGGGCTTGTGTACAATGGGTGTACAGAATTTGCCTTTGCCAACCTAGACATACAGGAATGCAAACAGTTACAGATTCACAATGTTATCAGAACTTAACCTTGATTATTTTTGCAATGCTTAACTAATACTTTATAATTATTACCAAGTGAAGACTTTATTAAATACATTTACTATTAAGTTTAAAAACATCTGTAAAAATAAGTACACTTAATGACTGTAACGTACATATAAATGTGTGTGTATATATATATATATATGTATTTTATATATATGGAAAATAATATTTCAGTAAGTACAGTGATCAGGCGTTTTGTTAATAAGTCCTATGGAATAGACTAGAAAGGAAAGTTTCACAATAGTTATTTTCCAGTCATCATATCCTTGTTTCAAGCAGTGAGATGGAGAAGGGGATAAAAAGGGATACATTTGTTCACTTTTTAAAGGCTTCCTGAAAGCCCACAAGTGTCTTTCTGTGTATAACTTAGTCACATGGTGCTGCCTAATTCTGAGGAACAATGGGCCTTCTAGCTGAGTGTTAGTGTCCTAGCAGGGAATCAGTATTCTGGTCACTAAAAGATCGGGAAGACACAGCTTTGTTAGGCATCTACATTTCCCTCCTTCCTGTGTTAAAATGAAGATGTTCTTAGAAAGACAGTGCTTTTGTTACTCATGTAGAATAAATCATAAGTGAGTATTGGAGAAACTAAGGACACTACTCCTGATTTGAAACCTACTCTAGGGGAGAAAGCACTTGAACATCGAACTCTAGGGGAGACAGCATGAAGTAGGGAAAAATGTAAGTCTGAAATAAAAAGGTAGGCTTGGAGAGTATCAAAGGCAATGTAGAACATATTCCTGGAATCAGCTCTACATTGGAACTTTAAAATAATTCTGAAAGTCATCAAGGACAGAAAAGATTTTAAAATACATATCCCAAGATGAGATCTCTTTACTCCCCTTAAAGAAATTCTTTTTGGAGGATATTAAAAATAATGCACTGATTTACAGAAAACTCTAATCCATAGAGAACAATGTCATAAGTGAACATTTTCACTAATTGGCAATAATGGCAATGGTCTCATTCATTAATCAACATATGTAAGTGGAATCAGACTGGGGTGCCTGGGTGGTTCAGTTGGTTAGGCATCGGACTTTGGCTCAGGTCATGATCTAACAGTTCTTGAGTTACAGCCCAGTGTCGGCCTCTGTGCTGACAGCTCAGCTCCTGGAGCCTGCTTCGGATTCTGTGTCTCCCTCTCTCTCCCTCTTCCCTGCTCGCGTTCTGTCTCTCTGTCTCTCAAAAATAAGTAAATATTAAAAATATTTTAAAAATAAGTGGAATTCGGGGCGCCTGGGTGGCGCAGTCGGTTAAGCGTCCGACTTCAGCCAGGTCACGATCTCGCGGTCCGTGAGTTCGAGCCCCGCGTCAGGCTCTGGGCTGATGGCTCGGAGCCTGGAGCCTGCTTCCGATTCTGTGTCTCCTCTCTCTGACCCTCCCCCGTTCATGCTCTGTCTCTCTCTGTCCCAAAAATAAAATAAACGTTGAAAAAAAAATAAAAAAAAATAAGTGGAATTAGACTGTGCATTGGACAGCAATTTATAAAGATTCAACTTGGCCAGGAAACTAGTCCCTTGAACCCGCACGAAACTTTTATATAACAGATATTTAATGGATGGAACACTTAGTCTAACTTGAGTCTCCTAGCATGACACCCTCAAACTGTGGTCTGGTTTTAGCTTTCTGGAACTGGTGGTCATACCTCTGTAAGATAGGAAATTTAATTCCCATGTTCTTTTAGTTCTGAGCTATGAATGTTGCAGTACCAATGAGGAAGGAGCTGTGACAATCATCACAGTATGTTTGAAGCATGTGCACTGGCTCAATCTTTTTCGTTTTACTAAAAAGAGACTAAAAATTTGCAGCTTAGAAAATGTATTAAAAACATTGTTGCATAAATACCCATATCATAAACTCTAAGCAATATAATAAAAGTGGTAAGGAAAACAAAATTATTACATCTACATTATCATAATTCTGCATGTTCTTTTAACATCATTTTGTGCAGAAGACAGTAATCTATAATGTCTTGAATGAGGTGTGGGGCAAAAAACCATATGTCTGTTGAACAAATATAATCATTCTTAGTGATTCTATTAAGCTACATGACAAATGATATATTCAATGGGTTAATTTTTAAATTCTGCATCATCTTTTCTATACATAATTTATTACCATACCTAGCTGAATCAAAAGTGTATCACTTGATTAACATTTACTCTCAATTATGTTAAAAATTCTTTTCTATTTGTATATCTTAGAGTTTCAAAGATGTCCTTCAATAACTTTTTTTTTGCATTCAGTATATATTATAGACATAATATTATAATTTTTGTTCTTGCAGAATACAAATGATTTGGAGAAGAAAGTGGATTGGTGAATAATTTTTCCTTGGTAACTTAGGAAATGGTTTCTTGTAAATATATAGAATATGAATGGCACAAGGGCAAGCTAATACTACATAGGTACAGAAAAGATGACAGAAGGATGGCAGGAGATTTTTAAAAAGGCAGTCATATATACTTCATAAGAAACCAAATGAAATTTGATAAATTAAGGCTGTTCAAATATATAAATCCAGGAAATTATTAGTAAAAGCAATAGCAGGTAAACGTCTAGAAAAGAACCTTTGTGCTCAGGATACCTGGATCCCAGATAGCAGAAGTGTTTAATTACTGAAGTGTTTACCCATTGGCTCTCAGGGTATTGTTTGTAAAAAAGAAGGGATTGATTAGAGTGTCTGACTTTTATTAAATTCTTACACATTGTTTCATTTGATACCTGCAACAATCATATTGAAGGCAATATTATCAGCCTCATTTTACAAATGGAGAACCTGAACTTTAAAGAATGTAAATAAAATGAAGTTCACAAAACAAGCAAACAAAAGAACAGGCCTAGAACCTAAGACTAGTTGAAAGCTTAAGTCCAATTTCTTACCCACTCTAAGGATTGCTTTTTTCTATGCATGACTATTTCTTATTGCCAAGGAAGCCACTGTGCTAAAAGTCCTGGATATAAGTAAAAGAATTTAAAAAACCCACATATTTCAAAGAAAGAAATGTAGTAAGGAGCAGGGAAGCAGCATATGAATTAGTATTTATTTAATAGGTTATAGTTATCAAATTGAAAGTGTGTCACATAACAGAGCATATTGAAACTTCAGATCATGCATTTTTGATGCTTTACCAAATATCTTGACAAATGGTATTTAAAAAGTATTATTTGCAATGTGGAATCTAAAATACTATCAACAAACATTTTGTATTTTTTTACCTTAAAATCCATTGGTCCTTACAAAAAAATGCAATGTATAAAGGTGTTTAATTTCAACAGCAGTGAACTTACTTTCTGGTTATCTTGTATAAGGAGTAAAATATAGGTCCAGAATCTCTCTTGTTTGAGAACTGGCCCTACCAACTGGACAACTTATATGCTACTGCTGAATCTCAATTTATTCATCTTTAAATAGGTAATAAATATAAAACTTACATAATACTGTTGTTGTTTTACACACATCCATACATGAACGATTTTGAAATTCCTGAAGCAAGTTTTTAAAAATAAATTTTAGTTTAAATTATTTTTACTATTATGGACATTGATAAAATGTGAAATATTTTTGGGTGCCTGTGTGGCTCAGTGGGTTAAGCATCTTACTTCGGCTTAGGTCATGATCTCATGGTTCTTGGGTTTGAGCCCCGCATTGGTCTCTGTGTTAAGAGTTTAGAACCTGGATCCCACTTTGTATTCTGTGTCTCCCTCTCTTGATTCTCCCCTGCCTGGACTCTGTTTCTGTCTGTCTCTCAAAAATTAATAAAATTTTAAAAAATAATTTATAAAACAAAATAAAATTTTAAAAAGCGATTCTCTTTTTCATATACAATTTTTTATGCTTATTTATTTTTGAGAGAGAGAGAGAGAGAAAGACAGAGAGTGAGCAGGGCAGGGGCAGAGAGAGAAGGAGACACAGAAGCCAAAGTGAGTTCTAGGCTCTGAGCTGTTAGCACATAGCCTGACGTGGGGCTCGAACCCAAGAACCGTGAGATCATGACCTGAGCCAAAGCAGGACACTTAACCGACTGAGCCACCCAGGCGTCCCTATTTTCTTTAATCATGGCTTGCTTATTTGAAAATAACAAAAACAGTGTTCTAAAAATAGATTATCGGGGTGCCTGGGTAGTTCAGTTGGTTAAGCATCTGACTTTGGCTCAGGTCATGATCTCATGATTTCACGGTTCTTGGGTTTGAGCCTGGTGTGGGCTCTGTGGTGACAGCTTTGGGTTCTGTCTCTCTGTCTCTCTCTCTCTCTCTCTGCCCCTCCTCTGCTCATGCTCTCTCTCTCTCTCTCAAAAATAAACATTTAAAAAAATTAAAAAAATAGATTATCAAAACATTCCTCAATATTGTCAACAGCCTATGAGCTATTTAAGTACAGGACCCCAGGTCCTTCATCTTTGTGTTCCCGAGACCCAGCACTTAGAGGACTCTGTATGAATGTTGATTAAGTAAGTTAATCAAATATCTAATGTAGGTTCACTTAAATCTTTGCATCCAAATATTGGAAAGTTGTTCATCTATAATAATCTAATACTTCTATGATGATTTAAAACTTAGAAATAACTTCTACATATGATCACATGTGCCCTTACTACAACTCCATCAAAAAGGCCTTTGAATTATTAATTCAAATAATATTTACTGAAATTGCCCTATGTACAAGACATTTTACTAGGTGATATTTGCAAGTGAGTTTAAACATGTAAAAGATATAGTCTTTATTCATGAGCTTTTAATCTACGACCTTAATTTGAAACAAGTTGTAAAAATGTATCATGGATTTCCAGTTTCCTGTTCCATATATAGGGAACATTAAAGCGCAATTCCATCCTAACAGCAAGTAAAAAGCTGAAGGGCCTGAAAAATCAACAACTCTTTCTAGATCCGTAGACAGCAGAGGTCACAGGGCAAACCGCAGCCCCTTAGACTGGAGAGAAGACAGGTGAATACAAGATATCATGGCTCACAGAAAACAGACTCAAAGGCAGAAAGCAGTATGGGAACCAGTGCCTGATACAGTGTGGCTGGCTGTCTTGAAAAATTACAAGGTGTACCAGAAGGCAAAACAAACAAACAAACAAACAAACAAACAAACAACAATTTGAAGATACAGAGCAAGCATGAGAGCCAGCCATGGTAGAGATGCTGTAGTTATCACACCAGCAACTTAAAAAAACCTATAATTGATGTACTAAGAGCTCTAATAAACATAGTAGATGACATGCAAGAACAGATGGACAGTGTAAGGAGAGAGATGGACATCCCAAGAAAGAATGAAAAATAAATGCTAGAGATAAATGTATCACGTCACAGGGGAGGCAGAGTAACCGAGTTTCTTGTCTGTAAAGAGATATTTTTTTTTAATTTTTTTTTTAACATTTATTTATTTTTAGGACAGAGAGAGACAGAGCATGAACGGGGGAGGGGCAGAGAGAGAGGGAGACACAGAATCGGAAACAGGCTCCAGGCTCTGAGCCATCAGCCCAGAGCCCGACGCGGGGCTCGAACTCACGGACCGCGAGATTGTGACCTGGCTGAAGTCGGTGGCTTAACCGACTGCACCCCCCAGGCGCCCCTGTAAAGAGATATTAACAACAACTTCTACCTTTGACTGAAATATGTCAAAATTTGCATACATTCATAGGTGTGTGAAAAATCTACATAAACATAGCAGTTGCATCACAAAGATTTTCTCTGTTCCCTTTCAAAACACAACTAATAATAAAGCAATCAAATTGTGTTAGTCTACTAAGACAAAGGCTGGCAGAAGTGAAAACAGCAGGTTTGAAGGAAGGAAAGCGGTGATTACTGAGACATCCAAATGGCAGAAGTTAGAATCTATGTGCTTACAGAGAAGCTTCACAGATCCAGGGGAGAGGTCTAAGGCTTAAGGAACTCAGGTGGTGGGATGAGAGGAAGTCATTAAATATCTATGTAATTCATATCTCTGTTTTTTACCAGTTTCTGCTCTTCTCTTCCTGGACACAAGATAGAACTAACTGCACTTTCTGAACCTCTCATGGATGGTTGGAACCTGAGATTCATCCTGGCTGATTAATTACAGGATAAAGTAATCTATGTCACTTCCAGTCTGAGGGAATAGCCAATGTGGGGCTCTCCAGAGATCTTTCTCCTTTCCAGAATGGTTACCAACAAAATTTAAGATGACTGACGTCCCATCATGATAAGCAGAAATGTAACTTAACCTATGGTAGTCATGCAGCATGATTAAGAAACAAACTTTGGTTATTTTAAGGTTGAAGGCCTGGAATTCTTTGTTACTGCAGCAAAATCTATCCTAACTTGACTGATACAGTTTAGATGTGGGATATGATAAGTCTTCCTCACTGTGCATAATTGGGAAATTCTCTACACCCCCGGGTGAATTCTCTGGAGGGACTGACCTTAAAATGGCTCCTGGGGCCGCCAAGCAGGGTATAGAGTTAGCCATAAGTTAAAGGACTAAAGTCAAGGGTTTATGTGAAATATAACACACTAAGCAGAAGAACTGCTTCTATCCAGCATGAGAAAGCTAACACTCAGATGTGTATTTGCCAGTGAAGGATTTGAAGAATTTTCTGTAGTAACGGACCAACCTCAGAGAAAGGCCTGCAGATACCGATATTGGAAGTTGCCTTAATGAGAAGACCTGCTCATTGCTTTACCGCATCATAGCAGTGTATCTCCCTTCATCCCACATATAGGCACCAGACTGGTCAATGGTGAATAATGAGGTCATTTATTTAAATTAACATTTAAGCAAATAAAAAGAATGCAAGATGTCCGAATGCACTCTGAGTATGTTAGACATTGTTTTGTGAATATTTGTTTCAATTATAGTTTCATGCATCTGTATACTGGGATACAATGCAAAATGTACTTATTAGTAGGACTGGTAGATTTAGCAAATAAAAATTCAGGATGCCGAGGAAAATTAGAATTTGAATGTAAATTTTGGAAATTAAGGAGATGATAGGCTTTAAAAATCAATAAAGACATTTAAAAATCAACAAAAAAAGTTGCAAGATTTGGTTGAAAAAACAACTCTTGTTTTGCTTTTTTTTTTTTTATCACTGACTGACTTATTTTAGAACTGGAAGTTTGTGCCACTTGAAAGTAAAACAAAACAAGTAAGAGTCTGCAATATATGTAAGTAAAGTCATTATGCTGCACGCTTTAAACTTGCACAGTGCTATATGTCGACTATATCTTGATAAAATTGAAAGAGAAAAATAAGAGAAGAACAAAAACCAAAACATGGAGAAATATCACAGGGGGAACAGGGAGATAGAGTGTCTGTCCAGTGTAAAGAGGCTGAGGTGGAAAATTATCAAAGAAAGAATACAGGATATTGCCCAAACTGAAAACATGAGTCTTATAGACATATAGACTATGTCCCATACTACAAAAGGTAAACCACCGATGTTATATCATATCACCATGGACATTTTTTTAACATTAAGGATTTAAAAAAAAGCCCCTCAAGTAAGACAAAGACTTGTCTCAGGCAAAGGCTCAAGAAACAAAAGTGAGTAAGAATCCTTAACTTTATGAGAAGATAGTAGAGCAATACAATATTATGCAATAAAAAATGTTTTAAAGTCTAGATTTCAACACACACACACACACACACACACACACACACACACACACCATTTATTGTGTCACTTGCTACCATGGATTTTCTGCATCTATAGGACGCTTCATTTTGGAAATAGTTAAATGTCATTTTATCCTACATAATGGGTAAGACATGATCAAGAATAACTGAAATCACTGTTTCTGGTATGAATTTTATATTATATTGCTTTTAAATTTCTTCATAACTTTTTCTGTTTTATTCCTATCTTGAATGAATTGTGTTAATAAACTTTATTGACCTATGTCTATAATGTACAATGTCAAATCCTATAGTTGGTAATCTTTGGACTAGATCACATCATCAAAGTCATTTATTTCTATTACACTTTAATTTGGACAAATGATATTTCATTTGCAGCTTTAGGTGCATATGGATGTTGTTGCTATAGGTCTGTGGTAAGGTCTCCAATATTAAACTTGTCCATTCATTCAGACTGTTACACTATCACTGCTCACACACACATAATAACTATATTGACCTCAATAACTTCACTGGCTTCTCTTTGTTGTAAAGCTTATCATTCTCCCCTGCTGACGGCGTAGAGATTTCTAATCTTTCATTTGCATTAAATCTATAGCATTTTGGATTTTTTAATAACAAGGAAACTGTATGTGACAGAAATTATTCTTCCACATGCACTGTGTAAAATCTTACCCATCCCAAACTTTATTTGCCCTTCACAAATCATGTTTTGGATATATATTAAAAGCTAATGAAACAGTGGTGTATAAGCCACCTGAATGTCCTCTAAAAATGCTTGTGTGTATGTCTGGAATTTCTTTACATCATTTATCACTACCACTGCCACCACGCCAGCTGAATTGCCATCGCCCCTCATGGGACGACTGCCGTTGTTTTATGGAAACCTACAAGCAGTTTCTATGAATGCTGTTCTTGTGCTCAGAAACTCTTTTCTTTTCCACCTGCTTAAGTCCCGCTCGCCGTCCTCATCTCAACTCAAGGGTCATTCATTTCCTGGTCACTTTGACTTGGTGAAATGCCTTTACTACAGGATCTTGAAAAGTGGACTTCTTTTGCAATATACTTGTCCACAAAATATTTTGTCATGTGTGCAAGGATTAGTCTGTGTTTATTCAGCACATGAATTTAATACATATTTATTGAATCAATGAATAATAGTTTAGTTTAATAATTAAATTATAATTGTTAATATGTGTCTTCTAAAGCTAAAGTTCAAGTGCTGCATTGTTTTAACTTACTATCACAGGCAAATCAATTTAATTGTTTTTCTAATATTCAGACAAAATAATTACAAACAGATCTTATGAATTTCCTTTATTTACATCCCATGGTACATTATAGTCATTAAAACCTTTCTTTCTATTTAAGAGGTAAGCATCCTGAAAACATAACTTTCTTAAATCATTTTATTTTATTATGTTTATGATGATAAGTGTGTTATTAATCCCTATCCCCTATTTCCCTCATTGCCCCACCTACCTCCCCTCTGATAACCATCAGTTTGTTCTCTATAGTTAAGAGTATATTTCTTGGTTTATCTCCCTCTCTCTCTCTTTCTGTCTCTCTTTTTTCCTTTGCTCATTTGTTTTGTTTCTTAAATTTTACATGTAAGTGAAGTTACATGGTATATGTCTTTCTCTGACTGACTTATTTCAGTTAGCATAATACTCTAGCTCCATCCACATCATTGCAAATGGCAAGATTTCATTCTTTTTCATGGGTTAATAATATTCCATTATATATATACCACATTTTTGGTATCCATTCATCTATTGATGGACAATTGGGCTGCTTCCATATTTGGCTGTTGTAAATAATGCTCTAATAAACATAAGGATGCATGTATCTCTTTGATTTAGTGTTTTTGTATTTTTTGGGTGAATATCTAGTAGTGTGATTCCTAGATCACAGGATAATTTTATTTTTAGTTTGGACTAAAACTATTTTATTTTTAGTATGGACTGTTTTCCACATTGGTTGCACCAATTTGCATTCCCACCAACAGTGCACATCAGTTCTATTTCAGATTAGGGTCAAGCTGTGACACTGACAATCATTCAGAGCCCTAGCCTCCTCTTGATCTGAATATGCTGTGATCAAGGAGCAAGGTAAGTTTTATACAATGGACAAGAAATAAACAGAAAGAAATAAATGATTGAATTATTGCCATTCAACAATAGCAGTTGAGCATTCCAGTATCTTCTGTCAGAAAAAAGAAATGAATCAAATTGATATCTTCTCACAAAACTTACAAATTTGCAGAATAAGTGATTCATAAAAAATGATAATATATAGTAGCAAGTTATACAGGTGTCCTATTATCTGAGGATGTTACCATTTTTACTTCATGTTTCCAGTAATTTTCTTTTAGGAAAAATTGCATTCCTGGTTTTGAAAGTTTAGGGACTCTTTTGGACTAAAAATGAGGTACTAATATATGCCTCCCCTAAAGCTCGTCCCACACTCTACATTCTGAAATATTGACAGTCTTCTCTGTGTCTTTGTTTTTTTAAGTTTATCGAGAGAGAGAGAGAGAGAAAGAGAGAGAGAGAGGGAAAATGGGGAGTGGCAGGCAGAAGAGAGAGAGAATCCCAAGCAGACTCTGTATCGTCAAGAGTGGAGCCTCATGTGGGGGTTGAACTCAACAAACTGCGAGATCATGACCTAAGCCGAAATCAAGAGTCAGATGCTTAACCAACTGAGCCACCCAGGCACTCCTTCTCTATGCCTTTAAATCCCTGTATCTTCAAATTAAAGTTGATTGCTTTCATGGAATGGTGTCTGCCCACTGTTTAGCATTAATAAGTGAATGATATATTCTTTTAATTGTGTTTGCGAATCTGAATTTTATAGAACACTTTCTCTCCACCCCTTTATTATCCTTTTTTGCATGTGTTCAGGGTAAATGCTGGAGGGGTTCCAATTTTGAAGTGTTAAATTATCAAGTGAAATCATAAGAGCAATTTATAAAACAGATAGCTGGAAATTAAAATACAAAAACCGCTCAAGGTAAAATTCGTGGGGGGAACTCTCTTGTCACCACTGCGAGACCCTGCAGAACAGATGGAACCAACTCTCCAGCTTCTGCTTGGGTACCTGCTGTTTAATTATACCCTAATTAATTAAAGGAAAATCTCCTGTGTGGTTTCAATAGTAGTGAGCAGGAGGGCAGTCAGAAAGAGACACTTGAATTCAAAAGACTTCAAAATTAACACTAAGAGGCTCAGGAAAAGCAGTTACTGTTTACTCATTGTGGTCATTTTCCAAAAGCAGTTGTTAAAACAACAAATTGACTCTCTTACATCCAAAAGAATACATAGTATGTCTTCTTTTCAATGTCAAAGCTCTGTAAATATTTTATTACTATTTTAAGGCTCACTAATAATTTTTTAGTAAACACATGAGGACTTTTAGGACCAGAATAGCATGCATAAAGTTAAACTCAATGTGCTTCTTTAGTGGTTATTTTTTATGAAAAAAAAAAAAGGAAAAAGGAAAGGAAAAGAAAGCTTACACACTCTTGTGCTTTATGAAACTTGTTTGGCAAATATTACTTCCAGGTTTAAGGTTTCACCCACTTAATGTCTCAGCCAACTGCCTGCAAAAGTAGCAAGTAAATACAAGTATAACACATCTAGACAAATGGAATGCTAGTGGGGAGCTATTGTACTAATCAGGTGTTCAGTAACAATTCGTGCGTGGCCTTGCCATCCACATTCTGTGTTTACTTATGCACACACACTTGTTCTTCTGGCTCTCTGAGTTTCTCTTCTTTAACACAGATGTCATTAGAGTATTATAAGCCTTTTGGCTAGCTATATAAAGACATCAAGACATTTTTTGTAGAAAACCAATCAACAGATAAAGAGCCCATTGGTAACCTGCATTAGATAGGGCTGTGTAGATGTTCATGCATCTGTTGGAAATGTCATCAACTGGTAGAGCAACCCATGAACCCAAGGCATATTTGCTAAAATGAATCCTGTATTCATCAACTGTTATTTTACATGTGGCCTTGAAAACATTAAATAATATATTTATTTAAATAACTGAATTAAATTTAATAAAAATAAATTAAATAAACTTAATTTAGAGGCATTTAAATAAATTAATTAAATTATATAAAGATTAATATTTAATGATATATATTCTATTTGTTTATACTTATTTGCTTTATAAATAAAATATTAAATATAAATAATATGTAAATATTATATATAGGTTTATTCATTATTTCCTTCTTAAGTAGACTTCATAAGGTAGTAAAAAATCCAATCTCACACAACTTCCAATGTGCTTATAGGGATTAAGTCAATTTTATTAAGCCAGATAAAAACACACACACCAGATCTGGATCTATAGTAAGTATGCATGCAATAGATTTTCATTCTCTTTGTTATTTATAGGTTTATATTTGGGAATTGTAAAGGATAAAATTACTGAGTTTGAAATATAATTGTCGTTGTAGGAAGGCTATTTGAGATCATTCATTAATATTAACATGAATTATTGATACTACTAGTGATTTAGGTGGATTGAGACTCAAGAGTTCTTTTTTGCTCCACGTAGGAACCTGGGAAAGAAGTTAAGCTTTTACATTAATGTGGCCTTGAAACATGCAGTAAAAAAATCTCTTAGTTGTTGGGGTGCCTGGGTGGCTCAGTGAGTTAAGCAGTTAACTTCAGCTCAGGTCATGGTCTCATGGCTCATGGGTTCAAGCCCTGTGTTGAACTCTGTGCTGACAGCTCAGAGCCTGGAGCCTGCTTCAGATTCTGTCTCCCTCTCTCTCTGCCCCTCCCCCACTCGAGCTCTGTCTCTTTCTCTCTTAAAAATAAATTCACATTAAAAAAAATTTTAAAAATCTCTTAGTGTAAGGAATATTAGTGGGGAGTTACTTTTCCTGTTTATGAATATATTGCACATAGAGTAGTACTAAGAATCCCCAAATAATAGCTCATAAGTCAATTATATGTATGTTTGGATATGATCTTGTCTGACCACTATATGATGTACTATATGATACATATATGGAAAGAGAAATTGCCAGGCCAGTTATTTGACCACTGGCATTTTGATTATTTTTAAAAATATAGGTTTGTTTTTTAAAACAGCATTATTAAGGTATAATTCATATACAAAATCTGTGCATAGTTAATGTGTACAACATGATGAGTTTGGACAGATGCAGACACCTGTGAAATCATGGCCATAATCAAGGTAATAAACACACACGTCTCCCAACAGTTTTCTTGGGTCTTCCTCTTTTTTAAATTTTTATTTAAATTCTAGTTAGTTAACATACAGCGTAATACTGGTATCTGGAATAGAATTTAGTGATTCATCACTTACATATAACACCTACTGCTCATCACAGCTAGTGTCCTAACAGCCATCACCCATCTAGCCCATCCCCCACCCACCTCCTTTCATCAACCCTCAGTTTTTTCTCTGTAGTTAAGAGTCTGTTATGGGTTGCCTCCTTTTCTCTCTTTTTTGAGAGGGTGGGGAGGGGATGTCTTTCTTTTTGTTGTTTTTGTTTCTGTGGTGTGGACAACTTGACATGAGATCCAACTTCTTAACAAATTTTTAAGTGTATATATTAACTAGAGGTGTTAAGTTGTGCAACAGGTATCTAGAACTTTTTCATCTTGCATAACTGAAACTTTGTACCCACCAAACCACAACTCCTAGTTCTCCACCCCCCCTCCCCCGGCATGCCCCAGCCCCTGGCAACAGCCATTCTATTCTCTGCTTCTATAAATTTGACTATTTTAAATGCTTCATTTAAATGGAGTCACGTAGTTTTTATCCTTCTGTGCCTTAGCACAATGTCCTCCAAGTTTATCCGTGCTGTTGCAAATGGCAGGATTTTCTTATTTTTAAAGACTGAACAATATTCCATTGTATATGTATGCCTTTTTTTCTTTATCCATTCATCTGTGATTAATTTTCAACTTCCAAAAGTAAAATGAGAACCAGCGTATGTTGGGGAAAATCACAAATAAAGCACAATAGAAAACAGTATGAACTTAAATGTGAATTTGCTTATTAAGCATGATATGGATATGTCCAGATAATTGATCTTCGTATTGTTTGGTAGAATGCCGTCAACTATATTTTACTGTCTGTTTTGTTGTCATTAATGGGATTCGAAGCAAGAGGTATATCATGACCTAGAAGGAATTCAGATTGATAACTCTTCGAGAAAATGCATTTGTGGTACAAGAATAATACATGGGTAGAGAGAAAAAATAGGACAGCTTTATTCTATACCTCTTTCTGGCAAAAGTCAAAACTATATTTATCTGGGGGGGCATATGTAATAATAATAATAATAATAATAATAATTTCCACTTTAAAATATCTATGCATTCTAATTACATTTCCCTTTTCTTTAGAACTCTAGTTCTTTAGAACTCTAAAATTTCTTTAGAATTTTAGTATCCTAATGAGGTATCTAGGTGCCTGTCCAGTCTCAGGCCCTGAAGGAGATAACTTAGCCTGATTTCTAAATGGCAGTTTCTCACTAACTAAAACTGCTAATCATGCTTCTCTGGGGTTTTGCTGCTATGTGCAGCACCTCTGATTGCTTCATAACACAAGGATTCCAGAGGAAAGGTGGTCATGATCTTTGAGTCATTTTCTCCATATCCCGACACTGGTCACCTATTTGGTTGATGGTTCATTTCTCTCTGAAGAAAAAGGACAAATTTTTGGAGGAAGCCCAATAATTCTGAAATATGTACAAGAAGCCTTTTCAAGCTACCGCATTTGGGACTTCAGATGAAACTTATGCACTGATAAACCTGATTTCTCTGGAAAATGTGTGTAAGTACTAATCTTTACATAATGTCCCCAAATCAGGGATTCTCCCCTATCTGGAAGACAGTATTTTACTAACTCTTCTTACAGGAGAGAGTGGGAGAGGGTGGTCGCAGTGAGGAAGGAAGGAAGGAGAGAAAAAGAAACAACCCAGAAAACTACAAAGAGTACAGATAAAGAAGAAATCATCTTCAGACTTCCCCAAAACCTCTTCTTGTCTTTTCTCTTATATCTGGTATTAACCAAGGTCAGAATATCTTAAATACCTTTCATTATCGGCTCAGCATGGGCTGGTCTGCCATGGTTTGAAGTGTTATATGATTTCTGAGCATAAACTGAGCTGTCTTTACTCTGGAGCCTGGCTTCAATGAATTTTTCATTTAATTTTTCTTTAGAAGACCATCAAGACCTTTGCTGTTAGAACATAAGGGAGGCTATATCGAAGTCTCGTTGTCAATAGATTTATTTCCCAATTCCATTTTCAAAACACATTCTCATCATGTATTCAAGTTTTTCAGACTCGATCAAACTGCTTCCTCTTTGTAGTAGTGAGAAAAATTATTAATTCATTTTCATAGAAACCAAGAAAATTTACATGGAAAAATTTACTTTTTTTTTTCTTTCTCACTCTCCCCTTTTTTATTTTTAGTAAGCATGATCTATTCAGTTCTTCATAACTTGATTAATTCATTAAGTGTGAATGACTCATGGGCTGTTGGGGGAGAAAAGTTTACAGATTAAAGAATTTCTTATTGTATCCTAATAGAGGTGTGGAAGGTATAATTACCCCTACCCTTCCAAATTGATCCCTCCCCCCACCCCCATTTTATTTTTTAGAGGGCCACTCTGAATTATATCATCCTATTGGTTTCATTTAATGGGAAGCACTGGCAAGAGACTGGAGGGCAGACAGAGAAGGAGCCTTTGGGATTTCTCACTTGTTCCTTTGATTTTGGAGTTTCAATTTTGACAGGACCTACATTATTTCCTGACTACAGATCTAGCCACTCAGCCCCTTCTCCCAGGCTCAAGCTCTCACTGCATTCCAGGAGCACACTTTCTCCTCTGGCCCCTTCAGGGCTAGAGGTAGCGTTTCTCCATGGCTGCTAATCTCTGCTTATTCTAGTAGCTCATGTTGGCTTCCTAAATCCTGCCCAAACCTCCATAAATTGTCTTTTGTGAGCGTCTCTTCATTTGAACCATTTGATTTAAATTTGTTTTCTGTTGGGGCCTTGACTTATGATAAAAAGAACAACATCAATACCAATAATCTAGGACATACAGAATACTTACCACATGTTGGATATTATGCTAAGTGTTTCATATGTGCTATTTAATTGAATCTCTCAAAAGTTCTTCTCTCTCTTTATAGGGATTAAATTCGGGTATAGAAAGGGCATCATCACTCAAAGTCTACCCAGCTAGTTAGGGGGCATCAAGACTCTAAACCTCGTCTGTCTGACTACAGAGCCCTTGCTGTCAATCACTAACTTTTCTCATCTCAAAAATAGTGATAATAACTCTTCCCCCATGGGGTTGCTGCAAATACTGAGTGAAATTAGATGTGCAAAGTGATTAGCCTAGTGCGTAGTACATAATAAACACTCAACAAAATTAGTTACTAATTTTGCTGTTATTATTCTTATTATATTCCTTTCAAGGTAGCATCTGATAAGTGGTCTAAAATTGGTGTAAACAAAAATCTGTTAATAGGCAGTGAGTCATTTTGTCTTATTATTCCCCACCGGATTGCTCTAGATTGTAAACTATTTTTTGATGAAGGCTACAACTAAGGCTAGGCCAGCGGTTTGCCTGGTTAAATCAATAACTTCCCTCAGAATGAAATAGCTCACTCATAAAAAAAAAGGGGGGGGGAGAGAATAATCATTTATTCCATATCTATACTGAAGAACAGAGAAAGAGAACAAAGAAATGAGAACACACTTTATAAGCTTTGAAGCGATATACAATGATCATGTATTATGAATATCAATTTCATAAATACTGGTTGACTGATTATCTTAAGCCTATTTTGAAAGAAAGGAACACAGAGTGTTGTATTCATTTTCCAGAAAGACCATGCATTGTTCCCCGGAGCCTCAAAATAAAGACTTCTGGATGAAAATTTATCTTTTTTTTTCCCCAGCACCCTCTGCTTACGTGCCAAACCTTGGCACGTTAAAAGTCATTTTTCTTATGTAACCTCTGTAATCATGGGGCAGTGCCAGTGGCAAAAAGCACAATCTAAATTGAGATGCAAATCAGCAGGTTCTAAGCAACAGCAAATATTCAGAGATGCTTTTGCCGTTGTGGCTCTCAGTGCAGAGGATCTGAGGACAGCAGCTGCGTCCCTGTCTTGGTTGCTGTCAGTCACGTGAAGGTGTGAAGGCCCTATTTAACCCCGTGCTCTCTGACCAATGATGTTGGGAATTCACGCATCATTCAGTACCTCGTACATGTTCAGAGTTCACATCAATACAGGAGGTCGCCACGAACAAGCTGTGCAAAAATTTTTCTCATGCTTAGGCTATTGAAAATTATTTTTCAGCAAAATTGACTCCACCCCTCCAATTCTGTTTTCAATAAATTATGATGCTTTCACTTTTTTTTCCCCTAGAGAATAAGAAATATTGCCTTCTTCTCCTTTTATTGCTTTAAAATGAGAGATGATGAGAGGTAGGGGCACCTGGGTGGCTCAGTTGGTTAAGTGTCTGACTTCGGCTCAGGTCATGGTCTCACAGCTTGTGGGTTCGAGCCCTCTGTCCGGCTCTGTGCTGACAGCTTGGAGCCTGGAGCCTGCTTTGGATTCTGTGTCTCCCTCTCTCTCTCTGCCCCTTCCCCACTCATGGTCTGTCTCTCTCTTTCTCTCTCTCTCAAAGATAAATAAAAGTTAAAAAAAATTTTTTTTAAAGAAATGGTGAGATGTTACTAAAAAAGTAGTGCAATTTTGAAGAAGCCAACTCTTCCCTCCTCATTTTCATTCACCCCTATTTCTCCCATTTCTGTTATCTCTAGGCAAACAATTAAATGATTACACAAATAAAAATCCTCTACCCAGTAAAATAGTTACTTCACAAAAAACTTTACAGAGAAAACTTTCATTTTTAAAATGAATACACTAATAGACAAGTGATGTGTAATATTTAATTTGGCTTCATCTCCTGATTTTCTAAATTTAGGATACACTAATTTCTTTTAGGCCTCAGGCCACAAAATCTAGTATTTTCTGTCATGAATAGTGTGTTCTCTTGCCTCGGGATGGGCATGTAAAAATACCTGTTCCTTATAATGGATGCTTATCTACAGGAATAACTAAGGGTGTTTAAAGGGTTACTGGCAGAAACTTCACATAGTACCACCTAAACATTTCCCTGAATCTTCTCTCAGTGAAATAAAATTTCAAGGAAATCTCAGGTGATTTTAGAGATGCTGTAGGAGATTTTTTTGGGGGTCCCTTTATTCTCTATATATCAATATAAAATTCTCTCCATTGAACTTTTCTGCTTTTGAAGTGTGTAACATCAGTGTATTTCCATTGAGGATAAAAAGAACTTTAAAAATTTCAGTGTGCCTTTCTTTGGGGTTTACTCTCTAATATAAACTCACAAGAAGAAATATAATACTTATTTATATTAACTTACAGAGAGCTATTGATTTAAAAAATAAAACTCATTAATCTTTTAACATCAGCACTTGCTGCACATAAGTATTGTTTACAAATCATTTATATTTTAATAAAGGTATTAGGATCAGTAAAGAAGAGACAAAGAAATTTCAAACTAAAATTTTAGGGTCAGCTGAAATTCAAAAAACAATTAGATATATTTACAAAACTGTGCAGAAAACAAGTCAATGTTGGATATTGGGATTTAATTCACAAAAGTTATTTGCTGCCATAATTAGTTATTTCACCTCTTATAAAAATATGTCACCAAGTGAATTATACAAATAAATAACTCACTCCTATGACTCATGGATAGAAAACATTTATCAGATATGTACAGACTACTTTACTAAAATAAAATTACCACACTTTTTCTGCTATTATGTCCTGCATACTTTTTATTCCATGGTATCTTATCTCTATAAATTATCCCTGTATATAATAATAATAGGGATATCTTCCCCATATATAATAATTTTATTCCATGATATCTTCCCTATATAATACTCCTTATTTTTTGCTTAACTGATAACTCATTTAGTCTGTAGTTTCTCTAAACTGGCAGTTTATGTCTAGAGGTGTTATTAGATTTAAGATCAGTTTAGGGGAGCAATACATCTCTAGAGGTGGTTATGTGGACTTTCTAGTAGGTGAGCTCATGAGGCACATACCCCTCCCCGGTTATCAAACTTAGAAATTCAGCTTTATCTTTTCGTCCCTGGCGAATTTCCCCGACAGCACTTCACCCTACTAACTTTAGAATTATAAATGAAGAAAAATTGTTTCATTCAAGTTTATAAATGGTAATTTTAAATGCCAATGTCTTTCCTCTACTTTTTAGCTATGATTCTCCTTTTAAAAGCATGTCATCAAGAGTATGGTTGGTTTTTAATACCAACCAAAATGAAAATAATGGTAAATATACATTCTTTTCCTTATTAATCAGTTTTAGAATGATGTGCTGATGCCCTAGGAACTTTCAATGCTGACCAGTGAGAGTATTTCTGTTATTATTAAGAGCTCTTAGACTTTTACACAGTTGACATGATTCAATTTTTGTAGTTGTTTTCGTTATGATCCTTCAATTGTTCCATCTGATGCCAGTGGAAGCTGATTCTAGCTGACACTTTTGACATGATCACATTAATCTTTGAGAATTTCCTTATTTCTGGAAGAATAAACTACTTCAGGTTCATCTTGCACATTTAGTACCTTAGACCTGGAACCAAGAATTTCTCCAAGCTCCCTGATTATTTTATTGAGAAATAATTTCAGATTAAATTATCAACACTAGAGTTGCCCATCATGACTTGGGTTTTAGAATAAACAAAGTTGGAAATACACATTTTTCAGGAGAAAATATATGATATTTTCACTTTTTTTTCAATCTAGTAGGTGGGAAATGGTATCTCAGTGTGTTTCATTCAGATCTCTCCTATTTTAATAAAGGCTGAAGTTTTTTCCCCCTCATATATCACAGGATTATTTGCATATTTTAAAAATCAATGATATATTTATATCATTTGCCCATTTTCAAAAGCTCCTAATATGTTAGGAAATAAGTGACTTGTGATTTGTCTTTTTTGATTTTTTTAACAATGCATAAGTGTTTTTTTTATTTGTTTTTTTTTTTCATTTTGATAATAGTGGACTGTAATATGAACTGAAATATCTACCTGAAAACAGGTGGTAAATTTTTAAAAAAGTATATGAAACATCTGCTCTAAAAGATTCACAGATTGTGAATAATTTGGAAGTCAGGATTCAAGAAAAAAAAAAAGTCAGCCAGGAGGGATGAACCTGGTAACAGGAGCAATTGTTCTGCAAGATGCCTCTGCCAATTCCTAAAGCATGGCTAATGGGCAGAAAGATCCACTTTCCATGTCAGAGGGAAAACAAAAGCATTGGAATTCAGGGCCTGCCTGGAGTTAGCCAAACTGTGAAGGCTGAGGGCACAATACTCCACAAGACCACCCTCATGTCAGACACCAACTGCACGTTCAGAGAGTCCTGAAATCACCACCTCAGTTTTGATAATTCTCTAGAAGGACTCTGAGAACTCTAAGAAAGCTATTTTACTCATGGTTATGTTTTAACACAAGAATACAATTTAAAATCAGCCAAAGAAGAGATGCATAGGGCAGAGTCTGGGAGGGTTCTAAATGTGAAGCATCCATTGTCCTCTCTTGTGGAATTAAGACATGTTACTCTCTTGGCATCAATGTAAGGCAACACATATAGAGTATTGCCAACCAAGGAAACTCACCTGATTCTCAGTGTTCAGAGATTTTATTGGGGCTCTATTACATAGGTATGGTTGATGGGTTAATTGCCAACATGGTTGAGCCTATTCTCCAAAAGTATGACCCAAAGCCCCTACCGTAAATCCCATGATTCATCTTTTAGGCCTGGCTAGCTCTATCCTAAGACTATAGGGTACAGTTGGTTCCACTATGATATCCAATGTGGCCAGCAACCACTCCTATAAAGAAAGATATGTTATCTCCTAGAAGCTGATGACATGACCTCTTTTTTAAAAAAGTCTGAATTCTTTACTACACAAGGGCTCAAAAGAAACTCTGGTATACCTCCCAGAGTGAGATTGTGAAAGTCCACATTCTTTGGAATAAGAATGAATAAATTTGGAAGTGTCCTTATAGGAACTGAGGGCCTACAGAAATTCAAATTAATTCTGATAATTGAATTAACTGATATGTAATTGCTACTGCCCATAGCCACTTACCAGAAAGAAACTCAAATACCATACAGAAGAATGTAATAACAAACACTCAAACTATTTTTATTAAACGAAGGGGAGCCTGGGTGACTTGGTTAAGTGTCCAATTTCGGCTCAGGTCATGGCCTCACAGTTTGTGGGTTCAAGCCCCATGTTGGGCTCTGCACTGACAGCTCAGAGCCTGGAGTCTGCTTCAAATTCTGTATCTCCCTCTTTCTCTGCCCCTCTCCCACCCTCACTCTGTCTCTCTGTCTCTCAAAAATAAAAAAAAAAAATTTAAAAATTAAAAAAATAAAAATATTAAATGAATATAACCAATTAAGAATAATCAGGCATAAAAAAACTCAAGGTAATCAGGGCGCCTGGGTGGCTCAGTTGGTTAAGCGTCCGACTTCAGCTAAGGTCATGATCTCACAGTCTGTGAGTTCGAGCCCCATGTTGGGCTCTGTGCTGACAGCTTAGAGCCTGGAGCTTGCTTCGGATTCTGTGTCTCCTTCTCTCTCTGACCCTTCCCTGATCATGCTCTGTCTCTCTCTGTCTCAAAAATAGATAAAAACATTAAAAAAATAAAAAAAAAAACCTCAAGGTAATAATCACAATTTAAAACAAATAAAATAGACAGTAGGAACAGATCCATAGGGTATTCAGAAAATAAATACAGATAAAGACAAACACTGGACTTAAAAATCTATGCACACTAAATGAAATATTAGACAATATTCAGAACTTTTGAAGAGAACCAGAACCACAAAAATTAAACAATGGAAAAGTTAAAATTATATATACAAATGCAACCTTAGAAATTAAAATGCAAAATTTAGTGGAAAGGTTTATAGAAGGTAAGTATAAGGGAAGAAAGAATTGGTAAACTAAAAAAAGTACAGAAGAAAATATCCAAAATGAAGTATATAGAGACAAAGGTATGTGAAACGTACCAACCTACATACATAAATATTAGACATGTCATACTGGAATGACTTCAGAAGAATGTAGAAGGTGGAGCCTTACCATCAGGGTTTCTGTACTTTTCTAAGACTCTTTTGTTCAATACATGGAAGAAGTTAATATGTGTGAAAACACCCTAAAACCAGCATTGTCTGATGATTGCTGGCATTCTTCCTCAAAATATAGATAGTGATTTCCAGGCATGATTGAGAGTATTGACTATAAGTTCCAGAGTATTCAACTTTAGCTTTGAAGTTAAGTTCATTAAAAAAAAAATAAAAAAAAGGAAAAAAAATTCTCATTTTATGGCTATGCTTAGAATGCTGGTCAGCTATTCTAGAACTAGAATTTCTAGAATTGTTTTTGCTATATGTTTGTTGGTACCAAGAAAATGTAGGAAATTTGAAAGGTGGAAGGAAAGCAGCATTTTCTGTGTTTGGATGGTTGGTGCAGAGCACCAAATACTCCTAAAGCTCACGCATGTGGGATTGAACTAATGGCTTAACATGCTGGCCTTTGTGCCAGTAAACACTTTAGCTCACCCAGATTCCACAGGACCTGCTCTTTCAGTGTATTTTACCTTTGGCACAGGTATATGCAGATTGGTGGAGAAGATGTCAGCTTCTTCAAAGCTTCCTCATGGTCAAGATTGCAGGTAGTGAGGGACAGATTCTAGTTTGTCCTCATTGATTCTAGTTGGCCCAACCTCTCCCTGCTTCCTGTGCAGCTTTCCTTCCCTACTGCTGTCCTGCTAACATACAGTAACTTGTAATCTGCCATCAGTTGCAGAGGCAACAGCTTTCTATAAACTTCTTCACCAAGAACTACAAATACAGAAGATCAAAACTTAAAAAAAAATCTGTTCGTGGTTTGCTCCTTGCTAAAACCATAACTGATACTGGAATTGATACTAAAGTAGTTCTAGGGAAATAAAACCTTAAGGATGGATTATATACATATTTTCTGGGATATCTGGAATTGATTTGCTAATATTGAAATTAACTATATTAATAACCCTGTTGCAAGTGATAAGGGGGACATTATTAGTCCATGCCATATAATGGCAAAGCAATTGCTTAAATGATTAAGAAGACACCCAATGGGGAATGATGTTGAGCATCTTTAAATGTGCCTGTTGGCCATCTGGATGTCTTCTTTAGAGAAGTGTCTATTCATGTCTTCTGCCCATTTCTTCACTGGATTATTTGTTTTTCGGGTGTGGAGTTTGGTGAGTTCTTTATAGATTTTGGATACTAGCCCTTTGTCTGATATGTCATTTGCAAATCTTTTCCCATTCCATCAGTTGCCTTTTAGTTTTGTTGATTGTTTCCTTTTCAGTGCAGAAGATTTTTATCTTCATGAGGTCCCAATAGTTCATTTTTGCTTTTAATTCCCTTGCCGTTGGAGATGTATCAAGTAAGAAATTGCTGCGGCTGAGGTCAGAGAGGTTTTTTCCTGCTTTCTCCTCTAGGGTTTTGAGGGTTTCCTGTCTCACATTCAGGTCCTTTATCCATTTTGAGTTTATTTTTGTGAATGGTGTAAGAAAGTGGTCTAGTTTCATTCTTCTGCATGTTGCTGTCCAGTCCTCCCAGCACCATTTGTTAAAGAGACTGTCTTTTTTCCATTGGATATTCTTTCCTGCTTTGCCAAAGATTAGTTGACCATACTTTTGTGGGTCCAATTCTGGAGTCTCTATTCTATTCCATTGGTCTATGTGTCTGTTTTTGTGCCAATACCATGCTGTCTTGATGATTACAGCTTTATAGAAAGTCTTCTCACGCCAGAGTGGCTACAATGAACAAATCAGGAGACTATAGGTGCTGGATGTGGAGAAACGGGAACCGTCTTGCACTGTTGGTGGGAATACAAACTGGTGCAGTCTTTCTGGAAAACAGTGTGGAGGTTCCTCAAAAAATTAAAAATAGACCTACCCTATGACCCAGCAATAGCACTGCTAGGAATTTACCCAAGGGATACAGGAGTGATGATGCACAGGGGCACTTGTACCCCAATGTTTATAGCAGCACTTTCAACAATAGCCAAATTATGGAAAGAACCTAAATGTCCCTCAACTGTTGAATGGATAAAGAAGTTGTGGGTTGGGGCGCCTGGGTGGCTCAGTCTGTTGAGCAACCAACTTCAGCTCAGGTCATGATCTCACACTCTGTGGTTTCAAGCTCCGCGTCGGTCTCTGTGCTGACAGCTCAGAGCCTGGATCCCACTTCGGATTTTGTGTCTCCCCCTCTCTCTGCCCCTCCCCTGCTCATGCTCTGTCTCTGTCTCAAAAATAAATAAAAACATTAAAATTTTTTTAATAAAAAAAGAAGTTGTGGTTTATATATACAATGGAATACTACTTGGCAATGAGAAAGAATGAAATATGGCCTTTTGTAGCAACGTGGATGGAACTGGAGAGTGTTATGCTAAGTGAAATAAGTCATACAGAGAAAGACAGATACCATATGTTTTCACTCTTATGTGGATCTTGAGAAACTTAACAGAAGACCATGGGGGAGGGGAAGGGGAAAAAAGAAGTTAGAGAGGGAGGGAGGCAAACCATAAGAGACTCTTAGGGTTGATGGGAGGTGGGAGGGAGGGGAAAGTGGGTAATGGGTATTGATGAGGACACCTGTTGGGATGAGCACTGGGTGTTGTATGGAAACCAATTTGATGATAAATTTCATATTAAAAAAATTAAAAAAAATAAAGTGTCACAAAAAAACAAAAAAATAAAATGTAAAAAAAAAAAGAAGACACCTAAAATCAAACGACTATAGAAGGCAAAACTATAGGCTAAATAGTGCTAGTTTAGAACATTTTTTTGTGTGAAAATAAAGACGAAAATGGAGTTTGTTGGTTACTTTGAAATGTACCAGAGAACTTAAAGAAAGAAAATGAATAATTCAGGGCTTTAATTTTCTACCTTAAATTATGGATTTGAAAGCAACGTTTCAAGACTTTGCACTAAATAAAGACCTTTAATTCTTCTAGACACAGGGCAGAGATTTCTGAAAACCAAACCTCAAGTGTAATCATGAGAGTGGCTGCATTACAGAAAAATAATGTATTCATAAAGTCATAGAATTGCATATGTTAAATGTAGGGAATTCATCAGAGGAGGATTTTACTTTCAAAATGGGGACAGCATATGTGGGAATATTTCAGTGAAATTGAGTACCTTAAAACTGTATTTTCCTGAACCTCCTATGCCAGTAGAAGTACATTTTCCTCCCCTAAGGAAGGTTGTCTTAAGAACCTAAAATGACCATCCCAAAAGTACAAGGAAACATTGATCCTTCTGATGATGTACCCTCACCAGTCTCATTGTTTTTAAACCTATAACCAGATTCAAGTCCTGTCAGGACTCAGGAGATAATACATAGATGAAAATTAGCATAATATTGACTATTCCAGATATGAGTATAGATCCTTGATCGCCTAGGGTAAAATGGAAGAAATATGTTGGATCTGACTGAATTTGTTGATATATTTGCTTCAGGATAGATTCTGGATTCAATAGGCTAGCCCCAATAACTAGAAGAAATTCTAACCATTCTTGGAGAGAAAGCAGAGCTTTGGACTTAAAAAAAGGTCTATAAAACAAAGGGAAAATTCCACATCTTCCTTTTTTTATTATGAAATTTATTGTCAAATTGGTTTCCATACAACACCCAGTGCTCATCCCAACAGGTGCCCTCAATACCCATCACCCACTCACCCCTCCCTCCCACCCCCCATAAACCCTCAGTTTGTTCTCAGTTTTTAGAAGTCTCTTATGTTTTGGCTCCCTCCCTCTCTAACCATTTTTCTTCTTTCCCTCCCCCATGGTCTTCTGTTAAGTTTCTCAGGATCCACATAGGAGTGAAAACATGGAATCTGTCCTTCTCTGTATGACTTGTTTCACTTAGCATAACATTCTTCAGTTCCATCCATGTTGCTACAAAAGGCCATATTTCATTCTTTCTCAGAGATCAAGGGACTAAGATCCACATCTTCCTTGGTACACTATAGAAGTAAGTATCCAAAGGCTAAAGAAGGTAAGAATCCTAGTGTGGATTTATCATGAAAGACAATCACTTAATTCCTTATATTCTTTGGAATGACCAAAGATTATTTGCTTCACCAAAGCTGTGAGAAATATATCCAGGAAAGGATTCTAGTATCCTTGATGATCTCAGTATTGGCTATTGTCTGTAGGTTGGGAATGACAGTGGGAACTACCATAAGTGAATTGTAATCCTTGATGAAAGGGTGATACTTACTAGGATGATAGGGACCAGCCTGTGGTAGTTAATTTCCAGAGTATGGTTGTTATAAAGGTACTAGAAATGGTTACTAAACAAAGCCAAAGGATTTGTCAGAATGACTTGAAGTTCAGATATTGGTGATCTTTGCTAATTGTTCATGATGTTCTTACAATGAAAAACAGTCTACTAAAGTCTTACTTAATATGATAAAAAGAAAAGCTTTCGTCTGGTGAACAGAATTCTGACTTGAGTCACAATACAGTTGCAACCTCTAAACAAATTCTCACACCTGAGCCCTTTCATAAATTCAGAGTACCTTTCATGAAGGGCAGACTGGATCCCTTGAGAAAGAAACTTTCTACACATTTAAAAATGTATATTGTAAATCATCCTTATGGCCTTTCCAAAAGAGATATGCAGACTTTTACATGATAACTGTGCACTGGAAAAGTGTATATAAGAAGGATTTAGGGATATTATTGGACAATGGCTCTGAACTGCCACTACATTTTTGAGACCCAAACCCCAGTGTGGTTTATCAATCTGAGTAAGGTGGAGTCCAGGGGGTTAGTAAGTTCTGGTTAAGGTCCATCTCACAGTGGACTCAGTGGGTTCCTGAACTAACTCTGTGTTTTATTTCTTCAGTCTGGAAATCATATTTGAATAGACATGCTTACCAACTGACAGAATCCCAACAATTAGCATTTCTTTTTTCAACACAGGTCTTCCTAAGGAGTCATTTTATTTCTTCTTAGAGGAGTTTAGAGGCCATTATGTTAGGAAAGGCCACACGGAAGCTGCTAGAACTGCTTCTATCAAATAGATATTGCATCCTTGAAGTTTTGCAGAAATTGGTGCCATTATCAAGGACTTGAAAGATGCACGGCATGGTGAATCTTACCATAGTCTCATTCAAATCCCCTATTTGGCCTGCGCTGAAGACAGTTGGATTTTTCAGAATGACAGTGGATTATCATAAATTTAATCAAGTGGTGACTTCAGGTGGAACCACCATTTCAGATGTGATTTTGATACTGGGGCAAATAGACATGCTTCCCAGCATGTGGCATTATCAATTGATGTAATAAATGCTACTTTGATATCTATATTCTATCTTTTTATTGGGGACTGTTTGATTTCACCTGACAGGACCAGAAATACACATTCACTGTTCTACACTAGGGTAATATCAGCTTCCTATCCCAATATCATAATCTTGTCCATAGATACTTTGATGGCCTCCCAATTCCAGAATAACTCTAAGCCATTCAATTAATCATATGATTCTCATTGGACATGCTGATAAGAAAGAAGCAGCTTTTCTAGACACACTGATAATGTACATGTGTATTAGACAGAAGGAGGTAACTGCCACAGAAATTCAGTAGTATGCCATTTCAATGAAATATCTAGAGTCAAAGCATCTGGAACATGTCAAGATATGATTTTCAGGATGAAGGAAATGTTGATGTGTCTGCAAATTGGCTCATGTTTATGGAATTTATTGATTCCCATGATCATCATCACACTGCAGAAGCTAGCATGATCAAATAGTGAAAAAGCCTTTAGGAGATTCAGTTACTGTGCCATATGGGCACATCAGCTTCTGGAGTTGAAATAATGTCCCCTAGGATGTGATATATGTTATAAATCAGTAACCAACATTTAGTGCTATTTCTCCCATAGCACACATTCATAACTCAGGAAACCAAGGATAAAATTGGGGGGGTAATTCTCTTACTTTTACCCCTAGCAAATGAACCATTAGTGAAAATTTTGCTTCCTGACCTCATATCTTTGAGTTCTGCTGCTTGATATGTCTTAGTTCCCATGGAATTAATATTCTCAGAAGGGGCCAAAATTGTTTTATTAAACTAGATGTTGAGATTGCCACCTGGCCACTTCCGAATTCTCAAGACACTGAATCTGCTGGCAAAGAAAGGGATTTCTATGCTCTTTGGGATAATTGATCCTGACTCTTCAGAGGAAATCAATTTGCTACTATGGGGTAAGAGGACATAGGCCTGGAATGAAGTAGATACCCTGGATACCTCTTAGTACCCCATGTTGTGTGAAAAAGTTAATGGAAAACTGTAAGTACTCAATACAAACAGGACTGATAAAGCCCAGACCTTTCAGAAATGAGGGTTTGTGTCGTCCTGTGAGGCAAGGAACCATGAACTTTTGAGGATCTCATTGAGTGCAAAGGAAATACAGAAATGTCAAATTATAAATATCAGCTACACAATCATATTAGGGCTTTCTTCCTTATATTTATTTGAATATATGTGCATGAACTCATTCAATTCTTTTTTTAAATCCCATAATTTGTATAATTTAACAAAAGTATTCTAATAATACTTAGCCTTATTTAACATTTTAAAAGTGCCTCAGCTAGAAGAGAAAAGAACATTACCCAAAAAAGGGATAAAGTGACATTGGGACTTTTATCCTTTTTTTGGAGAAAGGGTTAGTGTGTTTTTGGTTGTATGAAGTTCAGTTGCATCGTTAAGTAGAGTGTGACTTTGCTTTTATCTTTCTTTGGAGGTTAGGTATAGTTAAAAGATGTGTACATGTATCTGAGGTTGACAAAAGGTGAACTGGGTTGTTTCCCTACGTTTTCAACTTAGCTAAACTAAACAACATTTTCTAGAGTTCTTTATATAGTTTCAGGTTAGGGCTGTGTTGAGAGTTCATCTAAACTATTTCATAATATTGCTGCCTCAGCATCCATTTTGTGTGATCAAGGAGCCTGCAGGGGCCCTGAGCGGAAACACTAGCTCCTCCTGTGAGCACATGCCATAGATAACACCCTGAAGAGGCACAAGTAAATGTGATGTAGTTCCTGATATTCTGATATTCTAAGATGGCTCCGACATAAGCAGCTTCTCCTGCCTCCCAAGTCCTTCTCCTTATAATCCCCCTCAGATAAGGTCCCCAGGAAGATTTCTAAAACCTTACTTTGGTTTGAATTTATCCATCTGGCCTTGGCGTGGAACCCCAAAAGAACTCCACCAGTGGACCCTAGTACAAGCGTGTGCTCCAAGTTCTACTGGACTCTCTCTGTTGGCACTCTGCCTTTAGGTCCCTTTGTGGCCCCCTTGAGGCACACTGTGTACTTCCTCCAGGGATCTGTGAGTGGTAAATCTCTCAATTTTTACTCCCTTGTGGTCTTCAGTTAAACCCTGGTTCACCAACACCCTGGGCTCTATTTAACAAATTTTAACAAAGTCACAATAGGATGGCCACAGGAGAAATTTCTGTGAGATTCTGAAGGAAGTAACACCTAGTCATTCCATTTAAAGGTGGGAGTTTGGCACCAGGCAGCCCTGCAGCTTGTGAATGTAGTTAGTGAAGTCTTTTTGGAGTAGGTCTGCATCTTTTGAGCTACCAAAGATCTCCTCAAGCTTGTTTTGGGGTCAGGTAATTGTGCAATTTGGCAGCAAAGGACATCAACTTCTGCAGATTATATAGGTCACTGAGGGTGGAAGTGGGGAGAGAGACATGATTGCAATTTCTCAGTTTTTCCTCATGTGTTCTAATTGTTTTCAGCTCTCTCACTTCACATCTGGCTGTTTTTCTGAGGGTTGGCTGTGCTGATCGAGAGCCTCATCCACCACCAGAGTCAGAGGCAGCTGCCTTTCACAGACATTTTACCAGTATCCATAATTTCATTTGGTTTCATCCCTCTTCTAATTTTGTGAATTTACATAATTCCTAGTAGTCCTTTTCCCCTAAATAAACCTCTGATGGTTATTTGTCAACTTAACTGGACCAAGGGTGTCCAGATATTTAATTAAATGTTATTCTGGGTGTGCCGATAAGGGCATTTCTGGATGAGATTAACAATTGAATTGGTAGACTGAATAAAGCAGATTGTCTTCCACAATGTAGGAGGACATCATCCAAATCATTGAAGGCCTGAATAGAACAAAAAGGCTGAAGAAGGGAGATTTTTCTCTTTTTGTTGGATTGTCTTTGAGGTGGAATACCAGTCTTCTTCTGCCTTTGGACTCATGCTAGGACTGGAACTTATACCAGCTTCTCTCCTGATTCTCTGGCTTGTAATCTCAAATTGGTCCTGTGCCTTCAGCTTGCTAACTTGCACATCTTGGGACTTCTCATTCTCCGTAGCCACACAAGTCAATTCTTTATAATAAATTGAGGAAAATTTTGAGTGTCATATTTCAAGAAAGACATTTAAAAGCTTGAATGAAGACATTTTATAGCCGGAAGAACTAAAAAGCATATGGCGGCCCTCTTTCTCATGTGTTACTCAAAATAAATATCAATAATAATTTGTAAAATAAACTCAATATGCCCAACTAAATGCTAATTATTTTCAAGGTAATTATCTTAATAAATGAAAAAATACATATTAAATACTAAACACTTTCAAATTATCTCTATCCCCTGCCCCTGCTTTTTAATGTTTCTGTTTTTTTTCTAGTATGCTAAAGCGTATTCTTAGTCTAACTATAGGAAATTGTAGTAGACTGCAAAAATAGTTCTAATTTTTCTCTCTCTCTATCTACCACCTTTGCAAGGTGACCTTGCAGATCTTTCCATGAGGAGGTGGAGTCTTTCCCATCCCTTGAATCTGGGCTGACTCTTAACAAATGTTGGTCAATATAATAGAGTAGAATGGCATGGGTGCCAGTTCTGACCTTGGGTCTCAATTGTCCTTGTGCTGCTTCTCTCAGTGACCTGTGCAAGTCTGGTCTAGCCTACTAGGAGATGAAGACCATATGGAAGAGAGGCCAGTTGCCCCAGCTGAGGCTTCCTAAGCTTGTCTACTACTAGCAAATATTAAGAAATGTGAGGGAGCTCAGCCAACCTTGCCAGAGTTTTTACCTGAATCACAAATGTCCAAACATATGAGAATAAGTCCAACTGAGATATAGACTCATGAGGGATAGAAGCTGGTTTTTCCTTTAAACCATTGGGTACTAAGGTGGTCTGTTATATTCCAATGGCTAAATGATAGAGAAATCCAGCCCTGGATGTCATTAAGATGGAATATATACAGAGGAGGGTGATTAGCCTGTGAAGAGGTCTGAAAATCAAGCTGTAGGAGAATGGATTGAAAGGACTAGGATATTTAGCATAGGAAGCAAGGATTTGGGGAGGGACATAGTGGCTTCCCTTAAATAATTGGCAAACTGTTATGTAAACCGGGATTATATTTACCCAGAATAAATTTAGAAGGCAAGTGGTAAACATTGGAAGATATTAAGATGATGAAAGACATTGTAATAGAGATATATAAATTATAGAATTTGCTCAGATTTATTTGGTGGGGATGGTGCTTTACAACGCAGTTAGTTTTGTCATTAGAAGTGTACATACAGAATGAATGACCTTTTCACATGTTTGTTCCAAAAGGCAAATTTCCTCTTTGGCTTGAAGTTTTGACTAGATAACATATAACATTACTTGAAGTCAAAAATTATATGTGTTGTGATAATTTATGTTTCCTTTCATTAAATATACTTTTCATAATTATCGGTATTCAAAATTTCTATTGTTTAAATACCAATAATATAACTGTTTGATTTTCCATTCATTTTGATTTGAATTGATTATATCGTAGCCACACTCTGAGTGGAATCATCTGAAAATCTATCCACCATCTTACCATCAATAGAGCTGTTAAAATGTGTTCTGGGTTCCAAAAATTCACTTCAAAAGAAACTGTTGGGTTACGACCAATAGTGAAAGTGAAGACAAAAAATTCATATAGAAGTAATATAAGAAGTTTATTTCTGTTCCTTTATTCAACAAATATCTATTGATTTCCTGTTATTTGCTGGACACTTATTTAAGCACTGTGGAAATGCTTATAAACAAGTGAAGGCATTACCTTTAGGAAGCTTATCTTAAAGAAAGGAAGGAAAACAATAAATAAATATGAATTCCATTTATTGTGTGTTGGTTCACAGCCCTATCAGGATCTTTGCAGGTATACTCAAAACTGGCCCCATACTCAGAGGGCAGGGAGAAACCAAAGAAAGAGGCAGGCACTCTAGATTAGGAAGTGGAAGCTTTAATAAGCAAAAGTAACTTATGTACATGGCTTACGTTGGGCAGCAGCAAGATGAATGGGCCCCCACAACCACCTGCCAAATCTTGAAAGTTTAAATAGAGTCCCTAATGGGTTCAGTCACATACATTGGGCAGGTGTTCTCAACACCACATCCCTATCTCAAGCCTATGCCCTTGGAACAGTATCTGGGAGCAGAAAACGCTAGTGAAACCCACTTTCCAAGGACAGGCAAGGGAGTCAGGAGACTAAGTGCCAGGACCCACCCAGTTATATTTGGCAGTCACATCTTTTTGATGATGCTCCCCAACATTGTGAGGTGTGATAGTGTTAAGAAGAAAAATAAAGCAGGGTAAGGAGACATAAATTATTGGGCAAGTCAATCTTTTAGAAAAGGGATCAGAGAAGTCCTCTGTGGGGAGGTAACATTTGAGCACAGGCCTAACTGAAGCTAGAACAAACCTAGTAAACAAGGGGAATAATTTACCAAACAGATGGAAAATATGAAGAAGAAGTTGTGCTAGCCATATTCAATGAAATGCAAGAAAGGCTCCATGCTGAAATGAGGTGAAGCAAAGGAGAGAAGCAGGAAGAAATTGGAGCAGTAATGGCTAGTCACATGAAGCATTATAGGTCATGATAAGAACTTGGTATTTTATTTAGAGTGTGATGTAAAGCCATTGGGAGGTTGGGACTAGGCATTTGGCAGGATATGTGTTCCATTTCAAATGGCTCACTCTTGATTTGGGGGGACATAAAGCTACAGTGGGGTGCAGTAAGGGGCAGAGGTCATTGTCCCTTGACTCAACTGCTTTCATATCCATTCTCTCCTTTCTCAAGTCCTGTTCTGTATCAATGGAAGAATGGGAGGAATACAGCCCTGGTGCTGTATTTTCTAGGGTTTTTTAATGATACAGCTGGGTGAGACACTGACGGTGGAGGGAAGAGAGAAGCCAGGCCATTTTTTCAATTTTCGTTCTCTCTGCTCATCACTTACTATGAGTTGAGAGAATTATGGTGGTTCTGCTTTCACTGGCATCAGTAGTGAGTATAGTTTTGTGCTCTGGTTATGCCTCCTTTTTTTCCATCTAACAAGAAGACAGTTTCGTTAATGATAGAAACAGTACAAATTTCAAAACAAGCTGCAGTTATTCTTTTCAAACACCAAAAAAAGGTCCTCGTTTTCAGATAGTTACATTGTCAATTCCATAAAAACGTTTACAATAACATTACTTTTTTTTTTTTTTTTCAAGGACTGGACTGCCTTTGCTCTTGACACATTTGCTTGTGACATGACCAATTCTATGTCCTTGACCTCTACATCTCTTTCATCAACTTCTTCCTCTTCACTCTCCTCTTGTTCAGGTGGAGTCTGTGTGTTTTCTTGAATTTTTGAGACAGTTTTGCCTTGAATTCTGAATTTCTCAGCAGTTTCTAGTTGTGCCTGCTGAGATAAATCCTTGATCTTGGCTTCCCCCAAAACAATGTAGGTAACTGAAACTGGGCTTTTATGGACGTCTGGTTTTGTGATGACAAAGAGGGTTTTCTTAGATTTCCAGATAGTGGCTCTTGTAACCCCTGCAAGCTGTCAAAGACCCAGTTTGGACATAGCCTTCTGTGCCTTCTTTTCACTCCAGCTCTGTTTTGCTTTACTGACTGGTTCTTCATTGATTTCAGCTGTTGCTGCCAGCTGGGCTTATTGTGTGGTTGGCTGTGTGGAATTCTGTTCCTCAAGCTCTGATACTGATTCATCACTGTCAGATTCTGTTCCAGATCCTATCTCAGCCTAAGACCATGGCAACTCCTGCTCTCCATTAGGGATGGTTTCTGTGGCTTCACCAGGCATTTTGTACAGGGAACATGGAACCAAGATGGCAGAAGAGAGAGAGAGCAAGCCATGCCTCTTCTTTTTGAATCCCAGCCTATGGGTGGGGAAATCTCTAGAGTGACTTGTTTGTCTAGTTGGACTCTGACTGAAACAAGGGGCAAAGTTGAGGCAGGAATACTGTCATGAGACTATTTCAGTAATCCAGGCAAGAGAAGAGCAAGTTGAACAAGTTACAGTGGCACCATGGACAAGGTGAAAAATGATGAAATTTGGGATCTCTTTTGAATGTAAAACTAACATGGATTGTATAACTAATGCAATAAAATAAAAGAAATATAATGTCTTCAAAGTTTAGTTTGAAAAACTGTAAAGGTGGTATTATTGGTAGATATAGGGAAGATTGAGAAAAGAGGAGATCAGGAGGCAGGGTATATGAATCAATAGTTCTGTTTGGTAGAAGTTAACGTTGACATAGCTATTTGGTATCTACTTAGGAGATCAAGTAGAAAGTTAAGTATATGAATTCAGAGTTTAGGAAAGCACTTCAGTTTAGAAATCTACTGGATGGGTAGATAGGATTATTGGTATAATAAAGTCATGCAATTTGAAATGATTACTTAGTAGGAATTGGCTCTGCATAGAAAAAAAATCCATGACTGAGGACTAAGCCTTAATGACTCCAATGTTTAGAGAGAGAGAGAGAAAAGAAAGAAAATTGGAGAGAGAAAAGAAACCATCATAGGAAACTAAAAAGGCACATATAGCAAAGCAGAAGGAAAAAATTAAAAGAAGTACTCCAGGAAGCCAAGTGAAGAAAGTTTTTCAAGACCTTCCTCCTCTTCCATTTCTCTTTCTCTCTCTCTTTTCCCTTACTTTTTTCTTTCATTCCTTTACTCAGTTATTTAGCCAATATGTATTGAGAACTTGCTGGATGCACTGTGATAGTTAATTAAGAACTCAGATACAGGAGGCTTTGAATAAAAATTTTTAGTGGTAGTCTTGTGGATGAGAGTCAATTTTTTTTAGACAGTTCCTTTAAACAAAGAATGATAAAAATTTATTTTTAGAAAACATGGCATAAGTTAACCTGGAAAACAAATCCATTATTATACACCTTAGGAAAAGAATGGGATTTTTACTTTGCTTAACACTTTATATGCATTTACTCATACAAATAATATCTATATATACATAAATATTTTACATTCAGTTCTATCATATTTACTTACAGCACATCATCTTGCAATGAAAAAAAATTTAAATGTCTTCTTATGTGTCTATTCTATAATTTTATTTTGCTGCTTGGAAATGGCAAATGCAATTGGATTTTCTCCAGAGCCGCTCAGTTCTCTGTGACAATCCAAGGGTTAAATTAAAGGAGAAGTCAGCTCCTTGTCCTTGGCTCAGAGGAAAGCTGAACTGTAGCCTTCATTTATTTCCTTCACATTCTGTTTTGCTCTTTCCTCTTTTAGGACTGAGCATGTGGCCTTCACTTTTCTCATCCCCAGCCAAGATGCAACTCTACAGTGGAGAGATAGCCAGAATATGGGTTGGATCTAATTCTTAAAATCAAAGATAGGTAAGCTCCAAGGTTAAATTTGGAAAGCTCAGGAAATCCTAAGTGCAAACACCACCTTTCAATCATCTGCAAATCATTTCCTGCTCCCTTGTCTCTGAAAGGCAGGATTGCAGCCTCACTGTAATTTTTCTTTCTAAATTAAGCAGCACATTTCAGGTGTCTGAGAAGCAGCTGAGTGAGGCAAGGGATTTTAGAACTGGATTCCATTCAACTTTGCTATTGGTTTATTTTATCATTACATTTTCACACATGGGGGTGAGAATTTTAGAATTTAGCGAAGGTCATTAAAGGAAGAAAATATGGCAGCAAAATAGGACTTGATGTTTTAGAGTTAAAAATAGGAAAAATGAGAAAGAATATATGCTATTAAAATTCTATACTTTTAATCCTTTTTTCCTCAGCATAATTCTGAATTTCAGGTGACAAACAAGGTACATTAAGTAGACTGAGCCTGGTAAAATCATTGTACTTAACTGCAGAACTTAACTACAGGGCTTTTTTAAAGTCTTCAACTTTATTGGAACCATTAAAAACTTATTTATATTTTTATATCTTTTAGTCATTAGGATTGGGATGTAAATGTAACAGAAAAGACAGGGGCCAGGACCCAGTATTAATTTACTGTTAGCTCACGAGAACAGCCAAGCCTCTTGAATAAAATACAAAATACATATTTTCGTCTCCTAACAACATTATGTTCTATTGTGACTAAATTTATTTCTGAAGTATGTGTATCCAGAGTGTACCTAGAGAAATTCAATCTACAGAAGAATTTAGTGACTTCAGATAAAAAAGTTGTTACATTTTGCTAGGTTAAAAAAATCAGATAAAGGAATAATCTTTCCCTCTTCATTTCTCTCATTAGAAGTGATATCTAGCAGAGACCAAGACCTTTTTGTAAGGCTTTTCATCTGCCAGTTTGCCTGGATAGTGAGGATATATGGTAAATAACCTCCAATGAAGGTCAAAGAGTAAAGAATTAAGATTAAGATATAATTGAAGGGGAAAAAAGAAAAGAAAGTAAGAGAACACAAAACATTGTAAATGCCTGGAAAAATTAGATAAAACCACAAATCCTAAGATCATGTTGGATATTCCCTTCAGTCTGCCCTGAGGTGTGAAATCCAATCATAATATCAGAGTTACCTATCCCTTACCATTGGGTTCCACTGGTTTTCATTCACTGACAAAATCCAAACATTTGAGAAGACAATGAACTGCTTTCAGATGTTTAAGAGGGAAGGGAATGTGTCTATTACCACTGAGTCATAAGTAGATATTATTTGTGGTAGGCAGACTCTAAGATAATAGCTCATGATCCCTGAGTCCTCATATTCATACTTTTATGTAATTCTTTACCTTGAGAATGGCTAGATTTGGTGACTCACTTCTAATGAATTGAACACAGCAGAAGCAATAACATATCAGTTCAATTATCAAGTCTTAAAAAAGATCATCACTTATGTCTTGGAATCTTTCTTTCAAGGTCATCACCCTGGGGTAACTAGTAGTCATGTGAGAAGCCCCATGGAGAAGGCCACCAGCCAGGAGCTGATACTTCCAGCCTTCAGCCAGTAAGGACCCAGAGACATGTGAACAGCCACCTGTGTAAACTTCAAAGCAGACTCCCCTCCAGCTGAGTACTGAAATGACTGTAACCCCAGATAATACCTTGACTCCAGACTTCTGAGAGACTAGACCATAAACACCCAACTAAATCACAGTAAGATCTTGACTCACAGAGATAATAAATGGTGTTTGAAGCTTTCAATTTCAAAAAGTATCTTTTTAGATTGTCTCGTTAGTTTTCTATCCTATGTTTATTTGATAAAATATGGGATATACCTCCATTAATCCACAATTACTTAAAATAATAATTTTATAATAAAATAATGATACTGAATTATTGCCTGCCCTAAGGAGAAGCTTAGTCATTTCTTGACTATTAGTTTTTGTAAAAAAATATCTGTTTAAGATTTCTATGAAAATAAGAATTTGTTTCTGAATTCTATTTGAATTTTCTTCTCTATTTTCTTCACTCTGCTTGCATCTAATCCAGCATAGAGACATCACTGAATTCAACTATCAAAACATATATTTGTTTTTAAAAGGAATTAAAATCTACCCATCTCTTTTCTTTAATTAGACCTGGGAATTTATTATGAAAATATTTTTTCCATTAAAGTTAGAAAACATGATATGAAATGGGATAGAATGATCTCAAACAAAGATATTAGAATATCTTTAAATAGAATTACCCTCAATAAAAATAGTTCTTTCTTCTTTATTTTTTCCTTATCTATACCATTATTTATTCTTTATTTGTATTAGTTTAACATGTTAAAAAGAGTCATTTCTTAGATACTTAAGCTGAATATTCTGGTGACTAAAAATCTTTTTTAGAGTGATAAGAAATAAGGATAATTTTCTAATTTCTTCCCAACTATGTAGTTGTAAAATCTTTACAATTGAGAAGAGTAATTATTCATTATGGTGGCAAAATAATTTTCTTAGAAGAGAAAGTAATATATTAGCAGACAAAGTAGATTGTGGCCTAATTCTTTGAGTACAGAGCAGTATGGAGGGGAGGAAAGAGCCACACTATATCAGAATTTGGCATTCCACTATAGAATAGCCGGATATCTCCTCCTTATTATTTTAAATTGACCCTCTTTAGCTAGACCAATGAACATAAAAAAAGAGAAAGACATCCAATTAAATAAAGTCAGAAATAAGAGACATTACAACCAATGCCACAGAAATACAAGGATCATAAGAGACTACTATAAACAATTATGTACCAACACACTCAATAATCTAGAAGAAATGGAAAAATTCCTAGAAAGATACAAGCTACAAGTACTGAATCATGAAAAAATAGAAAATTTGAACAGGAGAATTACAAGTAAGATGACTAGCAATCAAAAACTTCTTAACAAAGAAGAGTCTTAGACCAGATGGCTTCACTTGTGAATTCTACCAAACATTTAAATAAGAATTAACAGCAATCTTTCTCAAACTCTTCCAAAAAAAATTGAAGAGGAGAGAACATGTTCAAACTCATTTATGATGCCAGCATTACTCTGATGGAAAAAAAGGGAAATGATCCTTGTTGAGTATATATGTAAAATTTCTCAACAAAATAATATCAAACCTAATTCAACAGCATATTAAAAGGATCATATACCAATATAACTGGGATTTGTCCCTTAGTGCAAGGATGGTTCAACATATGAAAATTAATTCATGTTAAACACCACATTAACAGAATAAAAGATAACAATCACATGGTCATCCCAATAGATGCAGAAAAAGTGTTTGATAAAATTCCTCAGCTCCCTCATGGATAAAATCTCTGAACAGTGAGGAATAGAAGGAAAGTACTTCCACATAATAAAGGCTGTAAATGACAAGCCCACAGAACACATCATTCTCAATAGTGAAAAAGTGAAAGCTTTTCCTCTAACATAAAGAATAAGGTAAGGATGCCCACTCTCACCACTTGTATTCTACACAGTACTGAAAATAGCTTAGAGCAATTAGGCAAGAAAAACAAACAAAAGTCTTCCAAATCAGAAAGAAAGAATTAAAATTATACTTCTTTGCATATGACATGATTTCATATATACAAAACTCTAAAGATTCTATAAAAAATTAAAGTTAATTAACAAGTTCAGTAAAATTGCAGGTTACAACATCAACATATAAAGTTCAGTTGTGTTTCTATACAATAACAGCAAATTATCTGAAAAGGAAATTAGAAAACAATCCCATTTACAATAGCATTAAAAAGAATAAAATATTAAGAATAGACTTAACTAAGGAGGTGAAAGATGTGCATACTAAACATTACAAAACATTAATGAAAGAAATAGAAGAAAAAACAAATAAATGAAAGGCATGCCATGTTCATGAATTGGCAGACTTAATATTGTTCAAATGTCCATACTACCCAGAGCAATCAACAGACTCAATGTTATTCCCATCAATAACTTTTACAATTCACAAGGAAACTCAAAAGACCACAAATAGCCAAATTATTCATGAAATAGAAGAAGAAAGCTGCAGTCATTACATTTCCTTATTTCGGAATATAGTACAAAGGTATAGTAATCAAAACAATGTGGTACTCATGTAAAGACAGATACAGACAAATGGAATACAATAGACAGCCCAGAAGTAAATACACGCATATGTAGGCAACTTATCTTCAGCAAGAGTCCAAGTGCAACAATGGAGAAGCTTTTCAATAAACGGTACTGGGAAACCTGGAAATACACATGCAAATAATGAAATAGGACCCTTATCTTACACCACACACAAAGTCAACTCAAAATCAATTGAAAACTTAAACATAAGATCTGGAACTATAAACCTCCTAGAAATAAATATAAGGGAAAACCTTGATGGCATCAGTCTTGGTAATAATTTCATGGATATAATGCCATAAGCATGACAACAAAACAAAAATAAGCAAGTGCAAATGCATGAAACTAAAAAGCTTCTTTTCAACAAAATGAAAAGGCAACCTATGAAATGGGGGGAAATATTTTCAAACCAAAGGGTTAATTTCCAAAATATATAAGGAACTCATGCAGTGGAATAGTAAAATAAATAGCTTGATTAAAAAATGGGGCTAACAGCTTAAATAGACATTCCTCCAAAGAAGATGCACAGATGACCAACACACATATGAAAAAATTCTTCACATCACTAATTCATCAGAGAAATGCCAAATTAAACCACGATTAGATATTACCTCACGCTTGTTAAGGTGGCTATTATGAAAAAAACAATTGTTGGTGAGGATATGGAGAGCCTAGAACCCTTATACACTGTTAGTGGGAATGCAAAATGGTGCAACTGCTATGGAAAACAGTATGAAGTTTTCTCATAAATTTTTCAAAACTACCATATGATCCAACAATCTCATTTCTAGGTTATCCTAAAGAATTGAAATCAGGATCTCAAGGAGATGTTAGCAATCTCATGTTCATTGCAGCACTATTCACAATAGTGAAAATGTGAAAACAATATAAATATACATCAGTAGATGAACAGAGAAAGAAAATGTCATATACATATAATGGAATACAATTTGGCCTTAAAAAAAGTCAAATTCTGCAACATGAAGGAATCATGGAGACTTTATGTAAAGTAAAATAAGTCAGTCACAGAAATATGAATACCACATGATTCACTTACATAAGGTAACTAAAATAGTCACGGAATTAACGAGTGGAATGGTGGCTGCTAGGGGAGGAAGAAAAGTGTAGTTACTAATCAGTGGGCATAAGGTTTCAATTAAGCAAGATAAATAAGATTAGCTACATAATAAATTTATGTACATTAAATATGTTATGTATATAATAAGATAACATATAAAGTATAATTGGATGTACATTAAGCTCTTGAGACATGTGGTATAACGTTGAACCTATAGGCAATGACAATGTATCATATACTTGAAATTTAAGAGGGTAAATGTTAAGTGTTCTCGCCACAATAAAGTACTTTTTAAGTGAGGGATAAAAACATGTTGCATACATACAAAATGTGCCAGGCATTTTGCTATATAATTGCACACATATCATCTTTTTAAAAATTAAATTTTCATAACAAGAGGCAAGTAATGCAAATTAATAATAACAAAACATTAAAAAACATATTTCAAAACTGATTCTTCCAGCTTAAATTATGATGTAAGACATTTCATCTTTTTGAGATTAGTTTGTCCATCTGCAAACCAAGGTAAATAATTTCTGTCTTAAATATTGTATGAGGATACCAAAGCAAACAAACAAACAAACAAAAAACCCAGTGGGGGCTGGCAGATAGTAGGATTCCAGGTTTCCATCCATGTCAAACTTTAGTATTATGACTAAAATGTGCTGGAATTTTCTAATCTTTCAGAAGAAAATAATGCAGAGTTCTCTACATTCATTATTTTATAATTGGTCTTATGTAACACAGTTCACCTATGGTGAAGTATATGCTCCATTTGGATTAGCTGAGCTCGAGATTTAGAAATAGATAAACAGCCTGATGATATAATTGTGCCTCCTTTCCTCTAATTCCACCCCCTGTGGTGCACAGGTGTCCCACCCAAGGTGTCAACATTCATGCAAAGTCAGGTTCACTTCCCTTTTTTTTTTTTTTCCCATTTTCTTAATGAAATAAAACTGAAATGATTGCTTAGGTAACCTGAGCTGTCAATATTGCCATTTCTTCCTATGAATGCTGCTCATATTTTCTTCTCTCCTTTATTTCTACCTCCTTCTCAAACCCTCCTTTCATCCCTTTAATTAACCAGGCTAAAGGTATGCTTACTAATTCTCGAATCTTAATGTCTCTTCTATTTCCTCTTTCATTGGAAGCTGGCAGGTTCACACCATAGCTGGATCTTTCATGCGATCCTGAATGAGAAATTCTAAGGATAAACTGCACTTTTTAATTTAAAAAAATTTAAATGTTTACTTATTTTTGAGAGAAAGAGAAAGAGAGAGCATGAGCAAGGGAGGGGGAAAGAGAGAGGGAGACACAGAATCTGAAGCAAGCTCCAGTCTCTGTGCTGACAGCTCAGAGACGCATGGCTGGAACCCATGAGCAGCGAGATCATGACCTGAGCCGAAGTCAGAGGCTTAACCGACTGAGCCACCCAGGTGCCCCTGCACTCTTTAATTTCAATATTAGATGGCCTGTGTACTCAGTGAGTGGGGTGGTTTGTTGTTCAATTATTCAATATTGTTATTACTATAGATGCTACTTATTATATGTTGGGAGATATTACTGCCTTGCCACTAAGTCAGATGGTCTGGATTTGTATTCTCCTTTGGTCCCGATCATGTGATAACTGAGTCACGTAGCTAACTTTTCTAAATCTCAGTTTTCTCATCTGCAACACATAGAACTGTTATGAAGATTAAAACTAAATTACTACACCCATTTCCTGCATTGTTTTTCCATAATATTTATCTAAATCTCTGTATATTTTTCTTCTTCTGAGTACTTACTGTCCTCATTTAATATTTTATAAGAATAGATATTTTTGTCTGTGTTTCAGTGTGGTATGGATTGCGCCTAGTGTGTAGACAGAACTTAATAAAGGGGTTATGAATGAATGAAAAAATGAGATATGATTAATGTGATTTTTAATACATGAGTGCAGACTATTATAATTCACATAAGGATTATTAACAATCTTTCCAAAACCTTGTAAGGAGGTTAACGTTGTTATTCCCATGTTAGTCATAAGGAAACTGATGCTCAGAGAGGTCCCACAGCACTAGTTGGTGGAATAAGGGTTCATTCCATCCCCTCTAAGTTTCAGAGGATACCCCACGTGTAAGTTTTAAAATTTGTAAGTAATATCAGTAAAAGGATGTCTTGGATGAGACTCCTGAGAGACAGAACCTGAGACAAGTATTTTGGTACTGCATTCTTGGAGTGCCCTCAGAAGACACCTGTAAGGAAATAAACTGAGGCAGGATAAGATAGATCAAAAAGCTAAGCCAAAATACAGTTTTTACTGAAGTCTTGACTGAGCCTGACCTCATGGGGAACTCTGGAGTGTGAAAGGCACCACAGGGTTTTCATGCCTTGAAATAAGTGGGTTTGGGGCCACAATTTTGCATCCCCGTATCAGCTAGCCAGTGGCTGATTTTTGTCCTCCTCGTTAGAGGGTGCTTAAGCTCTCAGATATCTTCTAGTGAGACAGTTCCTGCCAGTCAAGGAGAATTCTCTGGAGAAATGTGCAATTGTACTTAATAGTAGCCAGCACTAACAGCAATAGGTGATAAATGCATTGGTCCAGTAAAGGGAATCTGGGCAAAGCACCAGCAGCCTCTCTCAAGGGGAAATCTTAATTGTTCTGCTGTCTCCCATGCATCCATTTTACTCCAGTAGCTTACACCCACATTTCTGAGACTGTATCAGCCTAAGATCAACCTATGTATCTGCTTTTCATTTTGAGCAATGGTGAATCTAATAAAGGAAACAAGGGGAAATTAAGGGAGCATTGTACCAGTAGCCACTTTATCATCAATAGGAATATTTTATGGTTGGTTCTACTTTAACTAGATGCCACAGTCACCAGTTACTGGGCTTATGCCTTTCCACTAGTATTTTCAGATAACTGACACCTAGAATTATACTGTATTCTGTACCTGTTGTGACTCCAATCTATGTTTTGCTCTATGGAAGTCCATTTGTGTCTGCTGTTGGATCTTCAATGAATGTTTACCCTGCCTTTGGGATTCTGCCTAGAACTTACCTACTTATGCTTACATCCTCTGTGGACTATTTCCTCTGTTAGGAATTCCTCTTTCCCTGTGTACAATTACATGACATGTTTAGTTTCAGAGGCATTATTCAATCCTTTGGCTCTGCCTGTTTCTAAGCCAAGCTCTCCACATCCTGTATCCGGTGACCCCCAGGGATGACAACATCTTTTTCCCCCAGAAACCCAGTCACAGTGGCTTCCTTGTGGAGACGGCAAATATTTATAAAATATTTTGAAATGCAGAGCATTTAATTACACAGAGAAGGTTAATGCTAGAATTTTAAATCCCTTGAAGACTCTTTACTTGCCCATTGCAACCCCCATAAATGTCAATAAAACCACAATCTGCAAATTAGAAAGTGAGAAACCACTTCTCAAGACAGCTGAGGTTTAGGTGAACCACAGGGAAATGCCTTTACCTGGAGGCCAAATAACCATGGTAAAAGGGCAAGGAACTCTGGAGCGCATTATTCTAAATCATTGAGAGCCAGGGGACCTTAGATTTCATAAAAAGGAATCTTTTACCTTCTAACATCCTACACTGAGCACATGGGTGTTACTTACATTTAAAATAGTTTTTTAATGGTTTACATATGTAAACCTGCTTTTGGATTTCCCGATAAACAATAGTATTGACAACAACTTCAAAAAAACTTATAAATAATAATAATCGAATAATAATAATAGAAGAAGAAGAAACCACTGCTGCCACCACTACCAGATGTGAATCTTGTCTTGGAATAATTTTCGAAAAAAATAAAAAAAACAAAAAATGCAGGCAACAATAACAATGAAAAGTAGTAGTAGTAGTATTAGTAGTAGAAGAAGAAGAAGAAGAAAATAATAATAATAAACCATAAATCTCACAACCTTGACTTCTCTATTGGAATTTTTAAGTCTATGAGTTGCTAGTGTGCTTCTACATGGGGAGATGCATGTGCAAAGAATTCATGAGACATTTTTCTTATAATTAATGGGCTTAAAGTTTAGCAAAGGTAAGTGAACCATGTGAAGACTTAGCCATTATAAAATGTTACATTTGTTATATTGCCCCCAACAGAGGGACAAGACAAGAAGCATGAAGACAAGAATTCTATGTGTGCAGAAGTGAAGAAAGGTTTCAAAGAGTAGGCAATTCAAGGTGAATCTTGAAAAACTTCTTTCTCCTTGTCCTCCCAGCTTTTCATTTTGTAAAGCAGTTAAGGATGGTTACTGCTACCTTTCTTTGTTGTGGAAGAAGAAATGTAAATAAGTTAGCTCTAGAGGTAAAGAAAACAAAAAGCAAGGTGTAACACTGAGTAGTATGGAGGTGGTGGTGATGTTTGAAGTGATGAACCAAAACACAGAGGCTTTGAACAAAGAGATACAGTAAAACCTTGGTTTGTGAGCATAATTCATTCCAGAAGCATGCTTATAATCCAAAGTACTTGTATATCAAAGTGAATTTCAAGAACCATTGGCTCAGTGTGATCATGTGACATTCGATGTCACATACTACTTGCATTGCAAGACCCCCTTGGTTTATCAAGTAAAAATTTATTAGGAATGTTTGCTTGTCTTGTGGAACACTCGCAGAACAAGTTACTCGCAATCCAAGGTTTTACTGTAAATATTAGAGACAACATCTAAATGCTCGCCTTCTGTGAGGTGGCAGGATTACTGCCTGAAAGCAGATGAGTTATGATGCAGTTATTATTCCTGATGAAAGAAATATGATTAAGACCAAGAATCACAAAATTGCTAATTATTTTACCATTTGAAGTTGTTAAAAATGTATTATTTAGTTATAATGCATATAGGAAACCAACATATTACTCCTTGAGAATAGTATGGGCTTTTTGTGAAAGCCAAATTAGCATTTTTATTAGATAAATAAAGTCCCCTGTGTTCATGGAGTTTACTATCTAGTAAGGGGCACAATTTAAAGTTATACAAATACATACACAAATATATACCTATATGGGTTGTCTTTTGACATATGACTGAAGCTTTAACTCATCAAGAAGATCTTAATGGAGAATCTACCACTTGCTAGAACTACTAGATTCTGCGGGGAATAGAAGAATGAATCGGAAATAGATTCAACTCTGCCGGAAATGTCAGTCTAATCGAAGCAATAGGGCATAAAACTAATGATAGTTCAAAATGTAGAAAGGGTAAGTGTCATAAGAATATAGATTATAGTATAGGATTCCTGAGGAGAAAGAGATTACATTTTAGTAAGAGAAATAAGGACATTCTGATAGAGAAATTGGCAAACTCTCTAAATCTTGAATAAAAGTTCATAGTTTGGATATGTGCACAAGGGTATTCAGATAAAAGGAGAAATGTGAAGAAAGCAGTGTATTTGTTTGCTAAGGCTGCTATAACAAAGTACTGCAGACTGTTGAGAGGGGTTGAACAACAGACATTTATTTTTTCACAGTTCTGGAGGATAGAATTCTGAGATCAAGGAATTGATAAGGTTGGTTCTTTCCGAGGTCCATGAGGGAGGGATCTGTTTCAGGGCTCTGTCCATGGACTGTGAATGGTTGTCTTCTCCCTCTGTTTTTACATTGTCTTTCCCTTGTACATGTCTGTGTTCAAATTTCCTCTACTTATAAGGTTTATATGGGGTTAGGGTCCACCCTAAGGACCTCATCTTAACTTGATTATCTCCATAAAGACCCTATCTCCAAACACTATCACATTTTGAGGTAATGGGGGTTAGGATTTCAACATATGGATTTTTAGGGAGACATAATTAAGACCATAACAAGGACTGAGGAAAAGAATTGTGGGACATATAAAAAGGATGGTGAATTATAGTTTGACTAAAATACAGTTACGTAAACTAACATAGGATTCAGACTGGACAAAAGACTCAAACCAGATTGTGTAGAGCTTGAATTTCAAGCAAGAAAGTTTGGGCTTTGTTCCTCCAGCATTAGGGAACCAGAAATGAATTTGAACAGAGGAGTAGTGTAATAAATACAAAATTATCGCATGCTTACAGTGCCAGACACCATGCTAAGTGTTTCACCTAATTATCTCGTTTTATCATCATCTCATTTAATCTTTGCAATAATACCTTTAACCAAGTTTTATTATTCTTGTTTTACAGAGTAGTAAACTAAGGTTAAAAAAGTTATTATAGTCTATGAATATTAGAGCAGAGAATCTAATTTAAGTCTTCATAATCTGGCATCACTTCCAGTGTACTTTAATCTCAGACATTGTAGTTTTCATCTCTAAAATTTCATTTTAATTTTTTTTAATGTATCATCAATGGCCCTGCTTCAATTTTGAACATATGGGATAAAGTTATAATCACTTTTTTTATGTCCTTGTTTGATAATTCTCATATCTGTGTCAGTTCTTGGTCAGTTTTCCGTGATTGATTTTTCTCCTTATCGTGGCTCCTGTTTTGCTGCTTCTTTGGATGCCTGGTAATCTTTGATGGGATACCAGACATTGCAAGTTTTACCTTGTAAGGTTCTGGTTATATTTTTTAATAAATATTCTTGACCTTTGTTTGGGATTATAAATTACTTATAATGGTGTAATCCTTTTGGGGGGGTCTTGCTTTTAAGATTCATTAGGTGAGGGTGGAGACAGACTCCAACCAGGCCAAATGTTCTGCATTCCTGATGCAAGACCCTCTCTGTACTCTACCCTATATATCTAGAGATTTTCCAGTTTGGCTGATGGCAACAGGCACTGTTCTCTCTGGGTATGAGCTGGGCACTGTTACCTCTAATCTTTTCCAGTGGTTCTTTCCGGGCCTCAGGTGGTTTCCTTAGGTGTATGTACTGATCAACACACTGCTGATTACTCAAGGAGCTCCTCGGCAGATCTCTGCATTCCTGTCTCTGTACAGATCCCTCCACTCTAGGACTCTGTCCTGCAAACTCTACACACTTTAATCTACTTAGACTCGTGGATCTATCTGAACTCAGGTGTGCTCAGGGCTCCACCTGTGCTCCTCCTGCTCGTGCCATAGCCTGGAAACGCTCCACGGCATTAAGCTGGGACACTTGTATGTCTCACCTAATTGGCTTCTCATTTCTTAGGAATCCCCATCCTTCATTTTCAAAGATAAGTTGGATCCCTTTCATTTAATGTTGGTCTGAAGCCAACACCAACCTAGGAGTCTTAAATTTTAAAACATTGTTTTCCACATAAAATTTGAGGATGGAGGGTAAAAGGTGGGGAGCAGAGCTCTAACATTAAAACATGCTTAAGACAAATCACCAAGATAAATATGACATTATTAGTGTGACTAAGAGTGGAGCAAGTAAAGAAACAGACTTACAGGGTGTTTTCTCCCAGCAGCGGGAGGGTAATAAAAGTAATGCCTCGTTACTATTGCTGCTGCATAACAAGACTTCTGGGTCACTGGGAGTCCCACTCTGCTCTAAAATAGTCTTCTAAAGAGGAATCCTATCCTTTTCCCTCTTCCTCCTTTCCTTCCCTATCTTAGCCCAGGTTGGTCTGACAGCCATGCAGTCCTTATCTTCTCTTTCTTCCTTGTGGTGAAAACAGCACCCTAAATGCATAGGGCATCTGATATTGTTTTAGTTGCTATTTAATGATGCTTTCATATCCTCACCTTCCTGTTGCTAATGTGCTGAAATGAATTTCAATATCCCTTCAACATCTACTAGAAGCCCATTTGTGAATATGATCCTCATTAAGAAAGACATCATAGAAATTTGGTGAGCATTTCTTTAACATCCTGGAAGAATGGGCTTCACGGACACAGTCCTGAAAATGATGTGTGAAATGTGTTTTAAAAATTGAATTATATTTTAAATATACTAGTAGATCTTGGTTTTTAAAATATAATTTTAATGCTTGTTTGTACATAATGATTACATCTGAATTATCACCGAGGAAATCTAGCATTTTGTTAATTTAATATTTCTGGTCTCCATATAACTCTGCCCTTAGATCAATATGTCTACTATATTTCTGATTAGTAATTTTCACAGTAAAGGTTAGACACAGCTAGATAAACTGCGTACCTACCTCACTATTTGTTGTAATTTAGAAATCCTCTAATGGAAAGGATTATTTGAATTATAATTAACATTGAAGACTGAACCTTATTTTATTTTTCACTTGAATGAAGTTATATTGAATGAGAACTATATCTTGCTCAATCACATAATTATAATTTCTGATAACACTTTACATATGAATCATGTAAACACAGAAAAGTGTCAAGTTGATAGCTTAAGTATCTGAAATCTGGGAAAAACATTTTATTTTATTTTGTGGGGATTTTTATTTCTTTACTCTTAATATGCTAACGGCAGGATTAATTGCATTCCAGTGTATATAGTTAATAATATATAATTGATAGATATTGATAGAAACAACATATTTGATATTTACTTTATATATTTGATGTTGATTTTATTAATAGATAGGATAGATCTCATATATATCAGTGTTTGAATGATTAAAATGAACATTATTTAACTTTACACAACTTTGCAATAATGCTTCAACTTCCTTCTGCCATTGATTTTAGTATGTTCTACTCAATTAAGAGAATACTTTGGACACCTTTGGGACATTTGTTTATTTAATACATTCCTTTTAAGTGTGAAAAATGTTTATGTATTATTTTAGTGTGTAAATTATGCTTGAAATCGTGCAACACAAATCTTACTCAGACACACGATACCAAGAGTTAAGAAATGATTTTTTCCCCTGTTAACTTACATGCTCTTTTATTTCTGGGGGCTGGGTTAATTGTGATATATTGAAAAATAAAAGCTGTGCAATTTGTGCCTTTTTTTAATTATCATGGCTTTTAAATGTCAGGCCACAGACAAAGGTGTGTGTTAAGAAAGTAATCTTGTATGTATGCCCCTAAATAGAAAATAAAGCAAATGTACTCTACTTGCTTGTTTTTACCACCCCCCACCCTGCCTGTCTTCCCTGTCCTTCTTGAAAATGAATGATTGAATAGAATGGCCTAGACATAGAGCCCATTTCTCTTTGTGCCTTGTTCAATGTGAAGATCCTACAGCCTGAAGCAATATCTCCTTTAGAAAACAGGGAATTATTTAGAGACTGCATCCATCCTGTGATTGCAAGGGAGGATTCCAGGGTTTTGTAAAGGCAAAAATAATGCTTTCAAATCCACACAGATGTCACTCAAAGCACAAAGCTAAGTGGAAAAAAGAATTAGGCAGCCACGATTTTTAGATTTCAGGCTGAAAGATGCTATATAAGCTGAAATTTGCATTTTCATTACCTAGTTAATAGTCATCCAAACTAATAAAATATACTGCAAAGAAGAATAAAAAGGATAGATATGATTTTTATACTTACTAAATAATAGCTGAGTTAGAAGAAAACTGTTAAAATGTTAATATTTTTATGAGGTTACAATATTATTAATTCTTAGCAATGATAAAAAAACATTTTTTTTAATCATCAGATTCTCTTCTTCAGTGCATGCTTTCATTTCATTTAACCAGATTTTTGAAATGTCCTTATCAAATTTTGGTGTGGTTTTGGTGGTTCATACTATTTTTTTAGGTTAAATGAAAGGTTTCCTAGGACCTAATTGTGTAAAAACGTGACAATGGCCAAGACTAATTTGGTAGGTTTGTTTTAAACAGTGTATGTTTGAGGATCAGGTTGGAGTATGAGAATTACATTCAGTCACAGGCTTGGTAAGCAGGTCTGTTCACTTTCATAGGCATGCAGAAAACCAGGCCAGGCCAAGCAAAAGCAAGGAGCTTTAGCATAAAATTAGAGGGCTATCTGGCTAGCTCTCTAAGAAGAATAAAATTGAAGCTAGAAAAAAAAATGTTGGGGGATGGGTAGAGGAGAAAAAGTCAAGAATTAAGGAGAAAATAACTCTTTCCAAAGAAATCATCCTGAAGATTAGTAATTTCTCTAAATATTGATGCTCTTGAAAATTAAAGTGCATAATGAATGATTCAAAGGACATCGGAAACTCTCAGGCACATATTTTAATATCAGGTAGGAGGAAAAAGGTAGACTCTTGAGCATGAAAAATGTTTTTATTAAAAAATATGGTTTGTCCATGAGGCAGGTTTCTTTAAGCTCTCAGAGTTCACTGCACATCCTCAGCAATTTAGTGGGCTATGCCTCAGAATCATCATAAATCAATGAGAGGATGTTTTGAGCCATGGGGAATTAGCTGGCTCGCTTATGTATGAGGCGATTCACAGCACTTCCATTCGGAAACCTGGAAACCTTTTATGAGCCCACATGCTTGCTTGTCTGAGACATACCTATGTCTAGGCAGGGATAGCTTTGGCTATGTTATGTTAGTTTCCCCTGTATTTTTTCTGCCTGACTGAAGGAACATTTTTTCTAGCCAAATCCTTTCTCCTTTTGGGCAGGGCTCCTGATTTAGTTCCTAGTTGTCTGGACCAGATTCAATGCCGTAGACTACAATTAATATTATCAGCTCCAGGATACACAAAAATTCAAATTTGACTGTTAGGGAGTGGAAGAAATCCGTTCTTGAAATCACAGATTCAATCAGAATCCTCTGATGCAATCCACCAGGGGGCAGCTCCCTGGTGATAGGCTCACAACATTTGCCTCTGAGCCTACAGCCTGCCAGAAGGATTTCCACAGACTGGAACTACACCGGTCCTTGTCACTTTTCCATTTAACCATCAGAAATCCTGCCTCAAATTCTTGTTTTGTGTAGCAGTGCATGTACTAGTGAAGGTTCTGAAAGGAAAGTAAACGTGGCTGTTACAGGGATTTTAGTATCAAGAAACTGAAAGACTTCTTAAAAGCCACACCAATGCCAAACTACTAAATAAAAGCCTAGAACCTCTTCAGCTGGATAATGTTATTATTATTTCCTGGAAGAAACTGGCATTATCCTGCAAATAGAGAGCTTCAAATGAAAGAATGTTATAATCCAAATAAAGAACACCTGAAAAAGGACACTTTTTAAATAACAATTATGGTAAAGAGGACAGTGACTCCTACCATGTTATTAAATCTCATTCAACAGTGGCTAACATTTAACAAATTTTACTGGGATTCTACACTAAAAGTCACGGGTGGTGAGAAAACGTGGACACCACATTATAGGAAATCAGAAAGTCAAAGCAGAAGTTAAGCAAATTGTTCTGTATCAAATGCATTAACAATACCTCCCATCCTTACACTATGGTTTATTTACTTCCTGATGATAAACAATTTTACAATGTTCCATCCTAACAGTATTTCCACATCTGATATAGAATGGCAGTGAATAAAACTTGCTTTTGCATTAAGAAGTTCGTGTATCCTGAGAAGACCTTTATAATACACTATTAGTGAATTCTATAACACCTGTGCTGTAGAAAGTTCTTATTTTTAGAATGTACAAAAATGTGGTAAAAAACAAAACAAAACAAAAAAACTCCCAGCAAGATGTTGAGAGGGACCTACAAGGGAATGGGGGAGAGAAATGACTGAGACTTTCTTCAAATTAATTTTAAACAACACAGTCTAATGTAGATAATGGATGGTCGACACTTCTGGACAAGCCTAAAAAACATTATTGTCACCACGTATTTTCTATTCTATTGTACTAAATAATAATTCCAGTTAGCATGCATCTAAGTTAATAGAAATGTTGCCTGGAACAAACTGTTGGTATTTCTAATTCTGAAATGTTGTTGACCCTTGGTTGGCTACTGTGGAAAAACATGAAAATAGCCAATTTTCCAATGTCCTGGCAACTCTGTAGGAAACCCCATTCTTCATTTTATTAAAACTAAAGTGTTCTTATATGTCTCCCAGGCTATCTTCATCAAAAGTTATGTTGGGTTACAGGGTAGGCCATGGTGACAAGTTATCCTGAGGAAGAGTGCTTAAACAAGATAAACATGAATTGATTTCTCTGTGATGAAACTCTCCAGGCAGGTGATTTAGGTATGGCAAAAGTACCCAGAGGTGTCAGAGATGGAAAAGCCTTCCACTTGTTTGGCTGTGACATCCTCAGGCTATCACCTCATCAGTTTGGTTGAAATTGGTCACCATGTCCACCTTACAGCCCATAGCAAAAAGAAAGAAGAATTTGTATGCAACTTTACTTTTAAGAACAATTTTTTAAAACATTTCTTTTTGAGAGACAGAGAGAGACAGAGCACAAGCAGGGGAGGGACAGAGAGAGAGTGAGACACAGAATCCAAAGCAGGTTCCAGGCTCTGAGCTGGTGGCACAGCTGATCATGACCTGAGCTGAAGTTGGATGCTTGACAGACTGAGCCACCCAGATGCCCCTGCATGCTTCTTTACTTTTTTAGAGGTATGATTCAGAGGATGCACACTTCAATCCTGATCATATACCATTGGCCAGAATTGGACATGTAACCTACCTGGCAAGGATGGAGATTGGAAATACTATGGTTACCTCGATACCCATGTACTCCATCACATTACCTATTTGTATCCATGGAAAGGGGAATGAATTTTGGCAAAGGCAATTGGCAGTCCCTGCCACAAGTGTTCACAGATTGAAGGTACAGAAATCGTAATCAGATAGACAAAGGTGCCTTTATTTTAGCAATTCAAAATTCCTCATAAGATTTTATGTAGACCAAAGTTTTAAATAACGGATGGCAGTCTTTGCTAGAAATGAAGATGTCATTTTCTGGATTTTAAGCCTAAGTTGGACATGTTCACCAGAGAGTTTGCAGCTCCCCTTCAGGCATCTGTAAGGATTACTCTTTATATCTTTCAATATTTCTAATTTCATTTTGCAGATTTATGATTTTTCATTTCTAATTTGTTTTCAATCAATTATAGCAACTCCATCCTTTTTATAATAGTGAGAATGTGAAACTGCGTAATGACCAAATGTTGAAGAGCTAATTATAACTAACTATGTGCCCAAAGAAAATAATACAGAAATAGATACACATCATCAAATATATTTCCAAGGCCAGTTTTTTAAGTATGTCATTTTAAAATTTTCAAGGAACAGACAATACTAATGCTATGTAAACTACTACAAAGCAGAGAAAAAGGAGAATTCAAATGCCAGGTTTACTTTAGAACAGAAGTTCCTCATATGCGTCCTGTTTCTTTTTGTGCACTCCTATCCTAAGACATTGCCTTAAACATCGTGGACACGTAATAAAACCCTGAGAGTCATTGATCGTGTGAGTAATTTATTCACTATTTTAAAATTATTTCGGGGCGCCTGGGTGGCGCAGTCGGTTAAACGTCCGACTTCAGCCAGGTCACGATCTCGCGGTCCGTGAGTTCGAGCCCCGCGTCAGGCTCTGGGTTGATGGCTCAGAGCCTGGAGCCTGTTTCCGATTCTGTGTCTCCCTCTCTCTCTGCCCCTCCCCTGTTCATGCTCTGTCTCTCTCTGTCCCCAAAATAAATAAACGTTGAAAAAAAAAATTAAAATTATTTCCAGGGTGCCTGAGTGGCTCATTTGGTAAGCGGCCAATTCTTGTTTTTGACTCAGGTCATGATCTCACGGTTCTTAAGTTCGAGCCCCTCATCGGGTTCTGCACTGACAGCACGGATCCTGCTTGGGACTCTCTGTCTCCCTCTCTCTCTGCCTTTCCCCTGCTCATGTTCTCTCACTCTCTCAAAAATAAAATGCTTTAAATGCATTAAAAATGCTTTAAAATTATTTTCAGAATACACAGGGAGATAGCTTCTGTTTATTAAGAATTATGATAGCATTTTTCAGTTTTGGTGAGTGGGTACACATTCTAGTAGACCTTGTTAGTTGTTCTTTTTAGGTTATGACTTTCTCCTTCACTGAAAAACTACTCTGACTTAGTGATTTAGAATTAGACTACTACTTACAGAACAAAAAGTTACCATCCAAATGTTATATAATCACAATATTATTTCTAAAAGGATAAAGATGTTGATCATCTTATTGATCATAAGCTTAGGATTAATTAACTTCCATTAAATCAAAGCATAAAACTAAACATAAAGTAGAAGTGGACTGTACCTTTTTATAAGATTTGTACTAAGTTTATTTTCTCACTCATTCAAAGCCCTGCTGAGACATCTGTATTCAAACCTCGTTACTACTCACTACTCTGCTAAGAGCCACAAGGTACTGAGAGGCCTGGTTTATCTTATCCTGATTACCAAAACATTTTATCCACTTTACCAAAAACCATCAGGATAGGCCATTCTTCTGAAACAAATCCTTTTAAAAATTATTTTCCTTGTCAATCTACCTTCTTTAAGCTTCATTTTGAAGCTAGTCTTCTGTCTCTAACTAATTTTCCCTTATATGTTAGGACAAATATCCCATTTGCCTTACTTTGACTTTTTGACATCCTCTTATATCTGGAATCATGTGTCAGTGTACCTCAGCTAATGTTATATCTTTTATAGTTGATTGGAAGACTTATAATTCCCTTTAAATAAATAAAATGAATAAATAATTAATTCACATACAAGTCAACTTAAAGCCATATTTTATAAGTAGAAAATCCATTCAAAATTAACGTATATGTATTTTATATTTCTCATAACTTTTTAAAACACTCCTCATGATTTATATCATTATGCTTTTACAACAACAATAGCAACATAAGAAAATGTAAGAGGAAGATATTTATTTTCCTTGCTTTGGAGATAAAGCATTTGAAGTGCAACAAATGTAATAATGAGACCAAGATTACTGAATGAATCAAGGCAGTGCTGGTACCAGGACTTGAGTCTTCTGATTATGATCCCATAGATCATTCCACTAGATTGATAATCTCCATTGTTTTCACATCTTTATAAGTAAAAATCGAATTCAGTGTTTACCCTTAACGCGTGTATATTTACTTATTTATAAGATATATGCAGGTGCTATTACGTTAATTCAGTTTATACATTTCATTTAAAAACAAAAGAAATGAAAAAGAATAGGATAAAAATGGAAGAAAATAAAACTTTCAAGATTTTTTACACATCCTAATGAATCATAAGCTACTCCCTCTAGGTAAATTGTATTAACCTCATTTGGAGTCCTATCCACCATCTCATGCTGAGGTAAGGCATTTCAACTCTAAACTACTCGTACAGTTTACTGATATCTGCAAGTACCAGATAAGAAAATGGGTATCCATTATTATGAAAATATGTTCTTTCCTTTGTTTGCATCTCCTTTGCATCTCTTCATTTATCCCTTCACTTTTTATCATCATGAAACAGCCATATTTTCCCCCAGGCACAAAGAACAACAAATATCAAAGGAGCAGCTTAAAAATGTGTTCTCACTGGCCCATTTCCTTAATGCCATTTCATTTCTTGCCCTGAAAGATCTTGTTGGTCTCTCTGGTTCTCTGAGGTCATAAAACTCAGTGCTTGCCTTTGACCAGAAGTAGCAGAGTGGGAAGTTAACCTAATGATAGGTGAACACGCTCGACACAGCAGAAGGCCAACCGAGCAGTAGGCAGCTGCTGTTGCACTGGACAGCCTCCTCACTGTCAAGCAAAAAGTGCTTACATGAACAGCTGTCCAAAGTGCTGGATGAGGCCATTAGCGGCTAGCTTGTATGGTGCAAAATGAATATGTTTCACTCTATTTGAGCTACGAAAGATTTGGAGCTTCGGTGACATAAATTGGACTCCATTATTACTTAGCAGCTCTTCTGGAATTCCATATTCAGTGAATAGTGTTTTAGTTTGGACTGGAGAGAGAGAATTTCATAATAGCTTACCGCCCTTTTCAAGAAATAATAAGAGTACTAATGACTATATGCAGAGTTTAGGAAGCCCACTTCCCACCTTTACTATTTGTTTAGCTAATATAAGAATTTCAAAGATATTTATGGCATACCCATGTTACATGAGAAAATTATTCTTTAGTTGATATTATCTACAAATCGATCCTAATGTCATTATAGGCCTAAACATTTCTGCTTTTGTTTTCCGATTTCTCAATAATCCTTTGTAAGGCTGTAATCCCTCAATCCGCTTTCTTCAGTGAATAGTTGGTATGTTTCAAAGATATACTTTATATATGTGTTATGTTGATTCAAATGGTAATATGACACTAGAGTATCCTAATCATCTGTATATATACTATAGAACCATAATCCTGGAAGAAACCTCCCAAGGCCATATTGTTTTCTTTCCCTGAATGCATATTCAAGTATAAGTAAAATTTCTTTTCACTTTAGTTTGTGTCATTTCCAAGACTTCTAGGTAAGATTTCAAATATTTTGTTATAACTTTTTCTTACACATATTTACGTTTATTCTCATTGAGAAGTTAAAAAAATAGTCACACATGAGGTTTTCTCAGCCAGTTTCTTCTTTCTTTCATTAATTCAATTCCCATTCTGAACACTTTATATGTTTATTTGTTTCAGCATCACTGCTATCTTAGTCTTTGGCGGGCAATACTATTTATTCTTCTTAGATAGCATTAGATTTCACATCTACCCTTAAATCCTTTCTTTACATCTTTTTCCAGTCGTTGCTGACTCTCTCTAAAAGTCATTCACTATGGCACAATCAGAATCAAATACGGCCGTATACTTTCAACAATATTTTTTCTTGGAAAGTGGCTGTCATTGCTTTTCAAAACGTGTATAGTCACTATTACTAGTGGCTTACTGAGTATAATTTCCACATTTCATCTTTCTTTGCCCTTTAGTTCCCATTTCCTGTTTTCTCTCAGTGATCGCTATAACACCCTTGTGTTCCAATGCATAAATTTCTATTTTTATGAGTATAGACAATCTTCAACATTTTCTTGCACATAAATTATCTAGATTCAATATTTGAATCTTTAACTTTGAACCTCAACTTCTCCACATTTTTTACAATATTCCTTGCATATGCCAACTTTTCCCTTTCCATTTTGTCATGAATTTGCAACAAAGTTTATATTCACGCTATTTGTATAAGGTGGGCATCTAGAATTTAAAATTTATTTCCATGATTTACATGTTGGGACAATAACAAAACTGTGCTACATTATATAAATAATTCTGTCTCTACAACCTCCCACCTTCCCCTGTAAAGAGATAATTTGGATTAAGTTTTGTTTTTTGGTCATTTTGTTGCAAAATGGAGACAAATTAAAAAAAATTCAAGACTGCTTGCTATGACTGAGAAGATCAGCATGTCTTCTCTCCAAAGAGAGACTTTATTGTCACAAAATTGACAAAAGCTATTATTTCATTGCTCTGGAAATTAGCCAAAGGCATAGAAATGCAGAAATATTTATGGTTGCAAAACTTCTGAACTTTGTACTATTCCCTCAGCTCAGTGTGGTGTTTACGTCAGGTCTGCAAAGCTGTGAGGATTCAATTTTTCTCTCTGGAATGTTGGGTGATATCCCCCTTCCAACAGCATTATTAGAAGTGACTTGTTGAAGGCAGGCAAACAGGTGAGAGTCAACTGCTTGGCTCTGCTAGCCTTAGACTCTGGAAGAGATTGGGCCAAGCATGTTTCTAGCTGAAGCTGTGCATGTGTCCACCTGACATTAGAGGAGGTTCAAGACATTCAAACACTCCTGAACACATGCACATGTGTAGAAGGCTTGAAAGCGATCAGAGGGAAAGGTAAAATTTAGGCAACTTGAAAATGGCCTGATCATTGAATGTGTTCCCCTACTCACAAACAGATCTATCTGCAGAGGATAGAAACCTTACATCCAACTTCCATGCAATCATTGGATAATCACTAAATTACATAGACACAGAAGCATCTAGGAAGCCACATTAAAACAAACAAACAAATCGGAAGAGAAATGAGTAGCCGCACACTACAATGGAGACAGATATCACAGATTATGTGTGGGAAAGTTCCAAAAACAAGAATAAGGAAATAGTAAAATAATAACGACTACCACTTGAGACAAAATATAAAAATCTAGAGTTGCTACAATATATAATCTAGTACATAGGTGATAGACGGATAGGTGGTAGCAATTCTGAAGTTAAAGAGTACAAAAACTGAACTGAAAAAACACATGTGAAAAGAGGTTCCAGAGCATATTCCAGAGGGCAGAAGAAAAAAATCAGTGAAAAAATAACAGACAAAGACATCCTAAATTTGATGAGAAATATTAATCAACAAATATCATTAGGACAAGTACAAAAAACAGTCACAACAAGGTACATATAATCTATTCTTTTAAATCCAAATACAAAAAGAAAATCTTGAAGACAGCCAAGAAAAAAACAACTCATTTTGTACAGGAGTGAATCAATGAAATTAATAAAATAGCTGATTTACCATCAGAATTAAATGGAGTCTAGAAAGCAGTGGAATGACATGGTAAAAGTACAAAAAGAGAAAACAAAATAAAAAATAAAAACAGTTAGTCAAGTATTCTATATCCAGCAAATCTATTCTTTCAACACGAGGCAAAATAAAGACATTCCAAGAAACCAAAGACTGGGGATATTTGTTGTTAAATAGGCTTGCCTGCAGTAAATACTGGAGAAAGTCCTGCAGGCTGAAAGGAAATGACACCTGAGGGTCACTAGAATCCTCTGAAAGAAATGATGAATATTATAAATGATCACTATGAGCTAACATAAAAGATTTTACAAATGCATTTTTATCATTTCTTTTTATTTTTTAAAAGGACATCAGATTGTGTAAGTAACTAGAGTAACACTATATTATATTACAAAATATAGAGACCGAACATGTGATAATAATAGTGTAAAGGAGGAAATGGAACTATACTGCGGCAAAGTTATTATATTTTATCAGAATTAAGTTAGTATTAAGTTAGAGTAAGTTAGTATTACTCTGAAGAATATTGTAACAAATTAGAATACATAGTGTAATCTCCAGAGCAACTACTAAAAAAAAACAAAAAAAAAAAACAAAAAAAAAAACTCAGAACAAGGAAAAAAACCCAAAGAATTTAAATGATATGTAAAAATATTTAGCACTAAAGAAATTAGATAGATATAAAAAAATGAAAAAGACAAGAGACTTACAGAAAATAAATAGTAAAATGGTAAATGAAAAAAACCACACAAAAATTGTATTAAATATAAATAGTGTAAATACTCTAATAAAAATGTAGAGATTGCAAATTGGATATGAAAGCAAAAATCCAACTACAGTGGACCCCTGAACAACACAGGTTTAAACTGTGTGGGGCCACTTACATGCAATTTATTTTTAATGAATACAGTAAAGTATTGTAAGTGTATTTTATCTTCCTTATGATTTTCTTTTCTTGTTAAAAAAAAAGTTTATTTATACACTTTTTGAGAGAGAGAGAAATAGAACATGTACGAGGGAAGGGGGGGGAGAGAGAGAGAGAGAGAGAGAGAATATCCTAAGCAGAACTCGATGCAGGGCTCAAACTCAAACTGTGAGATAATGAATGATGATCTGAGCAGAAATCAAGGACTGGATGCTTAACCGACTGAGCCACCCAGGCACCACATTCCTCATGATTTTCTTGATAACATTTTCTTTTCTCTAGCTTACTTTTTGGAATAATACAGTGTATAATACTGTACATAGATACTATTTGTTAATCAACTGTGTAATCGTTAAGGCTTTTGGTCAACAGTGATTAATAGTTAAGTTTTTGGGGAGTTAAAAGATATACATGGATTTTTGACTGTGCAAGGGTCAGCAACCCTAACCCCTCTATTGTTCAAGGATCAACTATACATGTTCTCTAAAAGGTAAAAAAAGATATACCACAAAATCAAAAGCTGTAAGAAAACTGGAGTGTCTATATTAATATCAGACAAAGTGGACATTGGAAAAACACATTTTTATTAGAGAAAGAGAAATATTTCATCTAATAAAGGGTCAGTTAATCAGAAAGATATAATAGCTATACACGTTTTGTTTTTGATTTAGAAATACCTTTATATTAAACGATATACTAATTGGAAAAAATGTATTTTCTTGCTTAGAAAATAGAATAGTTTATATGTTGTTCAAATATCAATTTTCTACTTTCAAGTTATTTTCTTAATTTTACTCATAGTAGTGTGATATACATCTATTTCTATTCTATTCTATACATGACATTTTTGTTTTCACATGCAGTGATTTGTTCTAATAAATATACCAATCTTCCATCACTGGAGTTAACAAAATTACAGTAAAATTAAAGATAAACTGAAATGATGAAAACATCTAAAAAATTAATTTCTTGGCCTTAGAAATATAGTATGCAATTTGTAGCTGTGTTAATGCCTAATTTAATTCCTATATGCCTTATTTTAGTATATTTTCTTTTCTTCTTAAACAAGACAGAAGAACTTGGGAAGAACTTGTGTTACAAAGTAACTCTTGGTCCCCTACCTTTCCCTCTGCCAACATATTATCCTACACCTACAGGTGAAACTATTCTCTTTAGAGACTTTTTTATTTTATGGTTTCCCCCTTTTTTATTGTAATTATTCATTTATTTTATTCCACTTAAATTAAAATGAAATTAAATTAAAATTTTTCTTGCTATGATTATAGGCAAAAATCAGAGAATACATAATTATTATAGATATATTTATTATATGTATTTATTATTATAAAACTGTTTTAGGGCCTATGTATACTTAGGAGAATATCTTGAAAAGAATTATGGGAGAAGAATTTCTTGCATGCTTTTTCTTTGTTGTTTTTTAAATGGCTTTTGGATTTTGTTTGTTTTAGGTAATTGATTTCAGTTCAGGAAGATGTTAGTCTTTATCTCATTTCACAACTTCCTGGCTAAATGATCTTTGGTCGAGTTTTTCAGTTATTCAACTTTGTCTTCTTTTGTTTCAGTATTTGTAAAATGGAAATAATAACACTGCCAATTTCACAATGTTATTTTGCTTTTCAACATACTCATTTTCTACTGTAGTATTCAGTAAAAGCTTAATAAATTAATTCCTTTCTTTTCTTCCTTTGAAGGTTGCCAGTGAAGCAGAGTTCTAGCATTAAAGAGAAGAAAGAAATATTTAGCTATTCTATTATCGCTCAATAGTTTCAGCTCTGGACAGCATGTGAATAAATATATGAAATATATTTTGAGTTTATTTTCTTAATGCAGTATTTTTAAATCAGAATATATTTTTCCAATGCCAAAGAAAACCCTCCCTTAAAAAGGGAAGAAAAAAAGCATGCATTTAAGCAAAAGTACTTTTCTAATCAAATTCTCTATTCTACAGGAATTTTTATTTTAAATATTTAAATTTATTTGAGCAATTGCCCTGAAAATATAGCAGTTTTTCATATAAACCTAGCTTCTTACAGTTGGAATGTTATTATTAAAGAATTTGGATTTCTTAAAAATAACTGTTATTTTAGACTTTTATATTTATTGATCTGAAACAAATGTCCTTATTCATTATTTTGTTAACATAGATTCCCTGTTACTTTTTTCCTCCAGTAGCTAAAAATATATGGAGAAAACATTGATTTTGGAATCTCTGAAAGCTAAACTTCCTAATTATTTGAAGTCTAATGCATAGCGAGATACTTTTTTTCTTTAAGAGTCTATCTTCCATTTGAAGATTTTTTTTTTTCTTAAATTGTGTTCCCATCTGCACAGACACATAGGGTTGCTTGGTCTGGATAATGTTGTCTAAAGAGTGGTAGGTAGATCATGTCTCTTTGCTGCTGGTCTAATACAATTGCTCAACCTAGGAGAGACCGATAAAGGGTAAATGTTATACCCTGGGAAAAGTCATCACTTTGAAATCTCAAGCTGCAAACAGTAGAAAGAGGCAGGTTATACGGTTTCTCTAAACACTGATTTTCAAGGTTATAGGGAGCAAGATGAGTAGGAAGATAACACTATTTCATCCCAAGGTTAGTTTTCTCTGATGCTAATTTAGAAGGAATAGATGAAGCTAATGAGGAGAGAGGTGCAAGAATATGTATTGTGAAAATATTCACACTGAGTCTATGATACTGTCATCTGGAATTTCTTCCAATGCAAAAAATATATACAATTTTAGATCTTTTTCTTAAATTTTTTTAATGTTTATTTATTTTTGAGAGAGAGAGGAGAGAGAGAGAGAATGAGAGAATGAGCAGGAGAGGGACACACAGAATCTGAAGCAGGCTTCAGGCTCTGAGCTATTATCACAGAGCCCCATATGGGGCTCGAACCCACAAGCCATGAGATCATGACCTGAGCTGAAGTCAGATGCTTAACTGACTGAGCCACCCAAGCGCCCCAATATAATTTTAGTTCTTTTTTTTTTTAATTTTTTTTTTTAACATTTATTTATTTTTGAGATAGAGAGTGACAGAGCATGAACAGGGGAGGGGCAGAGAGAGAGGGAGAGGCAGAATCTGAAACAGGCTCCAGGCTCTGAGCGGTCAGCACAGAGCCCGACGCAGGGCTCGAACTCACGGACCGTGAGATCATGACCTGAGCCGAAGTCGGACGCTTAACTGACCAAGCCACCCAGGCGCCCCTAATTTTAGTTCTTAAAGACATCATATGAGACTGCATGGTGTATTGAGAATGACATGGCCATTGGAATTAATGTAATGAATTCAAAGTTTAACCTTTCCTTCTTCCCTCCCTCCCTCTCTTTCCTCTTCTTTTCTTTCTTTCCTTTCTTCCTTCTTGTTTGAAAAGGACATTTCTTTGTGTTTACTAATGGTACTTCATGCACTCTATCAGGTGGGATCCAGACCATCTCATCTCGTTCTAGTATTAATTTTCAGAAATACACACACAAGAATAATGTGTAAAAACCAAATACAATTCAAGAGAAGTTACTTTTACGAAGATAATACACAGGAAAAGTGTATTTTAAAAGCTGATTTTAGTGAAAAGAAAAAAAAGGGCAACATCTACTTTAGGAGCGTAACATGATAAGAAAAAAAAATGACCTTAAGATATATAACCTGTACAACAAGAGGAGAGAAGTAATAAGAGATGAGATGTTGTTAGGCAAAGCTGCCTACCAATGTGAATAAAGAGCCATCGGACACAGTGATTAAAGAACTTGTTCTTACCATATAAATTTAATAATGAGAAAAAAAAGTCAATATTGCTTTGCTGTTATGGTGGTGGTGTTATTCTATTGATAAGGAAAATCAGAAAGGATTTTTTAGAAATGAAAACTGGGTTCTTAAATAAAGAGAGAAGTTATTTTAGAGTGTAAAATAAATCAAAACCACATGGATTAAAGGAATCTCATAGATATAAATATAGATAATAAATAATTAAATTATAATAGGAAATTATATAAGAATTAGTATAATAAAAAGATAATTTAAAAATAAGACTGAAATATTTCCTAAATAAAAATTTTATAAAAAGCCTATTACATTCCTGAAAAAGAAAAAAAAAAACTATTAAAAGACAAAATCACACATATGCTAGCCATTATTGTTCAATTTGGTAGATAAAGAAAAAAGACAACCAAACATCCAAAGCAGAAAAAAAACTACTTTAAAAAAAAAGCTTCTATTAGACTTCACAAATCAGAGTTAATTTCATATAAAATTATTTGACCCTCAAGGCTCAAGGAAGGACTCTGATTATAAAATTCTATACTCAGCCAAGTTGTCATGCATAGCTTTGAAAATTTACAGAAAGTTGTTTACAAATATGGTAAATTCCTGTGTTACTTTTTTGAATATGTTGTTAGAGAATATTTAATTCTGGCCTTTGATTTTTTGGAAAATTTATTTCTAGTCTACCAAGTGATCAATAAAAAAATTAAAGACTCAAGTAAGCAGGAGTTCTGTAGAATAGGAAATGGTGAATGCTAATACTAGTTAACTCTTCAGATGTAAATCTAAATAGTTGTTGCAACTCTAGCTCTCAAATTAACTGCAGAAGATTGTAGTAATTATTTAAATACAATCATATCTCTTAGATTATATTAATATAATCATAATAACAATTTAAATTATTTTCCTAGAATAAATTAAGAAAGCCTGAGAATTTGGAGAAAACAGGAACATTAATTCTTCCTCTTTCATAGGGAATAGTAAAATTTTATTATTTAATTCTGGAAAATTTATTTCAACTTCTTCAATTAAATTTTTGTAATGTTAATATTTTTAAGAGAGAGAAACAGAGTGCAAGTGGGGGAGGGTCAGAGACAGACGGAGACACAGAACCTGAAGCAGGCTCCAGGCTCCTAGCTGTCAGCACAGAGCCGGATGCGGGGCTCAAACTCACTGACCATGAGATCAGTGATCATGAGATCACTGAAGTTGGATGCCCAACCAACTGAGCCACCCAGTTGCCCTACTTCAGCTTTTTAAAGGAACACTTAAAGTTACTTTCCAAAGTACAATGGAAGATAAAGCAAATAAAGCATGTCTCATGTGGCAGAATATAAAACAAAGGTCACATTAAAGAAATATGAGAGTAAAAAGAATAAAATAGGAATAGAAGTAATGCAGCATCATTTGATATTTTGTGTAATTAATTTAACTAATTTATTCAATCATAATGTGTAGAATACTTTCTGAGTTTGTTGGTTTTGAAAAAGAAAAAAAAATCCCTCCTGTCTTGGAGCTTTAATTCTAGAGACAGAGTGGAAGGTTAAATATAAGTAACATACGTATAATTATATTGAAAAAGAATATTCTCCTTTTGGGATCAGAAGCAAAACTATGGATAGATGAAATGATTATAAGAGACATCATTCTATTGACCCAAAATATTCCTACCAAATTTCTACTAACTCTATTTCACTGGCATTTATTTTTTAATCTTTTATTAAAACATGCCACACTTATAGCAGGTTGAATAGTGCAGAGACAGGGGGCCATATGAAGATGAAGGCAGAAAGTGGGGTGATGAAGCTAAAACCATGGGACACTAACTATTGTCAGAAGTCACCAGAAGCTAAGGGAGGGAGGCATGGACAGATTCTTCCCTATAACCTCAGAGAAGGCACAGTCCTGTCAACACTGTGATCTCAGATTTCTAGTCCCCAGAACTGCGAAAGAATAAACTTCTGTAAATTTCCATAAATATTAATAATTTTATTAAAATTTTGTAGTTTTAAGCCACCCAGTTTGTGATGTTTTTGTTACAACAACCCAATAAAGCAAACACACTTACACTTATATAATTTTAAATGAAAAATAGTGATAATAAAATAAATAGTGAGAATTCAATGAACTTCTGATTCTTCTCATCAGGAATATTATAATGCTTCTTTAGAAGCATCAAACGCCTTCCAGATACTTTTTTTGGTGGCACTTCTTTACTAATTTCCTTAGTTTTTGTTTAGTCTACTAGCTAAATAATCCTGTAATCCTATATGGTAAACTGTAATCCTATATAGTAAGCAGTTCATAAGAAGATCTAGCTTAACTCTTTCCCTCCAAAAATCATGTTTTAAATGAATATCTTAGACCACACTTTTCCCCAAATCTTTCTCTCATTGGTCTACCCAGCCACATCTCAGTTAGGAATTTACTAACTCAGGATGCCATAGTAAATATAGTAATTGCACCCACGACTTTCTCAGGAATAATAGAGAATAGGTACCTAATACACATGTGTTGACTAAAGATAGATAGAGCAGAACAAATAAAAAGATTTAAAGAGATGTACTTATTTGCACGTAGCCAAATAAACATACATACTGGAACTCATGCCTCAAACTTCCAAGTTAAAATACCAACTAGAAATGCCGTCTTGAGTCAAACAGGAAGAGTGACTTCCCTTGTCTTCTGATAGCCATTGATGGTATAGAAGAGAAAGAGCTCTGTAAGTCTATACAAACTTCTTCAGAATCTGTGAGAGCCATTAGCCTGGAGTTACACTGCAAAGCAAAGAATACTGATATAGTTCAGCAGTTAGATAGAGGCAAAGGACTGTGGTAAGAATCAGCCCAGAGTACAGGATGATGTTACAGGCTTAGACTCCTTATGAAGAGGCCTGGGGTGGCAAGTACAGAATGTGCAAAATGTAAAAGAAGGCAATCCAAGGAAAGAACTGGTATAGTCACAGTTTAGGCTTATTCAGTTGTAAATGTAGAAGAAGCACTCTTTTCATGTTAAAAAACAAATACAATGAGTAAACCTTCCAGGCAAGAGTTGATTTCTAACCTAAGTAAAGAAATGGTCTAAAAGTATGTCTTCCAAAATATATTCCTATGAATGTGAGCGTAATAAATTTTTCTGTTACATCGAAGGGGGTGATACTGTGGTTTTATTTGGGAATACATGTCATATCATAAACGCTTTGATATTATCAGAATGAATTTTAGCGTTTTCAAGACTTTGAGAAGTGATTAGTTTTGCATTGTGTTCATCAGCCTTCTTGATCTACTGAATGCCTCTTCTGCTGCCACTCCCAGCTTCTTTTCCCCTCAATTAACTACTATCCAAGATAAAGAGCACACTTTGGGTAATGCTAGTCCAAGTGTATGAGCATGTTAGCTATCAGAGCTCTTCTATAATCTACTTTCTATATATTAAAAAATATCTAACAATGCAAGCCTTGTAGTTTAATTACTTAGAGATAAAATCTAGATATTAATATCTAGGTGGCAAGATTGAACTTGGCTGTCAAGCACAATATGGCCAATATCAATGAATTAATTTGGAATTTATAAGTTACTTTGGATGTAAAAATTATCCAAATGCTCCTAGGTGAAAATTACCCTGAACATATTTATACTAAAACCCCTGAAAATACTCCTATAATGCCTGACAGCAAAACATATGTTTAAAAGGATGTTTTTCTCTCAAAAATGGCCAAAAACATTATTAAAATGAAAGATAAACATAAATAAAATTGCTAGAAATGCTACCACCCATAGTGAAGAGCTTTTTTTCCCACAATATGTGGCTAGAATCATAAAGCTCTACAAAATTGCGCAGCAATTCTGTCACTATATTGACAAAAAAAAAAAATGGGAAAAAGCAAACCAACAATTGTGGTGCATGGCAACGGTAAGGGGATGGAAAAAAATCATCTAGGATAATTGTAAAAAGACATCTAGCTCATGATTATAAGGTTTCTGTTGGAAAATGCTCTAAATCATAATACCTACAAAATCTAGAATAAGCCTAATAAAACAAGAAAAAAAAATTACACAAGGACAGAAATTGGAAGAGCCATATCTAACTAAATAGGTTCTGTAACTTATTCTGTTAATGTTACAGGTACCTTCCTGTCTTGCTATGAATATCACCGGTTTCATTCTCTCCTTAATGGTCAAAATCTTTGTGCTTTCCCTATACCTCATATGTGACAGTAAGAATTTCAGCAAGCATTCTGGCCATATTGCAAAATTGTTACAGAGTCAGGGGAAATGTGAAGTTAATCTCAGAATCATGAGATTTCAGAGCTAAAGAGAGCATTGCCTAATCCATTCCTTGAGAAACACTGCAAATCACAACATGACAGGGTTGAAGATAGGGCTGGAGATGTGAAGATTCACTAGTGCACAGATATGCATGTGAAACATACAAATTACGGTTTATCATTTCTAATGAGGAAAAGACCGTAGCTCTTGGATAGAGTACTTCATGCAAAGATTGTTGACTGATAGCAGGACTAGTGTGTGGCTAGTGTTTCTTTAGGGCCTCTTTAGTCTGTTTTCGGATGTAAAAGCAAGACATAAAAAGGATTGGAGAGTCAGAATCTCTAAATGTTACATGTCTTTTCTACCTATTTCCATTGATTTATATATAACCTTACAATGAAAAAAAAGCAAAGTGTCTGGGTGGCTCAGTGGGTTAAGCATCTGACTTCAGATTAGGTCATGATCTCGCTGTTGGTGGGTTCAAGCCTTGTGTCAGGCTCTGTCTGTGCTGACAGCTCAGAGCCCAAAGCCTGTTTTGTATTCTGTGTGTGTGTCTCTCTCCCGTCCCCTACCCCACTCATGCACTCTCTCTCTCTCAAAAATAAATAAACATTAAAAAAATTTTTTTTAATAAGATAAAAAAATTCTTTCTTGAAGGCTTTAGGATTGAGGGGGAAAAGCAAAGTTCCTATTGACAAACATTTAAGACTAACCACTAAATTCTATTAAAAAATTAATGTTTTATTTATTCTTGAGAGACAGAGAGACAGAGTGCGAGCTGGGAGAGGCAGAGAGAGAGGGAGACACAGAATCTGAAGCAGGCTCCAGGTTGTGAGCTGTCAGCACAGAGCCCGAAGCTGGGCTTGAACTCACAAACCGTGAGATCATGACCTCAGCCGAAGTCGGATGTTTAACCCACTGAGCCACCCAGGTGTCCCACTAAAATCTATTTTTAAAAATATTTCTGGGGCACCTGGGTGGCTCAGTCGGTTGAGCTACTGACTTCAGCTCAGGTCATGATCTCACGGTTCATGGGTTCAAGCCCCATGTCAGGCTTTGTGCTTACAGCTCAGAGCCTGGAGCCTGCTTCAGATTCTGTGTTTCCCCCTCTCTCTGCCCCTCCCCAACTCTTGCTCTGTCTCTCTCTCTCAAAAATAAATAAACATTAAAATAATAATAATAATAAATAAAAAATAAAAATAAAAATATTTTCTAATATAAAATCCTTCTTTTTATGTTTCATAAAGGTCAAGAAACAGGCAAGACAAAATTAACATATGTGAAAAAAGTGAATTTTCTACAAGCCAAATTACCACTTTTGTTCTATCAATTCTTTTGCATATTTATTTTTTAAATTTTTTAAAATGTTTTTTATTTATTTTTGAGACAGAGTGCAAGTGGGGGAGGGGCAGAGAGAGAGGGAGACACAGAATCTGAAGCAGGCTCCAGGCTCTGAGCTGTCAGCACAGAGCCCAACGCGGGGCTCGAACCTATGAACCATGAGATCATGACCTGAGCCGAAGTCAGACGCTTAACCGACTGAGCCACCCAGGCACCCCTCTTTTGCATATTTTAAGATGTGCATTAGGAAAAAAACACTAATTTACCTCTTGGGAAAGGATAAGCCCCAGATACTTTTATCCTTTGGAGACAAATACCCACTGGGAGTACATGCATGTGTAGTTGCTGAAACTACCAGATACTATCACTTCTCTGTGGCATAATTATACAGAAAGGCAATTAGACAAGTCCTTTAGGGGTTCTGGACAACTTGACTTGGGATTTCATTGTTACCAGATCTATATCATATACTCCACGGACCTTAAATTATTTAAATATCTTTTGGAAGTCAGTTCTCAGATCTATGCCATTTGTTGCATTTCGAATCCCTTTAGTCATCACGTGCCCACAAATAAATAATAACTTAGCTTTAAATAATCATTTCCCACCTTTTTTCAATCTATCTTTTCTTACTTTAGGGGTTTTAATTTGGATGGTTTTAGCTCAACTCATTTCTCAGTGTCACTTCCACACAGTCTGCATCTCCAATTTTCTAACTTTTGGGCTGGTCTTTTCTTTCTTTTTAAAAATAATCCTAAATTTCACCTCATCATCTTTTTTTCTTTCTTGAGAGCTGCACATCCAGATTACTCCTTGCCATCAATCTCTTTGTTTCCGAGCTGAATTAAACATTGCTTCTAGAACTGCAATGATCTGTTTTCTTTTTTAAGTTTAAAGGAAATAGTTTCAGTCATTTCACTCAGTAAAAACCATGCCCGTGATGTCCCACAGTCATGATAGAAACAGAGACATCCTCAACATTTCCTTCCTTACAGATTTTGATCCCTTTATTATAATACCAGTGAGCAAGGTGTTTGCGTGTTCCTGCAACCTCCAGCTATTGCAGAGAACCATATACTTTCTTTGTTATTTCTCTCTTCGCACTGTCAAATACACTACAGAAAGGTGCATTGTCTTCATTTCTCTAGACCATATGTCCCAGCATCAGGACTACTATTTACATACTGTCACTTCCTGCAAGTTTTGCAGTTACATTGCCTTTTGGGCACCTTCAATGGACACCAAGAAAATGTCCTAATTCACCATTTGCAAAACTCAGTTCTCCCCAGTCTTACTCTTTTTCTATGAAGAAGAATAGCACTTATTCCTCCTGCACTTTCAGTGAATCAGAAGGAATTTTACCTTGATCATTTTACATCTCTGTTGCAGCAGGATACGGCACTAGAAATCATGGAATATACATTCCAACGTTGACAGTCACAAAGTAACTTCAGGACTTTAAAAAAGTTCCTTAGTCATTATTATTTCCAAAAGTTGAAGGGAGAAGTCAGACTATGCACCTTTCTTGTCTGTGAATCTATTCCTCATTTTCTCTCTCACAAAGATATGATTCTGAATATTCTATATTTAATTCATATGGTCACAGATTTTAAGTATCTCCTCGTGTGTCTCAATTTATGAATTCAGATTGTCACAGCCATGTTAAATTGTTTTATAGGAGACTATTTTAGTCTCCTATCCAAGCACCAAGTTTAATTAGCGTCCTCTTAAAACATTTTTGAAAGAGATCAGGATATTGGGGCGCCTGGGTGGCGCAGTCGGTTAAGCGTCCGACTTCAGCCAGGTCACGATCTCGCGGTCCGTGAGTTCGAGCCCCGCGTCAGGCTGTGGGCTGATGGCTCAGAGCCTGGAGCCTGTTTCCGATTCTGTGTCTCCCTCTCTCTCTGCCCCTCCCCCGTTCATGCTCTGTCTCTCTCTGTCCCAAAAATAAATAAACGTTGAAAAAAAAATTAAAAAAAAAAAAAAGAAAGAGATCAGGATATTAATTGGTAAAGAAAACAATATATTAATCACCAGCAATATAAACCACATTCACAAATGGTAACTTTGAACATTTATGCAATTATACCAAAAATGGAGCACTGGAGGTACTGAGATGGGTCTGAGAACATAGTCTGTCTTTACATTTTGTTTTTCTTTTTTTAAGTTTATTTATTTATTTTGAGAGAAACAGGGAGAGAGTGAGCCGGGCAGGTGAGGGGCAGAGATAGAGGTAATCCCAAGCAGGCTCCACACTGTCAGTGCAGAACCTGAGGTAGGCCTCAAACTCACAAAACAGTGAGATCATGATCTGAGCCAAAATCAAGAGTCGGCTCTTTAACCACTGAGCCACCCAAGGCACCCCATGTCTTTGGTTCTACATTATAAACACCCTTCACATCCTCTGATTCTGTGTCCTAAACGTGTAGGTAACTCCTCAGTATTTATAAACTGGAAATGGTCATATCTTTTTAGTCAGCAGTGTAAGAATGAATTGTCTCTCTATTGACTTATGTTCCCTTTTGTGGCAACACGTGGAAAAGCCTGGTTAAGAGGAGTTTTAGATTAATGGTTCCAAAACACCGAGACATTACATATGAAAGAAAGAATTCCAAAGTCTCTTTTCAAAATGAAAGCAAAGTTTCACTTTAATACTCAAGAAAACTTCACCAGCTGGCTGCATTGCATATACTTGGCATGCTGGTTGCTAAGTTTATTAGATATTTTATAGTCCTGGAAACTAAAGATAATGGAGCCAGCTCTCATACCTGACGTCAAGAATTGGGAGTCAGTGAAGCTACAAATACATGATGGAGGAGTGAATACACCAGGCTATCCAGGCTTAAATGAATTGATGTGAAGTTGTTAAAGAGACATCGTCAAGCTTTTGCCACATTTAGCTTTTAATTCTTGTCTATTCTCCATTGGTTGCCATGCCCTTTTGAAAGATTTACAAAGGAAATATTTTCCTTGGGATTATTTTTCCCTTTTGAGTTCATCAAAATTCACATTTCCTCTATCCACTCTCAGCCATCTCCACTCAAACAGGAAATAAAAAGACACAGATTGTGACATTATTTTTTTGTCCCAAAGGCTGTTTACTATGTCATCTGAGTATTAAATTAAACAATATTAGGTTATAATTTTTAGGTAAAAAATTCATTCACCGATTTCATAAGGTTCAATTTAATATTAAACTATTCCAAGAAATGGTATGTATCTAGTAACTGACTGCAATATGTACAATAATTTTCTACAGTGAGTAGCAAAGAGATTTTACAATATCAAGGATATACATTTATAGAAGAGATTCTTTGTAAGCAGGTAAGTAATCAACAAGCATGAATGTTGTCTAATACATAGTCAATATCCCTGCTCTAAAATACTGAGAACAACATCTGAACTGCCCCAAAATGTACACTAATGTTGACTAATAGAGCCTGAAATCTATGCCTATAACCAATTAGGCGACTCTCTAGAAATACAATTTGGGGGAAATTTCTTATCTTCTCTGCATTGCATTTCTTCATCTGTTAAGATTGGATGACTGGCAAATGGTTAGATACATGAGTCCTAATATTTTAACAACCCTTTATAGTATAACCAGCATATAAATTCTAATGAAATATTATAGCGAATATTTGAGGATGCAGAATCACAAAGGTAATGAAAAATAAGTCGAAGGCATTAAATCAATCTCAACCTTCTTCAGATTGGATACTTTGGGGCCTGTTTGTACCACTAGGCAGGAAAAATGACTTAGTTTGGCATGTGGGGTGAGGGGAAAAAAGCTTCCAAGAAATGAAATTGGATAAATTTAGATGTTTTGTGATTGTAGCTACTGAACATGTTTTATACTGGCAGAATATGCTCTCTGATATTGGAATACCGTCAAAATCCATTTAAATCATGCCAGAGAAATGTTAAATGGTGATGAGAGGGCTGGAGTTTAAGCTGATAACAGTAGCAAAGACCTACTCACACTGACAAATTTGATGAGGGAATCTGACCTAGCAGATCATCAAGGATTGGAAGTGTCTTCAAATGGCAGCTTTATCCTGGAATTCACAAGGGGATGACACTTTGGCAAAAAGCTATTCCCACCCCTATCTCCAACCCCTGCTGGAACGTATGAGGTTTTACAGTCAAATCACATCCAAGGAAAGAACCAGTTTAATTTATAATCTGTGAGAAACATGGAGATAATAGTATAAATTTGTATGACTACTAACCGAAATGTCAACTTAGGAATTTAGGTGATGAATATTTTCTCTTCAGAAAGGTATCAGTAATTAACTTGCCAGAAGCAAATCATTTTTTTTTTCTTTTTTGTAAATTTAATGAAGACAGGGCAGAAAGGATACGTAGGAAAGAAGGCAGAAAGAAAAAAGAAGAAAGAAGACAGGAAAGTGATAAAGTCAGAGATAATGACATGGAGGGGAGAAAGGAGTGGGGGAAAGAAGAAAAGAAGACAGAGAATGTCCTCTTAACCCAAATGAAAAAGAAAGAAGAAACAAGCCAACAAAGGTGAAAGACATGTAAGCAAAGTAGCTTCCAGTTTAATATGTAAATATAATGTTATATACTTGGAAATTAACAAAAGGCAAAATGAAAGCAATTATTTTTAAAAATCAAAAACTGTATGCAACCCTATGCACTTTATGTTCATAATGATTCTTTCTTTCCTCTGCAATTGTCTGGACAACAATTAAGGGTGGGACTTCTAGAAATTGGAATAGGTGGTCCATAGATTACTGGAGCCAACTATTTAAATGTAGCTGGAAAGACAAGACCTACAAAAGACTATATGAAATGGAGTGGAGAAAACTGAAATGTTCTGTGTGAGTCAATGAAATGGGAAGAGTGGACGACATAGTAGAAGACTAACATCCAAATCATGGAGACAGACTAGGGCTTTTTTTTCCCCTTTTCTTTTACATTAAAAATGTCTTCAATTTTAATTGGTTTATATGTAATACTGTGGAAAAGGTCCATTTACTCAAAATTTTAGTGAACTTGTTGCTTAAAGGTATTCATTTGTGTTTTATAGAATCAAGGAAAGTTCCTAAAAACTATATGGATGAGTATAGTTTAATTGGCACCAACATTTATGCGTCAGTGATATTATATATGCCAAATGAACTAACTCAGTGGAATCCAGAAGAACTTAGAAGCTAGAATTCAGGCACAACTGATCAAAATTTGAGAATAGTCTATAAGATATTAAATAGAGCCTCCCAGCTACTCTTATTTACATTTCCAGGAGCAGAGAGACACAGTTAATTTTGGATTTTCTTTTCTTTTTTTTTAATTTGTTTTATTTTTAGCGTTTTATTCATTTTTGAGAGAGAGAGAGAGAGAGAGAGAGAGAGAGTCAGAGCACGAGTCGGGGAGGGACAGAGAGAGAAGGAGACAACTCAAAGCAGGCTCCAGGCTCTGAGCTGTCAGCACAGAGCCCGACGTGGTGCTCGAATTCACGAACTGCGAGATCATTACCTGAGCCAAAGTCAGACATTTAACTGACTGAGCCACCCAGGCACTCGGATTTTATTTTCAAGTTTTGTGCAGGATCATAGGATTTTGTTAACAATATTCAGCTGTACTTGGCTTATATCAAGGTGTTACACATTAGCCTGGAACTTTCCCCAGCCTGACTGCCTAAGAGGTGATTCATACAGCAAAAAAAAATGGACAGTGTCAATTGACCCGGTCTGTTTATATGGCTCTGGGAACTCCTCCTTTGACTGAGACAGAAGTTTTAGAAAAAACTCAGAAGGTGGTTCTATGACCTTTGAAAGCCTCTGCATTTGAGATTTGATGTTAGGCTGGCAATTCAGATGTGTGTAATACTGTAAACTTACTAGAGTTCCCTCAGGAAGTATTAGAAAAGGGACAACCCTGGAAACTGTGGATAGGTAAGATTTGGAATACTTTATGGGGGAGAAATGACAGTGAATGGTACCTGTCTGGAGTAGTCCATAGCTCTTGCCTTATTTCATTTGTGACAAACACTGCTAGAGATAGGACTCGGACCTCTAAGTAGAGTGGAGTACACTCTATGTAAGTACTTTCTGAATAGACTCAGAATGTGCAGTAACTAAGATAGGAAGGGAATTCATGAATTTTTGTGGGAATATGCCCCGAAGTTTTATATGGTAAGAATCTAAGAAGGAAAAAACAAGTGAGGGGTTTAGATATTTTATGACTATAAGGAGTTACACATATTTTCAAAAGCCACAGATGCTTCAATATCTATGGGCTAGGTATGCTAGTTTTCGAAAGGGTATTTTATAGTGTGAAGATAAGGTGAGAAGCACACAAAAATGTTTTGACACACGAGAAGGTAGAAAAGAACTCAAGTCTTGTGACTTTTGCAAAGAAGAATATGGAAAGATATTCTTAATGACATTATACTGCATTAAATGATTACTTGGATCTTAATGTTGAAATTCAGCTGAATAAACTCAACCTGCTGCAAAAAATCAAATAGTCTACCAAATTGTCCCTGTTAGTAAATAAAAGTTGTGAGAGTAAGAAGTTGAGCTAAAATTATTTGTTTTTAGGAATGAAGACAACAAAATAGAGCAGGGTTTGAATTGGGATCTTTAGGTGAAATTTGAAAAGTAGGAATGGAGGTAGATATAATTCAAGTACCCAAGTTGAAGATTCCAGGAAATTGGGAGAAGTTCTCCCTAGAGCCTAGATAATCAATTAAGTTGCTCCTTAAACAAATCAAATGACTATTGCAGGATAGGTATGGCCAATCTGCAAATTAACCCATAGGGCCACAGAGACTCATGTCTCCAGGGATGCAGAGACTAAGAACATAGGAGAGACAGCTAAGGATGCCCCTGGTAATGGAAGAGGTACTGCTGTTCACTCAATGGAACTCTTCCTGAGACAGAACTGCAGACTCTGATAAAACAGAAATGGCTACTGTGTTCTGTTATTGCCACGGGTATAATATTTTTTAGCCAACACAATGTTGGAAATCTGACTCTAGTTGTTCAGAGGCTGGGTCAACAGAGGTAGAGTCAAAAAAGTAAGCCATACTGAACCCACAGGAAAATAAATTTAATTAACATCATTTCCTTTCCTCTTTGTAAGAGGGAGAAGCTGGAGAAAACATGATGTCCTTCCTAAAATACTCTGCTCCAGTGTATAGAGTAGGAAAACAAAGAAGACCCTCCATGTCAGAAGGAAAAGAATATGGCAGGGATGTAGGCTATCTTCTTGACTGTGTTAAACTTTTATATCACGTATTTGAACCAAGGGCTATTGTGTTCCTAATCACCCAAATTCCAAAAGCAAGTAATTGGGAACTAGAAAGACTCGAGACAGAAAAGTGCACTTTGGTGGAGAGGCCAAGAAGTTATCTTGTTATCTCAAGTTATCCAGGTAATAGGACAAAACTGGGAATAAATTCTGCAAACAGAAACTGAAATGTCTATCTAAGATATTTAAGAAAAAGAAATGACATTGGACAGTCCATTGAATAGTGAAAATAGGATAAACCACATATAATAATAAGGTCAAAGCTCTTATCCTTCAAGACAATAATCTAAATGCAAGACCCACTGAACAAGGTAGTCCTTCCAAAGAGGCACTAAAGAGCCAGTTGCTGTAACACTGAAAGATGTGTAAGGAATTAATGGCTCTTAGAAAAGAAAGACAAAAAGCAGTCATGTATGTCAGTAATAATGATAAATGTAAGCAGACTAGACTCTAATAAAAAGACAATGTCACATTGCATGTAATTTATAAGAATTGGAAAGGAAGAACTGAATTTTTCACAATTGGCATACATTACCCAGTATAACCCATACAAACTTACATAACCCCACCACCCTCCAGAGAAACAACTAATTATTACAATTTTAAAGAATATTGTGCAAGTTTTCTAGATATAAAGCTGATACGTAAACAGTAATTGCATTTTCATATATTATTCAAAAACACCTAGAATTTAATTTAAGAAGGTATTTTCAATGAAAACAAAATGATAATATGCCTAGAGATAAATCTAACAAAAAGTATGTAATATCTTTATGTAGAAAATATAAAAATATTGAAAGTGGGGCGCCTGGGTGGCGCAGTCGGTTAAGCGTCCGACTTCAGCCAGGTCACGATCTCGCGGTCCGTGAGTTCGAGCCCCGCGTCAGGCTCTGGGCTGATGGCTCAGAGCCTGGAGCCTGTTTCCGATTCTGTGTCTCCCTCTCTCTCTGCCCCTCCCCCGTTCATGCTCTGTCTCTCTCTGTCCCAAAAATAAATAAACGTTGAAAAAAAAATTAAAAAAAAAAATATTGAAAGAAATAAGTGAAGAGACTGGCTTTGGTCAAGGATAGGGGACTTCAATTGCCATGAAGTAGTTAATTATCCTCAAATTGATCTATAGATTAAGTGTATTCTAATCAAAATACAAATAGGATTTTTGTTAATGAAAATTAGCATGCCGATTCTAAAACATATGGGACATCAAAAAGCCATGACTAGCTAGGGAATTCCTAACAAAAAAGAAACTTGTGAAAAGATTTATCCTAGATGTCAAGAATTATTATTAGGTAGAAGTGATCAAAACATGATGTTACGGTACAGGGATGAAAAATTGAAATTAATGTAATAGAACAGAGGCCTAAAAACAGATCACCAAATACAGAAATTTAAAATATTATAGTGTTTTTATATGGGAGGGGGAAAGAAGTGTGGAAAGAATCCAGGATTTAATTAATAGTGCTGAGAAAATAAGTTATCCACATGGAGAAAAGGGAGATGGGATCTATAAATGAAAAAAGTTAAATGAGATCACATTTCATACCACACAGAGAAATCAATTCTAGATCAAGTCTTCAGGAGTTTGAGATTATACCCATGGGACCCGGACCCATGATGAATAGTTTTATGTGTCAACTTGACTGACTCATAGGTTGCCCAGGTATTTGGTCAAACATTATTCTGGGTGTTTCTGTGTTACTATTTTTGGATTGGATTAAAATTTAAATTGGTTGACTGAGTAAAAAAGATTGTGCTCCCCAGGTTGGTGAACTTCATTCAACTAGTTGAAAGATTGACTAGAACAAAAGGCTGACTGTCCACCAAATAAGTAAGAATCTTCCTGTCTGACAGCCTGAAACTGGGATGTCAGCTCTTCCCACGTCTACAACAGCCTCCAAGTCTTTGGACTTGAACTGGGATATCAGTTCTACAAATTTGGATTTGCTGGCCTCCATAGTCATGTGAGCCAACTCTTTATTAAAAATCTCTTTCCATATTACATTCCTATTGGTTTATTTCTGTGGAAAGCCTTTAACTCCTTCAATAGATTTAAAACTGAGTCAAATATAGAAAATTGATTTATTCTTTCAATGTTTGCCATCAAACGTTGTCCTGGCCACAAAGCATAAATTGTAGTACACAGTGTGTGTACCTAAGAAGTTAGTGTGTGTATGTACGTGGTTTACAAAGGCAAGGATCTAAGAGCTTTCTCTTAAATGTTCTTCATGACATCAGTCTATAAATCGAACCTGGTCATGCTGTGATCATTAGGGGTGGACTCAAGAACACAGGGGCAAAACATTGTGCTACAGTGTTCACATTAAAGGATATTAGTATACTTACTATCAAGTACTTATTAAAAAAATAAAACACCCTGCAGATCAGTTAATAACTAGGGCAAACTCCCCATTTCATGTACTACTCCTCTGAAGATTTTGAATTAGAATGTTTGAGGAGAATGTGCATTTTTAACAGTAACTTCAAGATGATTTTGATACACACCAAAGTTTAAGAACAATTGACCTGCTGGAGAAAAAAAGCTAGAACCTAATAAAGAAGAACTTATCCAAAGACAAACAAATGTGGGGGAGGGGAAGAAAGGTAAGTAAATACCCCACAGAGTTACTGCTATGAGATGGTAAGTGTTTTCGTGCTACTGTGTGTACTGATAGCGTTTAACAGCTGGTGTAGGCCTTAATCATTAACTTAGAGCAGATTAAAATAAGTTAAAAGCTGAGAGGAAGAGCCTCAGCATGAACTGAGGGTCAGGAAAAAGGTTGAAGCCTGGAAAAAGCATCACCATGTTTCAAATATGCTTTTTGAATGAAAAGAAGGGCTAGAATTACTGCATGGGCAAGGTCCTATAAAGTTCATTGGTAACAACAATGGACAAGATTAAATAAACTAACTTGTTTCTTTCATAAAGGAAAACAATCAACATGCTGAAAATGATAAAAAGTGGCATCATGGAAATGAAGCCCCAGGTAGAGGAAAAGGTAACTGAGTTCATTTTCAAGATCCCTGAAGGGGTCAATGTCTGCCACTTCTCTACACATAACACCTGTGCCATCAGCTCTGTGCTACTGCAAGTGGTTAGTCATCCATACTCCTTCACACTTGCATGGCAAGCCAGAAAGCTAAGCCACCTTCTTACCAAGAACTAGCCCTTTAATTTTGTTAAATCCAATTTATCTTTCAAACTTTTGCCTGTGCATCTCCATCTTCGAGAAACTTCTTCATATGGTGTTGTAATTTCCATGCAGTTGCCTTATAGCATGTGTATACCTATATTATTGTACATTCCCTTTTTGTAATTTTTGTTTTACTGATATAGCTCTCCCTCGATTTTTTATATGACCCTTGTTTGAGGTATAATTGACATCTAACATTATATTAGTTTTAGGTGCATAGAGTTTAATAAATAATGTTTTATTTCTTTATATCCTTAACCAGTAGAACAGTGCAGGGAACAGAATGTAATTAAATATATATAAACACACACACACACACACACACACACACACACACACACACACACTCTGTATTAATTTCCTAGGGTAGCCATAACAAAAGAGCACAGACTGGGTTACATTAAAGCAGCAGAATTTTATTTTCTCACAGTCCTGGAGGTTAGAAGTCCAATATCAAAGTATTGGCCAGTTTGGTTTCTTCGAAAGACTATCTCCTTGGCTTGCAGATGACCGCTTTCTTGCTGTGTCCTCACATGGATTTTCCTCTGTGGTCCACATCCCTGGTGTCTCTCTGTGTGTTGTAATGTCCTCTTATTAAAAGGACATCAGTCAGATTGAACTGGGTTCCACCCTAAATGCCTCATTTTAACTCGGAGTTAGGGCTTTCATGTATATACTGTGGGGGCACAATTCTGCTATATATATATATCATATATATAAATGATAAATGAATAAACAAATTAGAGAATAAATAATGCATTATATGCCAATGTACTGAACTTGTGACTGTGACTATGACTTAACCATTAATAAAACTGAAACACAGTGGGAATTTAAAAATATGCTTCTGACATAGAAATGTGTGAACCTCGTTCTGTACTCCAAAGGTGGGGCAAGAAAAGTTAAATACAACACCTATAGATAGAAGAGCCGCAGTATACTTTATGTTCTGGCTGGTTCACCCCTCCAGCCTCTTTCTTTCCACACGTATATGCTCTCTTTGCTCCAGCCAGAGCAAACCTGCTCATTCCAGTTTGAGTCCCTATTGTCTTTGCTTCTATTTTTGTAAATGTTATTTCCTTTGTGCTAAATATTCTTCTTTTCTCATGAGGCAAAGTGTTATCCAGCATTCAAATCTTGGCTTAAATACTCTGGTTTTACTTTTTCTAGGAAATATTCACTTATCAATCCCTTTTCTCACACAGAATATAGGTTATATGCCAAAATGAATTTGATCCATGATTTAATGTATTGCATTATGATTGTTTTCTTGTTCAAAGCTCCTGCTTGACTCACAAGTCCAGATCAGAAGTCAGAATTTCCTTGTTCACAAATATTTTCCCCATCATATTATTTACTAAAATGCATAAAGCAGAGAAAAGTTATTCAATAAATATTTGTTGGAAAAATGAATATATATATATGTGTATATATATATACACACACACATATATAAATGTGTATACATATATATATAAATGTATATTTATATATATACAGAAATATATATATAAATGTATATTTATATATATACAGAAGCATCCACACTAAGAACCAGTAGAGGTTCACTGTGAACAAACCATAAAGTAACTTCATTTGTGTTTTGAAGGGTTACCTGAAGAAAAGAAAGTGAAAAATGATATCACCAATTTATAAGTCAAAACATCTAATTATATTTATATTAAGGGTATAGAAATACTGGATAATAATGCAAATATCTGAATCTATAACATATTTCTAAAAATCTTTGCAAAAAAGATAAATTCATAGAATCATGCCAGACTAAGGTGAACCCTTTAGTGACAAGTCACAGGCTTTCCTTCATTAGCTCTGTCTTGTTGAATGTTTTCATCAGCTAAAACATAGAGATTGGCTCATTAGATTGGAATAGCTAAACTTTCAGATAATAGGTTCAGTGTTAATAATAATTTCAAGAGATTTAAATAAATTGTTACCGTTTGAGAAATGTAGTTGACCTTTAAGATTGTAATGCTAAGGGCTGAATTCAGGTATAAATATTAGTTATATAAATAAAATATGAACAAGACCTACTTTTATTTGTCTGGAAACTTAACATAAGAAAGCAATATAATACAGCTGCACATTTTACTCTAATCTAGACATAGAATTAATTCACTTTAGAGGTTATTAATAATAATATCTTATGGTTTTTAAATATAATTACACAACAGTACTCTGCTAGATATTATATATACATTATATGATTTAATTTATCTAATAACCCTAAAATGTATGTTCTACAATTATTTCTACTTTAGCATTGAGAAAGCTGTGGTTTTGTGTTTAATTTACTCATTCAAATTCAGGTAATATGTTGTAGAAAGAATTTTGAATCCACGTCTTCACGTTTCCTAACTTCAAAATTTTAAATGTGATTTAAGTTACAATTAAAATATGGAACTGTATAGCCAAGGCAACTTTCTATTATAAGCATCTTTATCTGTTCTCAGCTGGAATTTGGGGTGCTATAATTTGAAGAAGCGTGTTTATATCGTCCCTCATTTCACAACTTATTTCCGAAAATTTTTGTGCATTTAGAAATAATGTCTTGTTTTCAGAATGTCATTTTTTTAAAGACAGAGAGGTAGAGGTGGGGATTCACACAGGGCTTCCAAATTTTGAATGCCAAAAGTAATGACTGGTTTTTGTTTTTCGAAAGCTGACTAAAAGACTCCCCATTCTGCCGCCTTTTTGTTGTTCACTTTCATTTTGTTTTTATTTTATCTAAAGCAGTTAACCAGCTGCACCCTCATTGAATCTGGAAGACACAGTCTCATGTATGACAACACTTTTAACATATGTTTTTAAGAGTAAATTATTCCAGTTTTAAGAATAATGGCTGCAATTGGTTTCGAGATCCCTACACCTGTATAAAATTTGAATAAATATTTTCTATTGCTTCTATATGTTATGTTTCATCTTATTGATTCAATTCTTATATCTAAATTCTAGTGTGTCACCAAAGCAGGAATTTCTCTGATCCAATTTCTCAAATCAAATAAAACCAAACACAATATAAAATCCTAAATAAGAATGAATATCTGACTAAAATCAATAATTAAACTTCTTATCCTATTAATGTTCCTTGAAGCTAAATTCTATAACCCTCTATTATCTCTGAGTTTTCCCTAATACACAATTTTCCCTAATATATATATAATTATATATATATACTATAATATATTATATTATATAATTATATATATATTAATTATATAATATAGAATTAATATAGAATCATCAACACTCACCTGGTATTTCTGAGGTAATTATAATTGACTTGGTATATCACCTTGACTGAGAAATGTATTCACTAAAATCATTACCCGAAACACAAACAGAAATCCAACAAGTAAGCAAAAAATAAAAAATAAATAAAAATAAATAGAGGAAAGCAAAATCACTGTCCTAATATTTTTGGAATATGTGGACTAAGGGGTATCTGTTTTGCCAAAGAAAATGCAGTTAATTCTTTCCTCGGAACTTACTGACATTATTTGGAGCTTGTATTTGTATTATATTTCTGAATCTTGATTCTAGCAATTATATTTATTCTTTTAAACTCATATTTTCTCAATGATATACTTAGTTCTGTCCAACCAATTTTCTGGTAAGTACTCCACAAAAAGCAACACAATTTTATTTGCATACATCAAACACAGTGACAAAAGAAATTTTGCAAATTTATTTTGTGGATTTTAATTAATACTTATGCCACAGTGGTAAAAATTTGGATTTCTGAATAACTGGCATTTTGAGTGCCGGGTCTTCTAAAAAGGGAGCAAATCACTCTATATACCTTAAATCAGATTAAAGAGTTTTAACTTGTAGATCATACTAACTTCATCAGTTTTCACAGTAACAATCTGTTAGCTACTTAGAGTAGAAAATGTTATCCATGCTATTTGCATATCTGGAGAGCATAACATTCTACTTTGCTCCCTATGAAGACCATTTATTAAAGCCACTGAATCAAACTGATCCTTTAAATTGTAAACTCTGTTGTGTTATCTTAGCATAAAAACTCTGTTGACTTTATGAATATCACCTTTCCAGATTTTATTGATGCTATTCTTATCTGTATTAATTTCAAAGGAGACTTTAGCATAGAAAAAAACCTATAACTGGAGTTCAGTATATGTGCTTAAAAGCTTTATCTCTGACTTAGTAATGGAATACTGTTAGGGTCAGAGTATGTCATGGTATGGAAGAGAGCATTTTTTGTGTAATTTACTTTTTATGTAAAATCAATATTCTATTTATGTTTTATATTATATACTTATTTGATATAGTATGGTAGGGCAACTCCCTTGTCTTCAAGAAACTTATAGCAGATATTTAAAGATGTAATACAATTTATCCATTTTGGTTCAAAACATTTTAAAATATATATCAAGACTTCAAAGCTTTCCAACTAGGGACCAAGAAGAATAGATTTCTCTCATCCCATCTTGATCACTATAAAGGATCTCTAGTCTTTGAAGCAAAATGAGCTTATATTGCACCTTAATTGTGAAATTACATAATTTAAAATATAGTTATTTCATTAAAACTGATACTTTTGGTAGCTCAAAAATGATTTGTTTCACTGAACGTATGGCCAATGCCAGAGAAAGCCCATAATAATCGACTAGTGAGGCAACAAAGAATTATAAATGCATAATTTATAAAGATGATGACAATACCTCAAGCCAATAACCTCTATTACTCTGCTAAGCTCATGAAATCACCAGAGTTGCTTGGAGTAAGGGAAGGATGTGTTTGTTTACAGTGGGCAGTCATGAATACCTTGCTATGGCTGATTACCACTCTGACTACTAGAAAATGGAACTGTTATACACAACAGCATCTGCTGAGCTGGAGTACTGCAATGCCCAGATTGCCTATTACAGAATTCCAGAGACTATTTGCCAGCAATAGACTTCATTTTGCCAATGGGTAATTTGCAGTGTGCTGTGTCATCAGAATCTGAACATGTCACATCTTCTCCTCATCACAGCCAATCCAATGGCAAAGTGCTATTGAAGCAGCTGTCAAGTGTGCAAAAAAAAAAAAACAAAAAAAAAAAAAACAACAAAAACAAAAAAACAACAAAACCCCAAAACTACAGAGAAAGCACAAAGTGACAGCAGATGCTATGCAAATCAGCAGTGGACACAGAATATGCGCTCCCAGAAACAATAACATACAGACCTGTGAAGTTCCTGACACTATTCAATGTGGAGACAATGCAGCTCTGCCTCAGATAAAATATCACATGTGGATACATCAAAGACCCTGTAAAGAATGAGGAAGGGATTGTAAAGAGAAATGGTAAGTGCTAGATTATATTCTAAAATACTACCTGTGCACGGAGTTGAAGTCACAAAACATGCTGTTGGTAATTATTTCAGAAAAACAATAACAACAGAAAAACCCAGAAAATTTGTACAGCCATATCTTTTATAGTTGTTCATCATTTTTAAAAAAGTTCTATTATTTTGATTATGTTCATGTTATTAAATGCAATTTGAAATATCTTTGTCTTTCTTGAATTAATTCTGAACTAAAACAAAATATTTGTTTCAAAATTGATATGCAACATGTATTTATAGTCTATAAATTTCTGTTCTTTGAAATTTTCCTGAATTTTTTTCTTACATAGTATTGAAATATCTTGAATACCGCCCATCATCATTGTTTAATTATAAAATCTTTGAATTGTAATACATTTAAGAAGTTATGTTTTTATATGAATCCACATCTCAAGAGCCCCTGTATAACATCTTTAGTGAATGCTCATTTGTCCAATTAATGCATATTTGAGTGGTGGGGATGTCATTGCCTCTTGAGGCTTACCTATCTCTTTGTTTATAGCAGTTCTGATTAACCAATATCATAAATTAAGCCAAAATTTGCCATCTTGTGACTTTTATTTATTGGTCACAGAAACACAAAGTCTCCAGTGTTTCTTCCTCTTTAGTCACTCAGTCCCTAGGTTCAGTCACTTAAGCCCGTCAGTCCTACCTTCACTGATTGTCTTTGCAAGCGTTCCCCTCTTTCCTTCTTATGCCATCTCCCTAGTTGTGCACTTCCCAACTCTGCCAGAATTAGTAGAATAGCTTGCTGAAGGGCCTTCCCACTTTTAGCTTATTGATGCTACAGTTTTCCTTAATGTCACAACCAGCTTTTTTCTACAACGCTGTTAGAGCTCTTTTACTAGAATATCCAGGACTCCAAGAGTATAGTTAATAGCACTTTTATTAGTGTAGGTTGGGTAACACCAGCTATTATGAAATGCACACACACAGGCTCAGTGGCCAACAGAAGCACAGACTCCTTCTATTTTCATCTTCTAGCACTCTTTTCTTCCAAGACTTCAGGATTTTTCCCTTCCAGGATAAGAACGGGGAAAGACATGGGAGAGAAAGCACATCTGTTGTTAATCATGCTGGACTGGAAGTGACACAAATCACTTCCATTCAAATTCCATTATTAAGTCTTGTAGCTCCACTTACATGCCAATTGGACAAAAATGAAGAGTCCCTGACTTGGCAACAGCTTCCCCAGATCAATGGGGAATGGGGTCTCTGATATAGAATGGGAGAGCAAACCTTTAGTAAACAATTGGTATACATTTTTTAACCGTATTTTTAACAAAATTTCGCAGTAGAGTATCCAAAGCAACATCTTCTCAATGTTACATTTCAGCTTCAACTTTCACCTCATCTGTTCACAATCCTTAAACTCCCTTCACCGTATTACTTATTTTTCCCCCAACAGCACCTTTCACTGCGATGTTGTACATCTTTAGGTCCATCTTGGAAAGCTTTTTTTTTCGTTCCTCCCCACTTTCAGGAACCCTTGAAATCCAAATTTCATGTCTCAGTTCAAATTATGTTCTTCTCTACAATCTTCTTTAACAATCCCATTGTAATTAGCTCCTTCCAAATCATTTCCCAGCTCTTTTTTATTTTTGGCAGGGCTATTTATATGCCTGTCTCTGCAATGTTTTGTGCATCCTCTTAAAAGTTTTACTTTTTGATTTCTCTTTTCTGTTGCCTCACTCTGTTGGCAAACGATGGCATGTCATAATAGCTAACACTTATGGAGTCTGCTATGTGTCAGACACTAGCCTAAGTTTTTTAAAAAACATAGATTATCTTACATGATCCTCAAAAAAACTTGATGAATTAGGCACTAAATTATCCCTATCTTATAAGAAAGAAACTGAGAAACAGAATGGCCGTGCACTTTCTACAGGGTCACACAGCTAATAAGTAGAGAGTTGGGATATAAATCCAGCCTGACCTCAAAAGACACACTCTCAATTACTATGCTATAGCAGATTATTGCTTAATAATTATTGGATGTATTTTTGCCATAGTGTGTAATTCATTCTGACTTTCCTCACAATGTTACTTGAATACACATCATTTTCATCTTTCTTTATAATGTTCTCTATTACTAAAATTACTAAGCATTTGCTATTTTCAAGGAAAGGCATTCACTGAAAGTTTAATTCCTTCAGCTTTCAGTTATGAGACCAAGTTGAGATAATTAATACTCTTTTGCATGTTTTGTTACATAGACTGCATGTTCTCAGCATCATCATAAAATGGCCTTCAAAACTTAGGAAACGAATAAATATAACACCAATTGTGAAATTGATTTCCCTGATTCTAACTTTTTCTTGTGAAAATATAGTGTCATTAACAATCATTCCATGGATTTGAAAATAGATTCTCTAAGTAATTCTACAGTTCTTTCGTGGTTTATTTTCTTTCTAACTTGCTGCCTGCAAGTAAACAATGTATGAAAGAGGATAAATTTTGCTTAGTGATTAAGTCTGTCTTTAGATGCAGAAAATCCTTGAGATCTCTGTATCCATATGCAAAGATGTGTGCCCCAGGTTGGCATCAGTAGATTTTTTTTCCCATTTAGTCAGATTTACTTGTATCTCTCTTCTGAATCTTTGTTATCAGTTGACTTGTTTTGATATCATAAGCAATATATAATGTCCATGTATAGAAATAAATATTTTCTGTTTGTGTGTGTGTGAAAGAGACAAAAAGGAGAGAGTGTGCTCACTCACAATCATGAATTTGTGAGCGAGGTAATCCATCACTTGGATAAAAATTTAAAAGAAAATTAGGACTGCCCATCACTTGTTACTCAGTTGTTGTTTCTAGGACTCTAAGTCAAATACATTGTTGGAGGAGGTCATAAAGAGGACAGGATGACCAGTTGATAAAGGAGCTGGGCCTGGGCAATCAGAGGCTCTTCACCACCCTGGACTTACAAACCTACGTTCTGCATGCCATTCCCACAGTGGGAACCATTTTAAAGGATGCAGCCTTGAGAGAACAGTGTGTTTGGGGGTCTATTTGAATGGTATGTATGACTGAATTCTGTTAAGGTCTCTATATAAACTTTTAAGATGCTGGCTGGCAAATGTGGAGATCTACTCATTCCTCATCTTGCCGCCACCAGGGACAAACCTCTAGGTAAGTTCCCTTGCATATTAAACTTGCCGTCTTGGATCTCAGCTGGCCTGCCTCTTTCATTTCTCCTTAACCTCTGTGTGTGGCAGCCAGTTTGCAAACCAACCTAACATCCTTTTTTTTTTTTTTGGAAAGTGGAAGTTAGCATATACTTATGTATATAGATTAATTTTCACAATGTTTTATTTATTCAAACAATTGAAATCAGAAAACAAACATACACTGTACATTGAATTACCCAATTTATTTTTATTTTAGTCACCAAAATGTCCCTAAAGTAGGCCTGTTTATGTCAACAAATTAGGAAGGAAGTTTCCATGGGGATATGTTTACCGTGCAATGTTTCTTGAAGCCATAGGCAAAACTTTTGATAAGAATTTTAGAAAGGAATCTGAGTATGCTAGCCTATCAGGAAAAAGAAGGGATGGACCTCTTTAAAAACATTGTATCCAATTGTAAGATAGAGATGCTTATTTTATTTCACTTTTGAGTTTCAAATTGTGTATTTGGGGGTCTGACATGTTGCCATGGTCCAACTGATGTTACTGCTTCCAAAATGTCCTTGCCCTGTTCTATCTTATTATATCACGTAAACTCTAAATAAAGTTTGTATTTATGACTGAAAATTTAAGACAGCTATTTATGAAATGTTCTATGAAGAATGCCTATTTATGTTTTCATTTCTTTACTGTATTTTTATGGCCATATAGCTTATGTGATAGGTTAGTTAGCAACAGAGTCAGTAAATATATATTTAGCAATTTACTATGTTCAAAGATAGCAATATGCTAAGCATCATGGAACATAAAAATGATCTTAAGCATGGTTTGTCCTCAAGACATCTGATCATTATAGGAAAAATAATTTAAGACAGAAATGGGATTGATTCCCATTTAAGGCACTGCCACCAAAAATTGCACACCAATTTGTTCCCTACCCATATGTTTGTTTTCTGTCCTATGGAAACAAGATATTGATGATAATTGTCAACAAAGCCTTGGCAAACAAACTTCCTTCACAATTATGTAAAATATGTAAACACAAAAAAGGGTTAAAGCCACAGAAGAAATTGTATGTCTCAAAACCTTGGAATTAGAGTTTGTTTTTATTATGGGATTCTAGTTCCCCAAGGAGAAATAAATCAGAGACATTCGTTTGGGTTCATTATCACTTTCCTAGTTGCATTTTTAATTGAAGTTTTTATTCAAATAATTGTAGAATCAGAAGTAATTGTAAGAAATATTATAGAGATATTTCCAAGTATGTTCTATGCAATTTTATCACATCTAGGTTTGTATGTCCACCAAGACAGTTAAGATACTGAAAAGCTCCATCATCACAAAGATCCCTTGTATTTCATTCTTATAACCACATCAACCTTTCCCACCCCTTCCTAGCCTAGAACAACCAATTCTAAAATTTACTCATTTCAAAAATGTTATATATACTGAATCATTTAATATATAACCTTGTAAGATTTTTTTTTCCTTACTCAGCTAATTCCTTGGAAATGCATCCAAATTGTGGCATGTATCAATAGTTTATTTCTTTTTATCACTAGGTAGTATTCCATGCTATGTATGCACTAAAATTTGTACAACCTTTCATTTGTTGAAGGAAGTCTGGGCTGATTATAGCTTTTGGTTATTACAAATAAAGCTGCCATAAACATTCATGTACAGGATTTTGTGTGCTCACAAGTTTTTATTTATCTGGGATAAATGCCCAAGGGTACAATTGCTGGGTCATTTGGTAACTATATGTTTATTTCTATAAGAAACTGCCAAAAGTGTTTTCCAGAGTGGAAATTTTGCATTTCTATCAGCAATGTATGAGTGACCTATTATCTATGAGTGCTTGCCAGCATTTGGTAGTGTAAAATTTTTAAAAAATATATAAACCATTCTGATAAATATATACTGATATCTCATTGTGCTATTAATTTACATTTCCCTGATGGCTAGTGGTGTTCACCAGCTTTTCATGTGCTTATTTGACCTTTGTATACTCTCTTTAGTGTAATGTCTCTTTATGCCTTTTGCCCATTTTCCAGTTAGATTACTATTAAGTATTAAGATGTTTCCTTTTTTTAAGCATTGAGATTTCTTTATATAATCTACGGAATTTTTAATAAATGTCTAGCGAATTAGCCGTCTCTTATTGCTATACCAAATTACCACAGAAGTAGTGACTTGATACAAATTCATCATCTTACATTTTAGAAGGGCAGAAGCCCAAAATGACTCCAGAAGGAACCATTCTGGAGTCTACAGGGGGAAGTCTATTCCTTGACTTTTGGAGCTTTTAGGCCTTTGCATTCTTTGCACTGGGATATTACTGCGCTATCCACTTCCACCATCACATTGCCTTGATCCTGTCTAGCTCTCTTGGGTGCCTCTTGTAAGAACCTTTGATTACATTGGTCCTCATTTCCTGCATCACATCTGTAGTCTCTTTTGCCATACAAGGTAACATTCACAGGTTCCTGGGATTAGAACACAAATATCTTTGTCGGGGAAATTATTCAACCTACCACACATGACTTGCAAATGTTTTCTCCAAGTCTATAGCTTCTCTTTTCAATCTCTTTACATGGACCTTTAAAGAGTCTAGCCCCAGATACTATTTTCTCTCATGTGTTTTTCTAAAGTTGTATAATATTACATTTTCATTTAAGTCCATGATTCATTGTGAATTAATTTTATATAAAGTGTGAAGTTTAGTCTGAGGTTGAGTTTCTTGTCCATGGATATACAATTGCCCCAGTCTCATCCGTTGAAAAGACTACCCCACTTTCATTGAATTGCCTTTGCACCTTTGTCAAAAATCATTTAAGTATATCTGTGTGGTTTTATCTCTGTATTCTTTGTTCTGTTTCATTGATCTGTGTGTCTGTCCTTCTGCCAATATCAAAAAGTCTTTTTCATTTCTATAGCTATAAAGTATAGTTTAATATTGAATAAAGGGATTCCTTTAGCTAGATTCTTCTTCTTTGGAAAGATTGTTTTTATTCTAGGGCCTATACCTTTCCACTGTAGAATGAGCTAGTCTGTGCCTGCACACACACACACACACACACACACACACACACACACACAAAAAAAAAACTCCCCCAAAAAACAAAAACAAAAAACCCTTACTGTGATTTATATAGGAATTGCCTTGAGCGTATAGATAGATTTTCGGAGAATTGACATCTTTACTTCATTGAGTCTTTGAATCTGTGAACACACTATGTCTCTCTGTTTAGGTTTTCTTTGATTTCTTTCATCAGCATTTGGTAATTTCCAGCAAAGAATTCCTGAATATGATTTGTTAAATGATATGTAATTATTCCATTTTCTTTGGAGCAATTATAAATGGTATGATGTTTTTAACTTCACTTTCCATATGTTCATTGTTACTCTTTAGATATATAATTTTACCATTGCTTTTATATCTTTTGACCTTGCTGAACTCACTCATCAGTTTTAGCAATTTTATATTTTTTTGTATAGGTTCCTTGTAATTTCCTGTACAGACAATCAAGTCATCTGCAAATAGAAACAGTTTTATTTCTTGATTTTCAATCTATGTACTTGTATGTTTTTCTACTGCCTTATTGCACTGGCTAGAACTTCCAGCACTATACTGAATAGGAGTAGTGACAGTGGACAGCTTTAACTTATTCCCAATCTTAGAGAAACACATTCAGTCTTTTATTATTAAGAGTGAACTTAGCGGTAGGGTTTATTAAAAAAAAAGTCCAGGAGATTCCTGTCTGTTCCTAGATGGTTGAACATTTTTTATTGTAAATATATGTCGCACTTTCTAAAACTCTTTTTTGCACATCAATGGCTATGATCATCTAATTTTTCATCTTTAGCTTGTTATGATGAATTACATTGATTTTTGAATATTGGATAACTAGGAAAAATCTTAATAGATCATAGTGCATACTTCCATTTCTTCATTGCTATTACAAAATAAAGCAATTGATTTTGGTATTTTAACATATCCTTCAAACTTGCAACAGTGATTTGTTATATCCAGGAGATTTTTGGTCAATTCTCTGACTTTCTACATAGATTATCATGTTATTTGTGAACAGGGACAGTTTTATGTTTTTCTGCCTGTGCTGTATACCTTTTATTTCCTTTTCTTGTCTTATTTCATTAGCTGGAATTTCCAAGACAGTGTTTAAAGAAATAGGTGAGAGGAGATATCCTTGCCTTGTACCTAGTCTTAGTGAGACTGTTTCCAACCATTATGATGTTAACTATAGGCTTTTGTAGATATTCTTTAACAAGCTGAGAAAATTCCTCTCTATTCCTAGTTTACTAAAAGTTTTTTTTTTTTTATAATTAATAGGTGTTGGATTTTGTCAAATATTTCATAGTATTTATTGATAAGATTGTGTGATTTATCTTTTTTTAACCTGTTTTTTTTTTAATTTTTTTTTTCAACGTTTATTTATTTTTTGGGGACAGAGAGAGACAGAGCATGAACGGGGGAGGGGCAGAGAGAGAGGGAGACACAGAATCAGAAACAGGCTCCAGGCTCTGAGCCATCAGCCCAGAGCCCGACGCGGGGCTCGAACTCACGGACCGCGAGATCGTGACCTGGCTGAAGTCGGACGCTTAACCGACTGTGCCACCCAGGCGCCCCTTTTAACCTGTTTTTGTAATGAATTACATTGATTGATTTTAAACATTTTTGAATGTTTAACCAGCCTTACACACATGAGATAAATCCCATCTGGTTGAATGTATAATTCTTTTATAAGTTGTTGGATTCAGTTTGCTCATATTTTATTAAGGATTTTAAAATCATTGTTTGTGAGAGCTGTTGTCTGTAGTTTTCTTGAAATTTATCTGGTATTGATATTAGGGTAATGCTGGCTCATAAAATGAGTTAAAATGTATTCCCTCTGCTTCTATCCTCTAAAAGAGATTGTAGACAATTGATATAATTTCTTACTTAAATGTGTGGTAGAATTCACCAGTGAATCCATCTTGGCCTGGTTCTTTCTGTTTTGAAAGGTCATTAATTATTGATTCAATTTCTTTAATAGGGGCCTAGTTCTTCTTGCATAAAGTTTGGCAGATTGTATCTTTCAAGGAAATGGTCCATTTTATCTAAGTTATCCAATTTGTTGGTGCAGCTGTTTATATTATTCCTTTATTATCCTTTTAATGTCCATGAGATCTGTAGTGATATATACTCTTTCATTTCTGATATTAGCAATTTGTGTCCTTTCTCTTCTTAGTTAGCCTGGCTAGAAGCTTATTGATTTTATTGATCTTTTCAAAGAAACAGATTTTGGATTCATTGATGTTTTCTATTGATTTTCAATTTTCAATGTCATTGACTTCTGCTCTAATTTTTATTATTTCTTTTCTTCCACTTACTTTGGATTTAATTTGCTCTTCCTTTTCTAGGTTTCTTAGGTATAAAATTAATTTCATTTTAGAACTTTCTTGTTCTCTATTATGTGCTTTTATTTAACTCTATCAATTTCCTTCTAAGCACTGTTTTCACTACATTCCACATTTTGTATTTGTTGTGTTTCATTTTCATTTAGTTCAAAATATTTTAAAATTCCTCTTGAGATGTCTTTTTTGACCATGTATTATTTAGAAGTGTGTTGTTTAGTCTCCATGTATTTGGGGATTTCCCAGTTACCTTTCTGTTATTGATTTCTATTTAATTACATGATTTCTATTTAAAAAAAATTAAGGTGTGTTTTTTATGTTCTAGAATGTGTCTATATCAGTGAATATTCCATGGAATCTTGAAAAAAAACATGTATTCTGCTGTCATTGGAAGGATGAAGTAGTCTATAATGTTCATTATATACAGTTGACTGATCGTGTTGAGTTCAACTATGCCATTGCTGATTTTCTGGCCGCTGGAGCTATCCATTTCAGATAGGAAGATGTTAAAGTCTCCAACTATGATACTGGATTCATGTATTTTTCCTTGCAATTCTTTTTTTTTTTTTTTTTTGCCTTACATAGTTTGACACTCTGTTATTATATGCAACACATTAAGAATTATTATGTCTTCTTGGAGAACTTACCCATTTTATCATTATGCAACACCCTGATGACTTTTTTTTTTGCTTTGAAGTCTGCTCTGTCTGGAATTAATTTAACTACTCCTGGTTTCTTTTGATTAGTATTAGCATGGTATATTTTTCTCTGTCCATTTACCTTTCATCTATATCTGTCTTTGTATATAAAATACATTTCTTTGAGACAATATATAGCTGGGTTGTGGGTTTTTTTTTTGTTTTTTTTTTGCATCCACTGTGACAATCTTCATCTTTTAATTGGTGTGTTTAGACCATTGACATTCAGGGTGATTATTGATATAGTTGGATTACCATTCTTCCTCCCATCCCTTGTATCATTATTATCACTCATTTCACCTATATAAAAACACTAGATAAATAGGTAGATAGATAGATAGATATAGATAGTAATATATATGGATAAATATACATAATCAAATAGATTGTCACTATTTTTATTTTGAAGAAACTGTTATCCAATAGATCAATCACAAAGAAAAAAGTTTTTATCTTACCTTCATTTCTACCTTTACTCCTTTGGGGCTATTTCTTTATTTATGTAGACCCAAGTTTCTGATGTACATTATTTTCCTTTTCCCAACAGATCTTCTTTTAACATTTTCTGCAAGGCACATCTACTGGCAAAAATTCTCAAATTTTTATTTGTCTGAGAAAGTCCTTATTTCTTCTTCACTGTTGAATAATAATTTCACAGAGTATAGAATTCTAGATTGGTGGGTTTATTTTTTTCTCTCAACACCTTAAAATTTTCATTCTACTCTCTTCTTACATGGTTCCTAGTGAGTCTCTGTCCTGATATAATTCTTTTTTTTTTCGTTTCTCTATAGATATGCATCCCCCTCACACACACCTCTTTCAGGAATTTTTATTTATTTTTGATTTTCTGTAGTTTGAAATGCTATGCTGAAGGCAGTTTTTGTTTTTTGTTTTCCTGTTAGATGTTCTCTCAGTGTTCTGAATCTGTCATTTGAATGTCTGACATTAACTTGAGAAAATTCTGTTATTATTGTTTATCTTTTTCTTTTCCTGATATTCTTCTTATGTATATGATGCACCTTTTATTTATGTTCCACAGTCTTTGGATATCCTGTTTTGTGTTTTTTCACCTTTGTTCTTTTTGCTTTTCAGTTTTTGAGGATTCTATTGATATAGTCTGTAGCTAAGAGATTCTTTCCTTGTCCGTATCTAGTCTACTAATAAATTCATCAAAGGTATTCTTCATTTCTGTTACACTTTTTCTTTTTGATCCTTGGCATTTATTTTTGACTCTTTCTTAGAATTACATTTCCCACCTGTTCTTGCATGCTGTCTACCTCCTCCATTAGAGCCCTTAGCATATTAATAACATTGTTTCCCATTCTTGGTTGGATAGTTCCAACATTCCTGCCATGTCTGGGTCTGATGTTTGTTCTGTCCTTTCAGATTGTGTATTTTGCATTTTATTATGCCTTGTAATTTTTTGTTGGCAGTGAGACATTATTTACTGGTTAAAAGAAACTCTTGCACACTACTCTTATAGTGTGGGGTATGGGGTTAGGGAAAGCATTCTATAATCCTATGATTAAGTCTTTTGTTTAGCAAAGTGTCTAGACTATAAACTTCAAAAATGTTTCTCATTGTTTTCCCACTTAGGAGGTACAGGATGGCTAGAGTGCGATGCAGTCAGGTAGGTATTTCCCTTCCTGTGTGTCAATTTTTCTCTGATAACCCAGCTGGCTAGGCTCTAGTTAACTAGTTTCTCCTGAGGTCAGGCCTTGTTAAGAACAGAATGCTCTGTCATATTTCAAAATGGTTTCTTTTCACCTCCTCCTGCTGGAAGCCCAAGAGGATTTTTCTGCAATATTTACTGTCAAAACGTGGTTGAGCTTTTGGATGTAAATCTCACATATATTATGGGAATCCCCTTATGACTGGGTTCCTTGGAGTTTTTAATGTTCGTAGTTTTCTACACTTTGTCATTAACAGTTCTTTAGGTACAGTTCCAGTTTCCCTAACTCTGGTTCCCTTGATGGTTTTCCCTAGTGAGTCTCTGTTCTGATAAACTGTGACTCCCGTATTTGCCTGTCTCCAATCTTTTAACTAGTCATTTTTCCTGTGTCTTTCCTTCTCTGTAGGATGCAAGAACAGTTGCTTTTCAGTCTGTTCACCTTTTAATTTGTTTTAGGATGGAGTGGCAAGTTCCAAACTCCTTACAGGTGGAAACAGCTAATTCTTTTCATGTATTGTTGAATTCAGTTTACTAATATATTGGGGGATTTGTTGTCTAAGATCATGGAATATAATGGTCTGTAGTTATTTTTTTTTATTGTACTTTCTCTTTTCCAGTTTTGGTGTCACAGTAATAATGAAATTATAAAATGAACTAGAAAATATTCCTTCTTTTTCTGGAAGTGATTATGTAAAATTGATGTTAATCTTCTTTATATGTTTAGTGGAATTCTACAATGAAATCATCTGGGCATGAGATTTCTTTTTCAAAAGCTTTTTTAAGTTATGAATTTAATTTCTTTAGTTATTATCTGTTTATTCAGATTGTCATTTCATCTTGGTTGAGTTTGGTAGTTTACAGGTTTTAAGGAATTGGTCCATTTATTCTAAGTTGGCAAGTTTTGAATGTAAGGTTGCTTATAATATTCCCCTGTTCTTTTTGTTAATGGATTCAGGGTCGGAAGTGATACCACCTATTACATTTTAAATATTGATGTTTTGTATTTTCTTTTTGTTTTCATATGTCTTGGTAGAATTTTATCAGTTTTATTAATTTTTCTCCAAGAAGCAGCTTTTTGTCTATTTCATGTTTTCAATTTTATTCCTTCCTGGACTTGTTCTCATTATATATTTTATTCTGCTTACTCTAGCTTTATTTTGCTGCTATTTTTCTGGTTGTTTTTTCTGAGTTATCAACTGTGATTATCGATCTGAAACCTCTCATCTTTTCCCATATAAGCATTTGGTGCCATACATCTCTTTCCTACTTTGGCTGTATCACATATTTTGATAATTGTATTTCCATTTTCATTTAGTTTAATGTATGTATCTATTTCATTTGAGACTCTTTTTGACCCATGGATTATTTAGAGGTGTGTTACCTAATTTCCACATGTTTTGGAATTGTCCTGTTTTTGATTATTGATTTTTAATTTGATTTCATTAGAGTCAGATAACACACTCTTTAAAGTTTCAATTGTTTTAAAACTGTTGCATTTTTTTTTCATGTCCCAGCATATGGCTGTCTGGTAACTGTTTTAGATTTCAAGGCTTCCAATGATAAATAAGATGTCATTCAAGTTGGAATCCTTCTAATGCCAATGTCTTATGTCTCCCTGTCTGATTTCAAGAAGTTTTCTTTGTCTTTGGTTTCTTCCCTGGAAGAATCATCTCTCCTCTTAGGTCTGCCTGGAGAGATGGAGGGCATTGATAATAAATGCACTGGGAAAAGCTGGTGGATTCATGGCTTCTGCTCCCCCCAAACCCAGTCCCTTGGTTGCCTCATTGTATCTCTTTTGCTCTCTTCCTTCCACTTACCTTCTTCCTTCTGCTAACTCAGACAAGAGACCACCCATTCTCCTTTGGTTGTCTTACACATTGTATTCAGGATATGTACTTGTGTTTAGAGCTAAAGAACAGGAAAAAAGTAGGTCTATGCTCTTTAGTCTGAATGGGAAGTCCAGTCATAATTGCAATTTAGACCACGTTGTATTTTAATTGTTGCAAAATATGAGATTAATTAATGATTTATTTAACAGGTTATGTTACGTCATGATGATATTACAATATATTATAAACAAAAACAGATATAAGCCAGTGTGTGTGTTATAATCTCAAATTTCTAATTATATAGGCATATTAAACATTCAAGAAAGGAAATACATCAGAAGTATTAAAAATAATTATTTCTAGACAGTGGATAATGGCTAATTTTAATTTTTCTAACTTTTTTGTAACTTCCAAATTTCCTGAGTGTGTATATTGTGCATGTTTATATTATTATCAGAAGACAAATAGAAAGCAAGACAATGGGGTTCACTTTTTTTTTTTAGAGAAGAAGGTGGAAATGGTAAGAGGAAGGCTGGCCAGTGCTATTAAGAATATCTTGTAAAAACTTCTGCTTTCAGACATTACCCTTCCAAAAGGAGGGTTCAGTAGAAAAGGGTTTATGTAATTATATCCTTCCCTGTAGTGGTGGGATAACTAAGCAACTGAAACAAACAAGCAAAATTAAAATAAAATGAAAGGAAAGAAAAAAAAGGAAAGGAAAGGAAAGGAAAGGAAAGGAAAGGAAAGGAAAGGAGAGATAAAAGAAAAAGAAAGAAAGAAAAGGCTCCCTCATGTAAAGAGCATGGCTGCTAAAGGATTGTGCCATCCCAGAAAAAACTTACAGACCTGAAAAAACTTACTGCCTGAAAACATACAGACATCCCTTCAGGAAATTTTGTCATGTCCTACATTCTTTCTTTGCTTACTGCCATACATAAAAATAGTTAACTCAGCAAGGTAGATAAACAATTATTCCAATCATAGATGGGTATTATGTAAAACTAAAACTATAAGAGTTCAGGATATGGCTATTGTAATTTTATGATCGGTGTATCCAATAACTTAAACTTAGAAACACAAGCAACAGAAATATGTCGTAGTTATCTTGCATGTATCAGATGCCGATTTGGGTTGGCCCAAACATGAAGGGGAACTTAATGAGTGAGAGTAGAAGGAGACAGGGAGTGTTCACAGAATTCACAGAAGAGGGGAATAATTATAACACAGCTAAGACTAGGAACAGAGAAACATCAGTGATATCAGCAGAAAGAATAAATGGGACTTAGTTCTAGTTTCCAATATTCACTTTATATCTCCTTGTGTCTCCTATCTCCTTGTGTCTCAGTTTAAATTCCTGGCACTGAGAAGCAAATGCCAAGGGGGAGACAACCTGAGAAAGAGGGAGAAATTTAATGTTGCCAATATATGTGAAATATCCACTTTTTGTCTAGTGGACAAATAAAAACACAACTGCTAAGGACCTATTTTGGCGGGTCAGTTGGACAGTTATAATTAATCCACACTGTATTTCATCTTTTTATCGCTCAACCTACATAGACTTCTCTTATACACAATTCAAAATGTATCCATTATCACATGTACAACTCTAAATGCATCCATAATCTCCCAAATGGAGACAAGCAGAAGTCACATCTAACTTCTACATTTAAAAAACATTCCATCAAACAGTTGCAGAATACATTCTTTTCAAATGCACATGGAACATTCTCCAGGATAGAAAATGTATCAGGCTACGAAACAAGTCTTAATAAATTTAAGAAGATTGACATCATATCAAGTTTCTTTTCTGATCCCAATGTTATGAAGCTAGAAATCAATCACAATTACAAGAAGAATATTATAAAATACACAAATATGTGCAGATTAAACAACATACTTCTTAGCAAAAAAGGAAATCAAGAGAAATAAAAAATATTTTGTGACAAATGAAAAAGGAAACACAACCTATCAGACAGTATGGATGCAGCAATTTAAGAGGTGCATTCACAGAGATAAACACCTACATTAAAAAAAAAAAGATGGGTGCCTGGGTAGCTCAGTCGATTAAGAGTCTGGCATCAGCTTAGGTCATGATCTCACAGTTCGTGGGTTCGAGCCACGTGTAGGGCTCTGTACTGACAGCTCAGAGCCTGGAGCCTGCTTCAGATTCTGTGTCTCCTTCTTTCACTCCCCACCCCGGCTCATACTTATTTTCTCTCTCTCTGTCTCTCTCTCTCAAAAATAAATGCTAAAAAAATAAAAAAATAAAAATAATAAATTAAAAAAAGAAACGTGTAAAATAAACAACCTAAATTCACACCAAAACAAACAAAACAATTAGAGAAAGGAAAACAAAGTTTGCTAGCAGAAGAAAGCACAAGGAAGCAAATAAAAAAGATCAGAGGAGAAATAAAGTACAGACGAAAAAGATAATAGAAACCATATATTTGGCTCTGGGTTTTTCTTGTTGGAAAATTTGTGTTCAGTGACTCAATACCCTTAGTCATTGGTCGTTCAGATTTTCTATTTCTTCATGAGTTAGTCTTGGAAGGTTATATGTTTCTAGGAATGTTGTTCTAAAAAAAATTTATCCATTTCTCCTAGTTTGTTCAATGTGTTGGTGTATAATTGTTTGTAGTAGTCTCTTATGCTCCTTTGCATTTCTGTGGTGTCAGTTGTAACATTCTTTTTTCATTTCTAATTTTATTTATTTGAGTCCTCTTTTTTTTATTCTTGATGAGTCTAGTTAGAGGTTTGCCCATTTTGGTTATGTTCTCAAAAAAACCACCTCTTAGTTTCATTGATCTTTTCCATTGTCTTTTTAGTCTCAATTTCATTTATTTTCACTCTGATCTTTCCTTTTGTCTTCTTTCTATGTCATTTGATTAGGAATTTTCAAACATGAGGCTACATTCACAGAAAAGTAGTTTCTAAGTTACAGGCTTGAGACAGCAGACATGTCTTCCTTCCTTATCCTTTCATTCCTCCAAAGCCTAGATAGGCAGCCCAAGCCTGGCTGGCTGAATGGTGCGTTAATCAGGTTGCTTGCACCACACCCAGAATATGTCAGCTCAAATAAAATAGTAATATGATAAATTAAAAGTCAGAATTATATGCTTTTCAGAGTTGACTCACTGATATTAGTGTCAAAAGGGCCATATTGATAGTTCAATATATTTCATTTTGATTGGTGATTTCTGTTGCAGTTTGGAGTTTGAGTCTAGGGCCACAGTTTTGGAATTAAAACCCAAAGAAACTTGATCCTTACATATTGCCACTGGAATCAAGGAAATTACACGTCTTAGGTGAATTAGGAAACCAAATATAATCCATTTTAGAGTTATCAAATTAATTTCTCTTTATTAACAGTAAATAAAGCTCCCAAATATTTTAATCATAATAAGCCACAGAAAGTTAGGAAATAAGGTAATAAAAATTAATACATAGCATATAATGAAAATATCCCATACAGATACCACAAATATCACAAATATCAAGATTATCACAAAGGACAAAGGATTCTGAAGTACCAAAGAATCAAACATAAGCAACCATGTCCTAAATTCATTCAATGGCCTCCTAACCAGTTTCCCTATGTCCACACTTGCCTTACTAAAATATTTCATGCAATATAATTCAGTAGTTTTTAAAAAGTATACAACTCCCTACTTAAGTAAGGGGAGGAAGGACATTTTCAAATGAAAGTAAATCATTAAGTTAAAAAGAAAAGATTACCTATGAGTGTAGAAGGAATAAAGAGGATTATACAGGGATAGCAGGTACACTTGATTATACTTTATATTATAATTTTAATTTTCAGATCATGTAAATATTTTACATATTAATAAAGCTATTTTATGTTTAAATAATATACCAAAATTAAATATAAAAACTAACTTCTAAACCTAATTTATGAGACTGATGGAATGACCACACAAGGAGGAATCAATTATTCCAAGTGGATAACTGTATTTAAAGTGGGGTTATTTTACTTTACATCACTAGTGAGATCTATATTACAGACAAAAGCACTCAGTAAAAATCTTAAGCTGTTTTAGCAATTATGTTGTTAGTGGTTGTGTTAATAAGATTATTATGAAATTGTTTGGTGTGTATTTTAGGACCAATAAAGGAAGAATTTTTATTGGTATAATTAAGAAATGATATTTCATTATGGTTGAAACAAGACACAAATCAGGTGATAAAATATTTGAGTAGCACTGAATTTGACTTAAAAGTGTAAGTATAAACCCAACATGTACTTTATGTTTAAAAAATTCCTAGAACTATCCAGTAAAAAAGGCCTACAAACAATGACCAACCCACTAGAAATGAGTATGTCTTTGTATTCAAAGTATGATTTTAAAATGTCATTCCCTGTAAAACTACAATTGTCTTTTGAGAAATGGTTAATTTCAGACCTGAGCATGAAATATACAAGATGAGTCTGAAACAACAAATCATATGGAGAAAGCTGTAAAGAAAAGAAAGACTCTTAAATCATGGCAAAAAAAAAAAAAAAAAAAAGGCCCAGAGCCATATCACTGGCAAAAGAGTGGACCATTTGAACTTCCATAATGGTTATAATTACAAAGGATTCAATCATAAACCATGAGTTCATAATGATATTCAAAAACACGTTGGTCACTTTTAGAAAAAGTTAGAAATCGACTTAGTACTTTGGAAATTGTTAAGAAAAGGGAAAGAATCAAACACTCATCTTTTTATTTCTACACAAACTATCTTAGGATAAGAAAGTGCTTCAAGGGTTACTTTTATGATTGTAGAAATATTCTGCCTCATTAATGAAGCAGAAATGATAGAATTGGAATATTATATTACAACTCCATTAAATTTATTAAATTAATAGCTTTAGGTAAATAATCATCAACAGCTGGTAAAACAAAAACAAAAACAAAAACGAAAAACAAGGGATCACCAGACATGATGTGATACTTAAAAAAGTCCACACAGCATGAGCTATGAAAAAGAAGACATGTGGAAGAAGGAGGAAGAGAAGGAGAAGGAGTAGAATCTGATCAAGTCTGTGGTTTTAAAGCCTTTTACAGACAACACAATAAAAATGTCAACGTTGAATTTACTTTAGTATACTCCCATGGGTATATAATTAGCAAACTCTAGACTTCAGCAAGTTCTTCAGGATTGCATGTTTTATTTGACAACAATCAAATAAAATGAGAGAAGTGAGGAAAGGAAGGCAAAGAGGGGAGATACAGATTAAAAGATGCTTAAGAGAAATAATAACAAATCACAATCTGTTGGACTTCTCCGAATTCTGTTTTAAACAAACTGTTGTTTTGTTTTGTTTTTAATTGACAATCAGGACAGTATGACCACACGGTGGATAGTAGATCATCTAAGAAATTCTTCTTCTTCTTCTCGTCTTCGTCTTCTTCTTCTTCTTCTTCTTCTTCTTCTTCTTCTTTTTAAATTGATAATAGCGTGGTAGCTATTTTAAAGTGTCATTTTTTGGGGGCTGCCTGGGTGGCTCAGCCGGTTAAACATCCGACTTCAGCTCGGGTCATGATCTCACAGTTCATGGGTTTGAGCCCTGCATGGGGCTCTATGCTGAGAGCTCGGAACCTGGAGCCTGCTTTGGATTCTGTGTCTTCCTCTCTCTGCCCTTCCCCTGCTCACACTATGTCTCTCAAAAATAAATAAATGTTAAAAAAAATTTTTAAGGTGTCTTTATTTTTAATTGACACAGAATACTCACAGGATGTTATGTGAAATCTGGGATTTGCTTCAAAATAATTCAGGGGTGGGGAAAATGGATAGCATGTTGATAAAACAACATTGACTCTGTGTTGTTAATTGTCGAAGTTGGAAATAGATAGGTGGGGTTTGTTATATTACTTTCTCCACTTTTGTATATCTGAAAACTTCCACAATAAAAAATGTAAAAATATTTAATATAGCAAAACACAGAAATGAAAAATGGAAAAAGTTGGTGTCACTGACCACTAGTTGGTTTCTTTAATCAATACACCATCAATGTGTGGCAAACTTCTGAATCTTTCCTGTCACATAAATTTTTGTTAATGGGAAAGTGTGACATTACAAATTGGATTTTGCACTGTTGTTTAGATTAAGGATATTATCAATCTAATGTAACTTAGAAGAGAGTGGTGGAAAAAATTATAATCGCCATTTAACGACCTAGTATCTTCTATTTCCCATCTCTATCAAAGAATGCATCACCCTAGGAAGGGTCCCAAAAGAATGAAGCAAAGAATGTATCAATAAGAAACATCAGAGGAGGCAGCACTTTGTCTTAATTAGGCAACAAATTCATGGGAAGATTTTGTGCCTTATCTGTCTACACGTCTATTTTAGAATTTAATTTAGAATGTAGATGGTAGTCACAATAATGCGTATTAAGAATAATTATTTGAATTTAGAACAAAATTAGACTCTTTCTGACAGAATGTAAATCTCATCCGGTTGATTGAATTTATGATAAGAAGTGGCTTTGCTAATCCATTTGTATCTCACAAATTGAGTTAAATATATGGTTCAAGGACTTGATGCAAATAAATTTAAAGCACATGGTAAGATAAATATAGTTTGTTTAAAAACTGCATTGACAAAGTAGAATTTGTAACATTTCCATTTTTCTCAACCCTTTCTGACCATACTGGATTAAATAAAATGCCACTAACTGAAAAACTGGCAAGCATCCTCAATAATCATAGCTAAATTTCTTGAAAGGATTTTAAACACACTTTTCAGAGACAGAAACTAAATAGCCCTGATGACTAACAAATCATTTTGCCAGTTAGGCTGCTTTTAATTCTTTGCTTTCAGAAAACCTGACAGAACTTTTAGGTCAATAAAAATAACTTTTAATGATATACCACTCTATGATTTTAGATATGTAACTAAGAGGAAGTGAAAATAATGTGTTATTGAATAACTAAAGTCTTCCATTTCCATATACATCTTATAAGAAAAAGTATTTGCAAAGGTCAAATCCATAAAAACAATATAGACCTCATCCTGAGCACTACTGCATTCTACTAAGTATTCATTTGTGTATTCATAAAATAATTTTTAAAAGTCCAATCTCATGGTGAGATGCATTTCCAACATATTTTATTTTAATAATTATCAAAATTGGCCATATATTTTTGATCAATTGTTTAGAATAATCATAATGATTTTAATCCTGTAGACATTCTCAAAATTCAGAGACTTGCTAACACACAGATACACACACACGCACGCGCACACACACACACACACACACACATAAACTGCAGAGACTTGTGATTAATAAGGCTATCAAACTTAAAAATATATTACACTAGGATAAAATTTTGTGGGAAAATTGGAATAAAAATACACAAATATGAAAAATACAAATTTTGACTATAATAAATTTTACTGTAATGTAGTTTTAACTGACTGAGGTATATAATTAAAGGCCATGTCCTTTATATTCACTTGTATGTATATATATTATTTATTTATGCATTTATTTTCTGTTTATTTACTTATTTTGAGAGAGGGAGAGTGAGCAGGGAGAGGAGCAGAGAGCTAGGAGAGAGAGAAACCCAAGCAGGCTTCACGCTGACTGTGTAGAATCCAATGAGGGGCTGGACCTCACAAATCATGAGATCATGATGTAAGCTGAAATCACTGACTGAGCCACCCAGGTGCCCCTGTTTATTTTTGAGAGAGGAACATTTGAGAGAGGGAGAGGCAGAAAGAGAAAGAGATAGGATCCTAAGCAGGCTTTATGCTGACAGCAGCCAGCCTTATATGGGTTGGAACTCAAACCACGAGATCATGTCCTGAGCTGAAGTTGGATGTTTAACTGACTGAGCCACCCAGGCACCCCTCAGTTGTATATATTTAAGAAGTGGTATAATTGAATTTTAAATGTCAACATTTATAACACACATAAATTATATCATTTGCCACAAGGACGTTATGAAAAACAATTTTATGTCAAGTTGAAAATTTGTAAGTGTTATGGAATTCTTCTTTTTTTAATGTTTATTTTTGAGGGAGAGACATAGTACGAGTCGGGGAGCGGCAGAGAGAAAGGGAGACACAGAATCTGAAGCAGGCTCCAGGCTTTGAGCTGTCATCACAGAGCCCGACGTGGGGCTCGAACCCACAAACCATGGGATCATGACCTGAGCCGACGTTGGTTGCTTAACCAACTGAGCCACCCAAGTGCCCCAGGTTGTGGAATCCTTAAGGAAATTATTTTAAGGGTATTAGACTAAGAAGGTTTGAAAACTACTAAGTAACCCAAACCCATATAAAATGATTGCTGGATTAAATAAAGTTCTTCAGTGTTACCAAACTATGAAGAGATTTCAATTAAATTCACCACAGACAACCATGTGAGGTCATCCTTCTGCCACTTGATCTTATACCCCTCTTCCTCTGTGACACTTTCTTGGAATAGAGCCTTGTTCCATTTATGACTAGTGATTTCCTGCTACTTTGTACTTACCACACTCACAAATTCTTTCTCAAACAACAGGGATTTCCCACCTTTCTCCCTCTGCATATCTCAATTAGGTTTCATGCTATGGTGATAATCAGGCTTGCCCTTACTTGACACTCAAGGCTGTAAAATCCACTATAAGTGATGATTTCTTTGATTTTTTTTTTTTTTTAGTTTCTTGAATTACCTTGGTCCTGCTCCAGTAACTGGGATTTGGGTTCATCAAGGTCATGTACCCCAATCACCTGAAAGTTCAAATCACAGATCAATAGTAACTTATTAGTTCAGCCTCAGCAAGGCCCAGGGAATTGGTAATTAAGGCAAAAAAAATTATTTTTTCCCTTGAAAGTCTTCATCTTATATGAATCCAATAGTTTCCTCATCAAACTGTACTCATTCCATCTTTATTGCATTATCTACAAGATATTCAAAATACATTCCCAAGCAATACCTATGTTTTATTATTCAACAAAGGATAGTCCAATCAGAGTCAGATCAGAGAAGATGATTTATGGTAAGGTGGAAAGCAAATAAAAGTTTTCTAACGGAAAGATCTGAAAAGTTGCTGGCAAGGCAGCCAGGCAGTGTGTGAGCAAAATGTTCAAGGAAATATTTTATTTTTATTTATGTTGGCTATGAAATAAATATTGCATAGTTGAATCAGTGGATTTTATGTGTCAGACACTATTTTCTGCTGCACCCAATCACCACAGAGCTGTCAGAAGCAAAGTGTGTATTTGAAGAGTCTACCCTCTCTGAACAGAAAAAGAAAAAAACAAAACAAAACAGGAGGGTTGACAAAATGCATCCTGATGAATGTCTCTTTTTGGGTTTATTCCAATTTTAGCAAATGTGAACTCTGAATGAATGGTAATTGAAGGCAATAGTTTCAAGAAGACATAGTGAGGGAAGGGGGAAGACTTACATTTTCTAAGCAGGTAACATTACACAGGTGTAATGTATGTCTGAAGAATATAAGATAGAATGGTCTCATTGCAGATTGGATATCTTCTCCCTTTACTCAATAGCAAAATACATAGAATGTGATGAGATGAGCATTTTATATTGTGGGTGTCTGGTCACTGACCTGTATGTTACAGGCACATCGGTGTAGATGAGCATCAGGAACAGGCAAATGAGAATGGCCCCGAAAACAGCAAATGTCAGAGGAGTCCAGGCGGGGAAGCAACAATAATTCAGCACATGACCCTGCGCAGAATTTGATTGGAATTACATGGCAGAAGGATGGCGTATGATAAGGCCAGAGAAGGCCCAGCACACGCACCTGAGATTTAGGCTAGCCTTTTAAAACGGCTTTCCTGGGCAGGCCTCTTTGTATTCTCAGTTTTCTCTGCCTCATTCCTCAGAGGCAGAGCTCCAGAGACTGAGACATTGGCTTTTGGCTGTTTATTAATTGCCATGTATGTTTGCTGCTGTTATGTGACTCAAGAGCTTTAAGTTATGAATAATTAAAGCCTTGACTCTCTGTGGACATAAACTATGATATAATAATAACAGTCCTTTCAGAGTATCCCTTAATACTGTATGCATAGTAAAATTATTCCCACCTCTCTCACACATGCATGCGCGTGCACACACACACACACACTCTCACTAACATATTCAACTCCTTCATTTTTTAGTAACCTCAGTTACTCTGAATGCTTTTTAAAAAATTACCACTGATTTCAGTGTTCTAAAAAATCCTTTTTCATGCTATGATGCAAAAGGTTAAAATAATACTAAGTAATTAAATTTGTACCACTCCAGCATCTTTGATAATGTCATAACGGCATACTATTTGTCCTAAAAGACTTCAGATAAATGCTTTGTCCTAAATGGGCTAACTAAATAATTTTGAGTGCTAAAAGTCTTCATAACTTGGCATTGGCATTTTCCTTTGTCCAGCGTCTGGGCACCACCTAGATTCCCAGGTCTGAGCATGCGTCCACATATTTGTTTCTCTGTGCCTCTCTGCTTGTTTGTGGCCTCAGCTGGTTGAAAGGAGTGAATTTCTAATGGTGAAATTACAGGCATTTTGACAGGCCAATGGAGAGATATTCTGAGGGTGGGGAGCTTCCCAGCATCCCTCAAATTTAAATGACAACAAACAGTAGGGTTTAATTTCTTCAGTCCAGGTTTTAGCAAGATTCTTGTCAGTCAAAGACATTCACAAAACACCTGCCCTATATAAAATATTTCTCTTCACATACTAATTCCCTGCCTGACACTTGACAGTTCTTATAAAGAAAGATGGGAAGCTGAGTATTTGCTCTGTAGAATGGAAATTTGATTCACAGCAATTTACTTATTTAGAATGAAATGCCACTATGGCAAAACTGTTTCATTTCTGTGGTTTTCATTGTAAAGGAATTTTGCTGGCACTTCAGTTTATGCTGGTTTCTTAATTTTAATAAAGGAGGCTATTTGTTGTTCAGTCTTTTAAGTATATTTGGGTAAGCTTTTAAATGAAGTCTAAGAGTATAGACCATAATGGAAATCAGCTGTAACTGAATCTTACCTTCTTTGTATGGAGAAAAGGGGGAAGATGAGACGCTAAAGAAACTGTGATCACACCTTTACTTTATTTACAGCCTGCATTCTAGCAAAATGTAAAGCCCATGTTTCTTTCATCTCTTGAGTGCACTTTGAGGTGGGAAGTTTTTTCTCCCAGTTAACTTCAGGTATTGTTTTTCTTTCATAGAATGGTTCTTGCCAATGGGAAACCTGTGGATTGGCTATATTCTCTCAAAATGGGCTCCTTACTGCACTTGCTATGGATATTTAAGTGGCCAAATTCGACACAGCCCAATACAGAAATTGGAGTAAGAACTCTGAGGATCAGATACTGCAACACTTTCATTTATGCTGTCAGTATCTTATTATAAAATGAGGAAGATAAATCTGACCATTCTTAGATACCACAAATACGATGAAAACGAAATAATACTTTTAATTGTTAAATAAAAGATCTCAAATAATCCTGTAGACCTAATTTTTCCAAATGTGCTCTGATTTGTCACTTGTAAAGATAGGGACTCAAAATGCTTGAGAGAAAAGACTACATTGTTGTGTGGCATAACCTTTGAAAAGAAAAACTGCGTTATTAAGGTATTCTTGACATACAATATACTGCACATATTTAAAGTGTACAATTTGATATGTTGTATATATATACCTGTGAAACCATCGTTACAATCAAGAACATGAACAGATACATAACCTTCTCAAAGTTTCTGATACCTCAACTACCTACCTACCCCCACTTCCAACCCTCAGACAACTGATTTGCTTTACATCACAGTATTTTTCTATACATTTTCTAGATTTCAAACTAAATGGAATTGGTTAGTGTGTACTCTTTTTTGGGAGGGGATTTGTCTTGTTTCTTTCATCCAGCACAATTATTTGAACAAGTTATTCATGTTTTGTGAGTATCTATAGTACATTTATTATTGCTGAGTAGTATGCCATTGTGTGGATATATCGGAACTTGTTTATCCATTCAGTGGTGGGTGGACTTTGGGGTTGTTTTCAATTTTAGGCTGTTACACATAAAAATGTTATGAGCATTTGTGTGCAAGTATTTAGATGGGACTCGTGTTTTTCTTTCTCCTGGGGAAATACCTACATGTGGAGTAGGTATATGTTGTTTTTGAAAAAAAACTAACACTGTTTTCCATATTGGTTGTATCATTTTAAATTCCCACCAGAAAATTAAAAGAATTCTAGTGGGTCCACATCCTCATAAAAACTTGACAGAAGTCTTTTTAAATTTTAGGCATTTTAATAGCTATGTTGTGACATCTTATTGTAGTTTTAGTCTGTGTTTTAATTCTTCTTTGCTAATTTGTCAGAAAGATGGACACTGGAGTGATGTAAAGTGATGAGAAGTGACGAGAAGTAAGAACTTTAGTTTTCTCGGCCTCTCTGTCACCACAGAAAACTGAGAAAGCAGAAGAATCACTTATGTTCTCTCTATTCTCTCTACAATGTAATTGCATTTATTTATTCATTATTCACTATTATGATAACTTTATACAATATTTGGAAAAGTTACATAAAAAGAATACTCTTTTTTTTTTTTTTTACCTTGTCAGTTTTACTTTCCAGATTCTGGTCTATTTCATTCATTTTCTCAATCATTATAAAATTACTAACACATATTAAAGATTCAATGGCCCAGAATTAAGCTATGTAGACTAATATATCTCATACATTTTTTGATAATCCTATAAGTTGATATTATTTTCCCAATCTATAAACCAGACCAGAGACTTAGACAAGGCTCCAATCATAGAGCTGTAACTAGCAGAACCCTAACTTCATTCAACATATTTCTGACTTCAAAGACTAGGTCTCTCGAGTTGTCTGGATTCTAAGAAAATCCAATTAAAAAGAAAAAATACATACAGCTGAGTTTTAATGATATTGATAGCAATTATTTGTTAGAAGTCAGGAAACTGACTTAAGTGTAATTGGAAAGATGGAGTAAACAGACTTGGAATCATCAGCATAGCAGAGTAAACCAAGTTTCTGGAGAAATGGCTGGTACTCCAAGCCTACTATAGAATAGCTGTGACTGTTCCAAATTATTTTATTTCTCTGATTCATTTAACATCTCTCAGATGAGGCTGTGCTATAAGAACTCTAAGACGAACTATATCTCTGAAATGTTTTACTCTGTTTGGGATGGAGAAACGGTAAAATGTGTTGAATGACCTCCAGATTCTCAGCTCCCAGGTAGTGTCATTCAAAGTTGATGATGATAAATCACAGGAAGATATAAGATTGTTGACTTGGTCAAAACATGGAAGAGGCACACTGGATCTGCCAAGTGTCAAGTAACACATTTAAAGAAAAGAAACAATCTACTGAAGTAATTGAACTGTGAAGTCTCATTCCTCATTCAGAAGAAAGAGTTTTGTTCATCGCCACCTGGTTCTTAAAAATATCAGCTCAAAAGCACAACAAATGCCAAGTTATTATAAGCAGCAAAAAAATACATGTATAATCCATAAATGAGACCCAAATGCATCACACCTAGAAAACTTTCTGTTTATTGTAGCTGTAGACATTAAAATGAAGCAATAGATGTTCTAAAAAACATTAAACGTAGATGTTAGAGATTCTTTTAATATTTAGCAATGAAAAGATTAAAAACTATTATTCAATGTCCAAAAATAAAAGCTGAGCGTTTTTATATTTAGAATTTAAAATTAATTAAAGGCATAGATGAGGAAAGAAAACTTGTTCACTAAATTGATGAATTCTGGAACAAAATATCGATTTCAGGACAAATAAAAATAAACCATTTTTTCTACTGTCCATTATATTGTATGAGGCTCATTATCACTGTATGTGATATAGAGTAGATGGGACATATTGACTTTGATCAAGATGATTATCAAGAAACAACTGATATTTGAGCCACAAATGCATATGGAAGGAGTATAAGATTACTTAGCAAACATGTTCTTAATGTTATAGTTGACGTTGGATAATAGTTTGGGTTTTCCTCAGATTCATTGATGTCAACAATGAAAATAACATTATAGTCTTTTTAGTTCAATATTCTCATTCTATACTTAAAGAAATTGAGCCTTGGAAACGTGTAGGGGGCGCCTGGGTGGCTCAGTCGGTTAAGCGTCCGACTTCGGCTCAGGTCACGATCTCGCGGTCCGTGAGTTCGAGCCCAGCGTCGGGCTCTGTGCTGACAGCTCAGAGCCTGGAGCCTGTTTCAGAGTCTGTGTCTCCCTCTCTCTGACCCTCCCCCGTTCATGCTCTGTCTCTCTCTGTCTCAAAAATAAATAAACGTTAAAAAAAAATTAAAAAAAAAAAAAAAAGGAAACGTGTAGACAGTTGGTCATCTCGTGAAAGACGGCAGGCATTTCAACAAAAGTGTTTCTTAGAGCTACTTTCAGGCACACGTTGACTTGTGTGACCCTTAACATGGTACCAAGACTTTCTAAGACAATTTTTTCACACGTAAACTGCAAGTGTTAATATGTATAACTACAATTTTGAAAGATGATTTAAACAACATATTTAATCAAATCTAATACATTATCTATTCTAACAGTCACCTTCATTTTTTGTATCACTAAGGAAAAAACTATAATTCTTTGTTTCACTTAGAATTATTCATATTTAAGGAGATATTTAAGGTTTATTTAAATATTAAACTTAAAATTAAAATATAAGAAAAATATATTGGTTTAGGTGTTCCCAAAACATAACATTTTCAGAGCATGACTTTTTTAGGTCACTTTGAAACTCAGATTGGTCAATGCTTATATTGTTGTTCTGTTTTTGTCTGTTAGTTTTTCAAATGATGGTATTCTCTGTGCAGTTAAAAGCATTACTATTAGAGCTTTCCTTAAGAGAGTGATGTACTATAATCCCTGGGATTTTCTCCCACATTGGTAAGACTCACTCTAGAACTGCTTTGCTGGCAATTTACTATCTATCTAAACATAAAATTTCATTTTTTGTCCTCTCATTTCAATCACAAAGTGCTGGAAATGTGAACAATTTTTGTTCAAAGTCAGTAGAAAGTTTCTGGCAAATTGATGTTCAATGTCTTAATAATGATCTTGCTCCATGGAAAAAATCAATCATATCTGCCCCTGGTTTCTTTGAACCTTCCTTCATCTATTTTAAGGGATCCAGCAATATTTCCTCCTTCAGTTATAAGGTTTTGTTTATGATAAGCAATTGTTTTCCACGTAGTTCAGAAATTACACATAACAGAGATTATTGCTATTATGGGTATCATGCTTTCTTGGATCCTGAAAGCATTTGGTTGTGGCATTTGAAGAAAATATGGAATTGTAATTCCTCTGATGAATTGTTCATTTACTAATACCAGATTTAGAGTTCATTTCCATGTTTATCAGCATACACTGTTTTGTATCTGTGCCCTTTGGTATACGTAATCATTTTTTTAATGCCTTGACGCATTGTAAATTTTCAAACTTCTTTTATTTTATTTTTTTTAATTTTTTTTCAATGTTTATTTATTTTTGGGACAGAGAGAGACAGAGCATGAGCGGGCGAGGGGCAGAGAGAGAGGGAGACACAGAATCGGAAACAGGCTCCAGGCTCTGAGCCATCAGCCCAGAGCCCGACGCGGGGCTAGAACTCACGGACCGCGAGATCGTGACCTGGCTGAAGTCGGACGCTTAACCGACTGCGCCACCCAGGCGCCCCTCAAACTCCTTTTAAACAATATTAAGCCTAACAAGTGTAGAGGTACTAAGTTGACATGAGGAAAATTTTAGCAACAATGACCAAGTTGCACATGGGGAAGCAGTATCAAGTAGACAATTGTCTTGGGTACAAAGACTGTAAAAAGTATTTATTTTAAGAAGACTCTATTTCAACATGTATTGATATGAGAAATGGCTATCACAACATTGGTGAAATATGATACATTAAACATTTTACAATGTCTGGCTTATCAGCGTTTAGTATTGGTAACCATCGTTGTTATATTATTGTTATAATGTTGTCTAATGGGATATTTTGACATTCTTTGTTAGTTTTCTAATGGTGCAACAGCTCACTCCTAAGACAGTGATATTACCCACCGAATGGACATGGCTTCCTTGGCAAGTTTAGGTACTCTAAACTTAATAAATCATATTTCCTGCCTTGATAAATCATATTTTTATTATTTTCAGAATTGAACTTTTGCCATAGTTCTTATTATACAAAACAATAATTCACTGCTCCCTCAGGATATTTATAGAATCCAGAGCTTATATCATCTGGTCACAGAATCGTTTATAAACACATTTTTATAATGAAGAATATATTCACTTTGACCTGGTGATTAAAGGACTTTTTATCCATTTGTGAGTTCTGAAATATTAATGAAGGTAAAGCTCCTTATTGCTTAATCAATTTTAGATCCTGTGACTTTAATGGTTTTGCATGTTTTCAAATACTTGAATAGTTGAGCACAATTTCAACACCCATATCTGATGTAGTTACTTAACAAGAAGCCATTTCTCTCTCATATTTCTTCTCTGCTAAGTTCCATTTATTTTAGCAGGCCAAATATTAATGTGGAATGCTATATATTAGAAGGCTAAGTACATAAACAACTGTGAAATAGTTATTTATATTATTGTCTGTGTAGGCCGGAAGGGAAAAAAATTTTTATTAAAGTGCGTAGGTGTCAAAATGCTTTAACGCTAAGCTTACGAAAATTGGGTTCTATGATATCTGAGGTAAAAAACCTATTTTGCAAGCAATGATTACATAGATGGCATGTAAATCTAGGGAGTGATCCTCAGAGATGTGGCCTTGTGAGTGAAGCGGTGATTCACACATTCACAAGGGTGAATTCACAAGGTGACGTTTGTTACACACACCAGGGAGGGCCATTTCTGCAACAAATAAAGGGAAAGATAGACGAATCTTCTTTGAAATATTTAGATGTTTAATATAATAGACCTACAGATCAAGGGTTTCACTTTCTTCTTTTGACATAAGTACTCTCACTAGCATTATAGCTGTTTTGCCCACTGGGAAAGCTATTCCTCATTTTGTTAACAAGCCATTAGGCCATTTTATCCCATTATTCTTAAATACTTTGTTAGAGATTTTTTTTTTTTTTCTAAATGAACTGCACCTATTTTCATTCACATCTAAGGCAGAACTATAAGTAGACAAAGCTTAGAATTTGGATTTAGAGACTTAAAAGTACCACTTTTCCCTGTAAACAGTTATTTAATGTTGAACAAGTCACTACACCTCTAACAGCTTCTGCTTGTCTACCTAAAAATAACTTCGTTAAGGTGTTGTTGGGAAGGTTAAAGAATATACATCAAATCTTCTGGCACACGGTGAGGGCTCAATTGTTTGTTTTCTGTTATTATTTTGTTTCAGTTAGTTCTAGTTATTTAAATATTTGTACTTTTCACACTGAATTCCATTTTTGTTCAATGTGCTGTGTGCTTAATTGCATTATTGGCCACAAACCTTCATTCTGTCAGAACTCACGCTTGTAATCATGTGATTTTTTTTTAGTTTCTCTGTTAAAGCAGTGGGATATACATGTATAATCCTGCTCCTAAGTATGGGTTCAGCCATGTGACTTTCTTTAGTACATAGAGATGAAATAAAAAGTGAAACTATGCCTTAAGGGGTCTTGCACGTTTTGGGGCGTCTGGGTGGCTCAGTCAGTAGAGTGTCCAACTCTTGATTTTTGGCTCAGGTCATGAAGCCCGAGTTGGTGAGATGAAACCCCACGTTGGGCTCTGTGCTGACAGCATGCAGCCTGCTTGGGATCCTCTCTCTCTACCTCCACTCTGCTTGCACTCACCATCTCTCTCTCTCAGAAATAAATAAATAAACTTAAAAAAAAAAGGAGACCTTGCATGTTTTTGCTTAGTCTATTAGGATTTTCAGATTTAGCCTAAAAAATGTTTAAGAACACACATGCATTAATCATGGGACATATTCATACTACTTTATTCGTTGTTTATCTAAAATTCAAATTTAACTGACATCTTATATTTTATTTGGCAATCTTATCTATAAAGCCTCTGCCATTTCCATGAGAACATACCAGATAGCACTTTGGTTCCATCTAGGAAGATGATGAAAACAGGTGGGACACAACTGCCCTAGCTGAAGTGCAGCATGAAATAGAGATGCCAAAACAAATGGAAACATCTGCCATTACTCAATTACGCATGCATAGATAACATGATTGTGTACAAAGAAAATCACAGAGAATCTAAACACTATTAGAATGAGTTACTTTAGCAAGGTTTCTGGGTAAAATTAAATATATTAAAAGCAAATGTGTTTCTATATATTACGAAAAAAGAAAGAAAAATAACATTTTAAATATAACACCATTTACAGTAAAATAAAACACACCAATTACTTTGGAACATATCTAAAGAAAATATACAGGACTATATAATAAACAATAAAACATATTTTTGAGAAAAAATTTTTAATGTTTATTTATTTTTGAGAGAGAGACGGGGAGAGAGACAGCTCGATCAGGGGAGGGGCAGAGACAGTGGGAGACACAGAATCCGAAGCAGGCTCCAGGCTCTGAGCTGTCAGCACAGGACCTGATGCTGGGCTTGAACTCACGGCCCGTGAGACCATGACCTGAGCTGAAGTCGAACACTTAACCAACTGAGCAACCCAGGCGCCCCAATTTTTGCAAAAAATTTTAAAAGATGAATAAATTGGGATATACACCATGTTTCTGGATTAGAACATTTTATGTTTAAAAATGTCAAGCCTTCCAAATGAATCATTAGATTCAACATTCTCCTAACAAAAGTCCTAACAGTTTTTTTTTTCAACTGTGAATATGACAAATTAGTTCTAAAATTTATTTGGAAAATGTAAAGGCTCAAGGACAGCCAAAGCAATCTTGAAGAAGAAAAAAGTTGGAGGACCTACAATGTCAGATAAAAGATTGATGTAAAGCATGTAATTAACAATATATAAATAGATCAATGGATAGAACAGAGTCCAAAAAAGAGCCCATATAAATAGAATCACTTTACATATGGGAAAGGAAACATTGCAATACAGTGGGGAAAATTCTGATATTATGAATAAATGAAGTTGGGTCAATTAGTCATTTATTTAAGAGAAAATGTATATCTTGACACTTACATTACATCAGATCACAAAGGTAAAATCATTATGAGTTGCAAATATAAATGTGAAAAGTAAAACAATAAAGATTCAAGAAAAATAGAAATGGTCAATCTTGGAGTGGAAAACATTTCTTAAAACATAGAGACAGTGAATTTAAAATAAAAGAAAGAATTGTGCTATACTAAAATTTAACACTTCTGTTCATCAAAAACATCATTAAAAAGTAAAAAGGCAACCATAGGTGGGAGAACATATTTATTATATTATTTACATATATTATATATATATATATATATATATATATATTATTGACAAAATCCTTATATCCAGAATATACAAAGAACTAGAAACCACTTAGGTAAAGCTGACAAGCTAACAGAAAATGGGCAAAAACTCTGAACAGACAGTTCATAGAAGAAGATATTCAAATGGTCTTTAAATGTAATTTTCATCCTCATGAGGGAAATGTACATTAAAACCACTGGCTTGGCATGCAATAAAGGAAGAATCACTAAGTGTATGCGAGAATATGGAGCAATCAGACTCTTAAGCACTGCAGGAAGGTATTTAAATATATATACCACATTGGAAAACTGTTTGTATTTACTAAAGCTAAAGATGTCTATACTCTATGACTCAGAAATTCCATTCCTAGGTCTATATACTCAACAGAAATGTCCACGTTTGTACACCAAAACACATGGACTAGTATGTATGTAGGCAAAATTCTCAATAGTGAAATACATAAAAGTGTGGAACATTCATAAAATGGAAAATAACACAAGAATGAGAATAAACAATCTATCACTATACACAATAATGGATAAATCTCAAAAATTAAATGTTCAGCAAAAGAAGCTAACACAAAAAGAGGACATAGTCTAAATTCATTTAGCCAACCATAAAGACTGCCCAAACTAATGTATTCTATTTCATTCAGAACAATGATTACACTTGACAAGGAACAATGATGGAAATGGAAGGTGAGGGAATAAGGGTTTGTTTGTTCATCTGGGTACTGGGGACTGATTCTTTTCAGTTTATTAAAGTTCATCAAGTTTTACTTGTGTGTGTGGATGTGTCTTTTTTTATACTACACTTCAATAAGAAATTTAAGAAGGGAAGATAGAATGGTATAATGGATACCAGAAAAGAGTACATAAGTTCCAGGGGAATATGAGTGACTGCTCAAACCAAAGCATGAATATAATTGAAAGAATGTGATCTGAAAAAGTTTCTTTGCTTTTGTGAAATTGGGAAGAACCATTTTTTTTTTTTTTTTGACATGGAGAGACAGACAGAGACAGAGAGGGAGAGAGTACACGGGATCTGTGTGCATAAGTGGGGGAAGGCAGATGGAGAGAGGGGAGAGAGAGGGAGAGAATCTTAAGCAGGCTCCATGCCCAGTGCCAGGGCTCCATCTCACCACTGTGAGAGAGGGACTTGAGCCGAACTCAAGAGTCAGACACTTAACCCACTGAGCCACCCAGGTGCTCCTCTTTTTTTTTTATATATATATAAAGTATAATTGACTTATATTTGTTTCAGATGTAGAACATAAAGATTCAATATTTGTATATATTGTGAAATGATCACCAATATAAGTCTAGTTAACTACTATCACCATACATAGTTACAATTTTTTTGTGTGATGAGAACTTTTAAAATTTAGCAACTTTAAAATATGCAATACAGTATTATTAGCTATGGTCACCATGCTGTACATTACCACGTAGAACTATTCTTTCTGAATTAAAAACAAGACGTGAATGACTCTTATTTTTAAAAACAAATTTCATAAGATTTTGTAAAAGCACAAATTAATCACTTGATAATTTTTTCCATTAATGGCCAGATTAGATCTTTTAAAGCAACCTTCTCATCAAGGACGTTAAAAGTTTTAGGAGAATTTTTTTTAATGTCTTTTCTACTTAAGTGATAAGACATAAGTTAGCTTCCATAATAATGAACTACTACCAAGCCAAGATTCAGGGGGCTAAGGGAACCTAAGCAAGGTGAGTGCTTAACTCTTCCGGTATTTCCATGATTAAGAGATAAAAATTCAGTCTTGAGGCCCTTGAAATTTGAAGTCCTGGTTAGCACACCTTGCTTTGTGCAAATACCTGAAGCAAGGCTGGATGACCAGTCTGGGTAGTGGTGACTCTACATAGCAACTCTAAGTACTACCAATCCCAGCCCCCACCAACTGAGGCATGTTATTGTTATTTGGTTATTTATCTTTTAGTGACTGGCTGCATTATTTTAGTAAAATCTACTTCTCCTTCACAGTTTTAAGTCTCTGATATTGTTCCGTAGAGAAGTGCAGCCTTGAGTATGTCCACAGTTACCCTGGGGTGACTTGGTTTGGGCAGGACCTTCTTTGTTTCTTTCCCTGACCAAACCCAGCTTTTAAGCTCCACTGATTGCTGGCTGATTGCTCCATAATTTTTCTTTTTTTCTAAAGTTTATTTATTTATTTTTGAGAGAGAGTGCAAATGGGGGAGGGGCAGAGAGCGAGGGAGAGAGAGATTTCCAAGCAGTGTCTTTGCTGTCAGTGGGGAGCCTGATGCGGGGCTCAAACCCACTAACTATGAGATAATGACCTGAGCCAAAATCAAGAGTCATATGCTTAACTGACTAAACCACCTAGGCACCCGTGCTCCATAAGTTTTCAACTATGCCCTAAAGTTGAGGGTGGGTACAATGGCAAGCTTGTCTCACAGTTAAATCCTTTATCTGGGAGCTGAGCACTCACTGGAGGAAGTGGCAGCAATGTGCAATCTTCCCCAATTGTCACCTGGCATGGAATCACTGTCTACTGAGGCAGGGCAAGAAAAAAAAAAATCTTGTGTTTTTTTTTTTCCCCGCTTGTATTAACAAATATTTTTTCTTTTATAAATACTCTTACTCATCCGCCTACTTACCTGGGTAACAGTAGATTTGGTTAGCAATAACTCCAAATATATTATTTTTTAGAAAAATTTCCAGTCATATTTCCTTCACTAACTCTATTAAAGTATCCTGAATTACACTTTTTACTCTTTTATTTTTTAGAGATTATATGATGCAATATGTAAATAATGTAAATAGTATGACTATATGGAGGGTGATCATTAAAAAATAATAATAGTTTCAAAAACAATAATCAAGTTTCCTGGATTAAGACATATATGTATAAGCATGGTAAATTATGAAATATGAGGGATATTGAATCAAACTAATTGAGTTATCTTGCCCAATCGATTCCCTTCCTCCCTTCCTTCCATCCTTCTCCCCCCTTCCTTCCTTCCTTTTCCTCCATTTCCCCCTCCTCCTTTATCTTCTTTTTCTTCTTCTTTTGCATTTTATAGGTCAGGAGTGTGCACTGTCGAGCATTTTCCTAAGTAAAACCATATTATAACATATATTTATGGAACATATTTGAATTAAAACACATATGAAAAAGCAACAACACTGATCAGGGACCTCTTGTTCATTCCCCAATTTTTTAATTATATCAAAACACTGTGTAGATAAGGCGATATAGATAACTTACTTTCTTTAATGTGATTAATTTTGATTGATTAATTCAACCCATGCCCATAACAAGTTAAGCAAATTTAAACAGAAATGAATTGAAGCTGCTCAGGGAATTCTGCCAAAATCTTGAATCAAATGAAATTTAATCCTTTTAGAGGTCAGATTTGGAAAAGGGAGATTCTTACTCTGTGTCTGCTTGTGACAGTCACACCCATTAGTACTGCTTTGGGAATCTTGCTCTGGGCTAGGCTTTAAACTCATCATACCTTAAGTTGTAATAGAAATATATGTAAGTAAACTTAATTAAGTTCTACTTAAAATTCTCCCTGAGATCTACCATAGCCAAGTTGATATAAACTTGCTGTCAACATACCATAATTTTCACTGGATTGAAGTTTTTCCAGACTGAACTTCTGGCATACATGTCCCACCTTGGATTTTGTCCATTCAGTCAACATACGTTAGTGTTGAAGGTATTTTGTTCAGCAGTGCCTTTAAAAAGTACTGAAATGATTAAAATAGACTAGACCTACCATCATGGAGATCAGATCCTAGTAGGAGACATGACAGGATCTGTACACAAATCACTCCAATTTAGCTATTTATTATGAGTACCATGTGACCATCAGAAAGACCCTGGAGGAAGTAGAGATGATCAATGCCATGTTACAGGAAAAGATAACATTTGATCTGGATGCTAAGACTGAGTCAGATTTCATGAAGTGACAATAGTAATAGATAAAATTTCATTGTTTTAATATGTACCATGTCCTATTCTATGTTTCTTTCATGTGTTGTATCATTTAATTTTTACTTCCATTTATTTAATGTCATAGATGCTGCTATTATACTCAATTTGTAGATGAGAAAAATGAGGTGTAGAATGGTTTCTCTTCCTTTTCAGGAAGAAATAGATGTAAACTTCTCCTAGAAGGAAGAAAATGTGAAGTTTGAAGTATATATACCTGCAGCTAATCAAATTAATTGTGATGCACTCATTTAAATTTATTTGTAAATAACCTCAAATTTTTTTCCAAGATAAAGTTTAACTTTTTCAAAGTTTAATAATATTCATTTCCTGCTAGGTTGTATTTAATATTAATTAAATAAATCATAAACTAGTCATCTATTGTGTTCAAATGCTACTTTCTAATTATTGGTACAGAAATGACTAAATATATTGGGAGACAAAGATAAACAAATGCAAACTCTTCAAAAATAGAAGACAAATAGTTAACTACATGCTAGAGGAGATCCCGCTTCAGGGCTACGATTAAGAAATGAAGAGAATGGTAAATTCCTTATATTTAATCATTCTAAAAATTTGCACGTGTAGAGCACATACAGTGTGTTGTCACTGCTGTGAGTTCAACAGTATCTATTTCTCTTATTATTATTATTTTTAATTGGAAAGAGAACTCCCTCCTAAAAAGGTTAGGCAATTTGTCCCATATCATATTCTAGTAAAATCATTGCACCGAAACCAAAGTGTAAGATTATTTTCTCCCTGAAGCCCATTCTGAAGTGAGATGTTTAGCCCCAGGGTTTCTGTCTCTTGCAAATCAGAGGAGTATGAAAGGCCCAGTGGTTTCAGAAACAGCCCCACAGTTGGAGGACCATCGGTGTCATGAAATAGAATAAGAAATCTAGCAGCATCTTTCCCACAGAGTAGATTATTACACTGGGATTTATACAACAATGGGTTCTTTTCTCCTTTGTGGAATTGTCTCATTTTTATCTCTGATTGTTGACACCTTGTCTTACAATACTCTACATGAGAAAATAAATGAATAGCAATGACCTATTAAAGGCATTTTTGTAAAACAATATTATAGAAGATTCCCATTCAAGAGATGTAAATAGAACATTACTATGTCATGTACCTATGGTATTTTTCATGTGTGTGTGTGAGTGTGTGGCTAGGCACAGTTGCCATAGTTCCCCAAATATTAAAAATATGTAAGAAATCATTTACTTCCCACTGCTGTCTGAGTTCATGGAGTTAGATCCTCCCCGCACCCCTTCCACATACTAACGTTTTGATTCTGTCTTAAATTAGAGGAGCTTCTGCCCACACAAGGGGTGCCCTACAGTAGGCATGCTGAAGACGGCATAAGTGAAATCCTCAAAGAGAAGAGAAGAATCTTTGTGATACACTGGGCTGCAATGACAGAGGATCCCTGCAGTGAAAAGGAGCTCCCATAAATGAAACAGAAAAAAAATAAAGCATGGAAGCTGCATATGGACCAAACATAATATAATTAACATTTTTCAAATGCTTGATATGTGGCAGGTATACACATCTATTACCTTTAAACTGCATAATATGTGTATGTGTATGATATGCACTGTATATGATAGTGTTTTCAATGGACTGATGTGGAAAATGAGCTTCCAAGAAGGTGACTGTGCAGGAATTCACAGCAGCAGAGAAGCCTCAGGAATCTGTATGGGAAGATATTAAAAGTGTCAGGATAGTTGGAGACAGGGCTTACATATGCATTTTATACAGCATTCTAGATAATATTAAAGAATGAGGGAAGGGCAAATGCAATTATCTGAGGGGTCAAGCTAAAGCCACCCTATGTCCTCTTGTGGCTGCCAACATGGCTTGTTGGAGCAGCGCTAGGAGTTTCGTCCAACTCCAATATAGGTTTGTTGTTCATGATATCGCACTACCTCCTACATTGTCAGATTCAACATCATATTAGAGTTGAATTCTGAGTGATTTGTAAAGGGTAAAACTGAACTTAAAAAGTCTTTCCCAAACAGGAAGATGGACATCAAATTGTTTCCTTAGTCTGAAAACTCTCTGTTGTCTCCCAAACTAAAAGTTGTTCCCAGTCCTCTGCATCCCCATGATCTTCTGGAACCAAATCATAACTGAGCGGATGGTCACAACGAGCCCACGGTGCTACAGGAGGCACACATACAGTGCGGCAGCTTTGTGGCTGCTGTAGATACAACCCCAAGCTTTCCATTGGCCTCTTCCAGTGGGATTTGCTTAGCTGTAAGTCCAAAACCTCTTTCATTAGCAGTTACAGTAACGTCCTGGGGGGGGCCTCCTGGGTGGCTCAGTCGTTTGAGCTAACGACTTCGGCTCAGGTCATGATCTCACAGTTTGTGAGTTCAAGCCCCACGTGGGGCTCTGTACTGACAGCTCAGAGCCTGGAGCCTGCTTCTGATTCTGTGTCTCTCTCTCTCTCTGCCCCTTCCCCACTCATGCTATATGTCTGTCTCAGAAATAAACATAAAAAAAAATTACAATAACGTCCTGATCAGCCTGCTCCGCTTCAGCAGACATGTGATGCACAGCCTGAATAAATCACAACAATGAAAAAAAATATTTTCATGTACCATAATGATACTTTTTGTGTTTTATCCCTGTGTAGGGTTCCAAATAAAATATGGAATACTCAGTTAAAGTAGAATTGCAGATTCTTGAATCATTTTTAATATGAGTGTAAATATATATGTTAGTGCAAGTATAAATATTAGCATAATTATGTAAGTATGTCCATGTAATATTTAGGGTACCCTTATTTTAAAAATTAGCATTTATCCAAACTTCAAATTCAACTGGGCATTCAGTGTTTGATTTACTAAATTTGACAACCTTTCCTACATGCCATGCAAAGCCCTGGTCCCTGGACTCAGGGAATTCAGTCTGGGAGAATCAGATATATAAACCTTGATTGAAAAGAAAAATGGTAAGTTCTTTAAAAAATTATAAAGTGCTTTGCAATCTCAGAAAAGGAAGTGCCTAATTGAGAATGGGAAGCATGAAGACATATCAATGTCTTTCTGTTTTACAGCTGAAATCAAGTCAGTAGATAAATGGCTATGTATAAGACATAAAGAACTTGCTACAGAGTTGGAGAAATAGGGCATAAATATAGGCAAAAGAAGCAAACCATACAAAAGAAGGGCTATGGCCAGTTGCTAGACAAATCATTGGTACACTACTCTCTAAGACGACTTCATTTGTTGCACCTTGCCCTACCCATTGAGGAGAGATTTGATTTATGCATCAGAGGAGAATCCCTCTAAATGCTGGGTAGAATCAAGCATTCACTTGTTCCCCCAAAGCAATGTATGTATATTCTTATTACTATCCTCCTCAAATCTCTCATTAGTATCTGTGTCCTCTTTTAGACCATTAATTCCTCATGGGCAGGGTGTTTTTACGATTTTATTCATATTCTTCTTTATATCCTAGACCCCTAATGAACACATGTACAGTGTAGGTGCTCAGCAAATACTGAACTGACTTCGTTGGAATTAATGCAGAAGGAAATGCCCCTTCAGGGAAAATAAACATAAAATGCTGAAAATTGAAGTGATAATTGTGCCCACACCTGAGTGTGAGAGTGTTTTTTGTGTATGTTAACATGTGTGCTTTTGACAGTGTATAGTGACCAGCATACTGCAGAAGCCTGCAGCTACCGAGTCATTATTTGGTTTTAGTAATAGTGATGATAATGAGGAACAAAGGAAACCTGGATAAGAAATAGAATTCACAACCCAAAAATATGATAGCAAAAGAGTTTTCATTTATGTTATGCTATTTTGTCACAAGGTAAGCTTTTATCATTTTAATCCTTCCTCTTCCAATTTTTATCACTCTAATCAATCTCATGCATGTTACCTAAATTGCTGAATAAATGATCACCTCTCAGTCCTGCCATTTTAAGTTCCTTTTGTTCCTTCTACTTTGCTCTACTTTTTTACCAGCACAAAATGAAATATTATATATGCATACACATGTATACAGCCTGAAATAAGAGCCCCATGGAAGCTAGGGGAATTAATTAATATTAATTGATTATAGTTGTTCAGAGAGAAACAGATTCCTTGTGTTCCTTCCTCTCTCACTTCCCAACTTCAGGTATTTAGGTCTGTTGGTTGTCCTTGGTTCTAATTATCTATATTCTCTACCTATTTTTTTTTCATTATTCTTATTAAATCAAAAATGTGTGTGTGTGTGTGTGTGTCTGTCTGTCTGTGTGTGTATTAGAGAAGGACTTAAGCGAATAACATGCAAACCTATAGCATGTATTGACATTTTTTAAATGTATACATGGCATGAATATTTTAAAGAGCATTCTACCTGTGCGTCAACATAGTTTTACTTAAAAACAAAGTTTGATAGTAAGAAGGGGTTGAATCATCTATGTTTTCTAGAATACCAGGTATACTATAGGTGCTTAATAAATGCAAAATAATAGTAATCTGTTCATATATATTGATCTTCTGTCTGCAATTAAGCAATGGGGTGCCAAATTATATATCAGGCAGTTTTTATTAGGTTATATTTTTCTAGGCAGCAGGAGGATTCACAACACGATGCATTATAGATCTTCCTCAGAGCAACTTACTATGCAGTTTAAATACATAAATTTCTGACCAACACCCTGCAGCGAGATTGTCAAGGCTAAAAGCAATATTCAGACTGTTCTCTTTTGCTTTCTTTCTCTCTTCCTTTACTTTAATTTTATTACTTCTTATGAAATAAATAAAGTTTTTTTTTCATTTTTGAGCAAATTTTTCTTGCACTTGAAATTGGTAAAAATGCCAATTTTCAGTTTTGATATCAATAACTCCTTGATGCTTTTCTTTTTTCTTTGTGTTTTGGTTGCATTTTTTACTATTTTTTAATTTATTTTTATTAAAAAAATTTTTTTTAATGTTTTTATTTATTTTGAGACAGAGAGAGACAGAGCATGAGCAGGGGAGGGGCAGAGAGAAAGAGGGAGACACACAGTCTGAAGCAGGCTCCAGGCTCTGAGCTGTCAGCACAGAGCCCGAGACAGGGCTCGAACTCACAGACTGTGAGATCATGACCTGAGCTGAAGTCGGATGCTTAACCAACTGAGCCACCCAGGTGCCCCATATTTTTTTATTTTTTGAATGAAGTATGTATTATGCTTTAATTGTTACAAACAAAAGATATACTATTTCTAAAGAGGAGGGACAGAAGGAGAGTGATTATTTTGTCTGAGAGATGGTAGAGAATGAGGCACTTAAAACTGTGTGTGTATCTTAGGGTGTATCTTAAATATCATCTAGTCCAACTCACTTCTGAGGAATCTCTTTCTATTTGTCCCTTTCATGAAGTCTGTGCAATCTGAGGAAATACTTATAATGATGAGGAACTATACCTCCTCATCTTTTCTAGGATGTTTTTCTTTTGAAAAGATTAACAAAATAGACAAAATAGCTAGACTTATTAAGAAAACAAGATGACTCAAATAAATAAAATCAGAAATTAAAGAGAAGTTGTTACAACTGATACCACAGAAATACAAAGGATCGTAAGAGACCACTAAGAACAGTTACATGTTAATAAATTGAACAATCTTGAAGAAAAGGATAAATTCCTAAAAATATACAGCCTACCAAGAACGAATCATAAACAGAAAGCCAGAATAGACTAATGGGTATGGAGTTTGAATTAATAATTTTAAAACCTCCTGAAAAAGAAAAGCCGAGGACCAAATTGTTTCAATGGTGAATCTTACCAAACATTTAAAGAATAATTGATGACAATATTTCTCAAGCTTTTCCAAAAAATTGAAGAGTAGGGAATATTCCTAAATTCATTTTAAGAGGCCAACAATACCTTCTTAACAAAGCCAGCTAAGGACACTACAAGAAAGAAAATTATAGGTCAATATCCCTCATAAATATGGATGCAAAAATTCTCACAAAATACTAGGAAACTGAATTCAACAGCACATTAAAAGGGTCATACACCATAATCACATAGGATCCATTCCTAGAATACAAAGTTGGCACAACATATAAAAACCAGTGAATATGAGCCATTCCATTAATTGCAGGAAAAACTAAAAATCACATAATCTATTTTATAGGTGCAGAAAAAGCACTTGACACAATTTGACTGCATTCATGATAAAAACTCACCAAATTGGTTGTGGAAAGAATGTGCCTCAACATAATAAAGGCTGTATATGACAAGAGCAGAGCTAACATCCCACACAATGGTGACAGGTTAAAATCTTTTCTTCCAAAATCAGGAATAAGACAAGGGTGCCCATTCTCACCACTGCTATTCAATATTAGTACAGGAAGTCTTCACCAAAGCAGTCAGAGAGAGAGAGAGGTGGGGTGGGGAGGAAGAGAGAGAGAAGTCTGGGAAGATAGAAGTTAAAATGTCTCTGTTTGCAGATGATATGATATTATAGACAAAATACCCTAAAGATTTCACCAAAAAAATTGATAGAAATAAAACATTCAGCAATGTTTCAGGATGCAAAATCAAAATATAAAAATTAATTACATTTCTATACACTGGCAAGAATTATCCGAAAAAGAAGTGAAGAAAACAATCCCATTTACAAGTGCATTAACAATAACAATGAGAAAACAATAATGTATTTTGGAATAAATTTAACCAAGGAGGTGAAAAAGCTATACACTTGAAATTGTAACAGTTTGATGAAAGAAATTGGAGAGGAAATAAATAAATAGAAAGATATCCCCTGTTCATGAATTTCAAGAATTAACATCATTAAAATACTAATAATACCCAAATAAATATATAGCTTCAGTGCAATCCTTATCAAAATTCTAATGACATTTTTCACAGAAATAGAGAAAATAATCCTAAAATTGGTATGGAGCTACAAAAGACCTAAATAGCCAAAATATTCTTGAAAAAGCAAAGCAAATATGGAGGGATCACACTTTCTGATTTTAAACTATATTACCAAGCTAAAGGAACCAAAATAATGTGGTACTGACATACAAACAGGCACATAGACCAATGGAATATAATTGAAAGCCCAGATATAAACCCATGCATATGTGGTCAACTAATATTTGACAAAGGAACCAAGAATACTCAATGGGGAAAATATAGTCTTTTCAATAAATGGTGCTGGAAAAACTGGATATTCACATGCAAAAAAAATGAAACTGGGCACTCACCTTATGCCATTCACAAAATTTAACTTGAAATGGATTAAAGATTTAAATGTAACACCTGAAACCATAAAACTCTGAGAAGTAAACATAGCAAAAAATCCTTGATATCGATCTCAGCAATGATTACAAGCAACAGAAGCAACAAACACAAGCAAACACAGCAACAAAAGCAAAAATAAGTAGGACTATATATATCAAATTAAAAAGTTTCTGCACAGCAAAAGAAAGGATTAACAAAATGAAAAGCAACCTACAGAATGGGAGAAAATATTTCCAAACCACATATCTGATAAGGGATTAATATCAAAATATATAAGGAAATCATATAACTCAATAGCAATAATAATAATAATTCACAATTATTATTTGGTTATACTGATAATTATAATATTATAATATATAATTGTTATTATTTGATTAAAAATGGACAAAGGGCCTGAATAGATTTTTTTTCAAAGAAGATATTTAGATGGTCAACAGGTACATACAAAGGTGTTCAGTATCATTAATCATCACGGAAATGCAAGTCTAAACTATAATGAGATACTATCTCATACCTGTTGGAATGGCTGTTATCAAAAAAAGCAGGAGATAACAAGCTTTGGAAGGATGTGGAGAAAAGAGAATCCTTGTACACTGTTGATGGGTATGTAAATTGGTACAGCCACTACAGAAAATGGCATGTAAGTACCTCAAAAATTAAAAATAGAACTACCAAATGATCCAATAATCCCACTTCTGGGTATACATTTGAAAAAAACATCAACTTTTTAAGTGATATCTGTACTCTCATGCTCATTGTAGCCAAACAAGGAAATAATATAGATGTTCATTAATGGATGAGTGGATAAAGAAGATATGGTATAAATATATATAATAAAATATAATTCAGCAATAAAAAGAAGGAAAATCTGCCTTTTGCAATAACCTAAACTAGTCCTGCTAATCATCATTGTCAGACACCTACACTTGGATTTAGGATTTCCTGTGCCTTCTCTCTGGGCTCTGCATATTTGAAGAGCCCTTTCTGATTCCAAAAGGTAACACTTCCACTAAGGGGGGGTATAGAAAAAGAATCATTGAATTATATGTTAAAATGCCGTCTGGGAACTTTGGGGTCATTGAGCCAAGAGAAGAGCAGACACAGAGAAAAGACACCATGTTTGTAGAGGTAGACAATCCTGGTCATCAGGATAAGTTAAGCCTGCTGTTGCATCATATTTGGCATCTAGATGATCCACTTGGGCACTTTTTATTCATTTGCTCAATCATAAAGAGTCAAGTACAACAACCCTGACTTGGAAAAGGCAGAGTGACCAGGGTCCCAGATTCCTAAAGGATGAAGGTCAGGACAGACATACTAAGGGATGAAGGTTGAAGACACTTAGAAACTGGCTAGTGAAAGAAGTACATGATGACAGTGCTTGTGTGCCTTAGAGCTATTGTAGTCGTGGCTGTATTTCATCCCATTAGCCTTGCTACTTTAAATTTCCCTCAAAATTCTAAAACAAAACAAAAACAACAACAAAAAAAACTGCCCCCATTGGGACGCCTGGGTAGCTCAGTTGGTTGACTGTCCGACTCTTGATTCTTGATTTCAGCTTGGGTCATGATCCTAGGTATGGGGATTGAGCCCCAGGTTGGGTTTGCACTGAGCATAGAGCCTTCTTGAGATTCTTTCTCTCCCTCTGCCCCTCTTCCCTGTTCCCTCCTTCTCTCACATTTTCTGTCTCAACAATAAAATAAAATAAAGTAAAATAAAATAAAATAAAATAAAATAAAATAAAATAAATAAAATAAAATAATAAAATAAAATCTGCTCTCAAGATATATATGAAGAAATGGATACAAGTAGTCTAAAGTGACTGTGGTGGATACTATCATGTGCAACCCAGATTCTCCCTCAAAGAAGAACATGAACATGTATGTAACAGTTTTATTTTTTCGTCCAAAGAGTAGTTGTTGAGCACATTGATGCAATAGGTACTGTTCTATGTGTTGGGGATTCACTTGTGACAAAACTAAAATATGACATATTTATTTAATGTCTACCAATAATTCAAACATCCATGAAAGGATAAACAGGAACATTTTTTGTTTATTTCTATAACCCCACAACTTAGGATATTTATTAATTGGGTAAATGAATTAATTGATTTATGCCATTCTTACTTAGATTCCAACAGAAATGTCATTCATAAAACTCACATTGCCAGCATATCTATTTAATCCTTTTACTGCAGCAACCAGGTTACTTTTAGATGGAATAATTAGGGAAAATGTGTGTATGTTGCTTCTTCCTTCGAGCTACTTCTTTGGCTGCTACTTCCATTGAGCCCACTCTGACCTGAAGAGGAATTATGGGGAATGTAGTTCAGCCTAGATAAATTCACACATCACAAATCCAACACATTCATGCATGACTGAAATGAGTTCACTGATTTATATTCTCTAAATCCAATAGAAAAAATCCCGGGAACACCAAATGGCAACATTTATACTTTTAGCCAATATTTTAATTACTTATTTCCACCCATATAGCAATCTACAAACTTTAATAAAATTTGATTCTAGGATTATATTTTATAATCTATGCAAAATAGTTTTCTTAAGGTTAGAATTTCTCCAACTAAAGGTTCTGAGGATAATTGTACTTTAGCAAGTCTGATTCCAAAATTGTGTTTCTAGATAGAGAATACTATCCAATTACAAAGGCTAATTCTATCCTTTGAGTGATTTTTTTCAAGTTACAAATGATGGAATCTCACAGGTGGTTACAGGGGCTTAATCATGACACTATTCTTTTCTCCTGGTGCTTCCTTCCATTACACTAGCAACATTTCACCGTGTTCTTTTCACTAATTCCCTCACTTGCATTGGGGCTGACCATTAGATCTACACTAGATCTATACTAGATCTATGTTCTTATTTTGGAAAGAGAGAGAGAGAGATACTTTCCGTAAACCACAGCTTAGTTTATTTATATGGCCACATTTCTGAGTTGTAAATTTGAGCAGAGACCTGAATAAAGAAAGGAAACAAGCCACTGAATGGGCTGGGTAATAATTCTCGAAACAGATCTATCTGCTATTTAGGGGTGTTTTTGTTTGTCACCATTATTGGAAGGCATCCAGTGGACGGAAGCCTTGCATCATGGTTATTCTGCAACGTGGGGGCAGCCTGCATAATAAATAATTATGTCACGTTCCTTATGACTTTTAAGTACCCCCACAAGAGAGGCTTCTGTGAATTCCCACAGTCCCAGACACACTGCTCTCTGTCATCATTCTATAGCAGCAACCCCAGCTTCACATGACAGGATCAATCATTTGTGCTAAGGAGTCCAAAGTGACCAGGCAATATGTGGAGCCTTAGCTTCAGCTGAACTCCATTATGACTCCTATCATCATTGATTTTGTAAATGCATTTCTAATATTTTTATCAAAAAGGAGAATCAGAAACAGGTCACATTCACATGGAATGGACAACAGTATATATTGACAATTCCCTTCTAACCAAGTCTATGTTAATACCTCACTTCCTTTCAAGAACCAGCAGAGCCTTGTGGGAAAATCATCCTAATAGTTAAATCAATTATAATAAAATATGTCTGGACTTTAACCTCTACGTCTTTTGTGAAAAACTTAATTTTTTAAAATGTTTATTTGTTTCTGAGAGAGAGAGAGAGAGGGTGTAAGCAGGGACAGTAGAAAGGCAGAGAGAGAGAGGGAGACACAGAACTCCAAGCGGGCTTCAGGCTCCACCTGTCAGCACAGAGCCAGGTATGCAGCTCAAACTCACAAACTGTGATACTATGACCTGAGCCGAAGTTGGACGCTAAACCGATTGAGCCACCCAGGCACCCCTTGCAAAACTTAGTTTTAATTCTCATGAACAATAAACTCTATGGGACTGCCCACATTATGTGGTTGTAATAGCATTTTATTACATCCTATGGTAAGTATTGCTTGAATAATATAAACCGTTTGTATTAATATATATTGTGATATTTTTAAATACATTCCTTAAAGATATTAATATGTCAAGTTCTATTAAAATTCATTCGGAAGGGTAATATTTATTAATTATGAACACTAATCTAAACATCTAATTTTTATTCTTATCAGTTTCCTTAAACATTTAAAAAATGAAAAGTAGTCTATTTTACATTGATTAGAGTAATAGTAAACATATTAAAATCATAAACATAATTATTCATTAGTTTTTAATGTTTACTTATTTTTGACACAGAGAGAGAGATAGAGAGAGAGTGAGTGGGGGAGGTGCAGAGAGAGAGGGAGACACAGAATCCGAAGCAGGCTGCAGGCTCGAGGCTGTCAGCACAGAGCCTGATGCTGGGCTCGAACTCAGGAACCATGAGATCATGACTTAAGCTGAAGTTGGATGCTTAACCGACTGAGCCACCCAGGCACTCCTCATTAGTTTTTAAAAACATGTGTACATTCATCACATACCATCTCAGTTATAGAATTAGGTGCTTTAAACACAAACATAAAATGAAGATACTCTTTTCTAAATTTCCTGTGACAGAATATATAAAATTTAGAGAACTCCTTTTTTTTTTTTTTAAATCAGAAGATGCCAAGATATGTCAGAATAGACATCTTGCAGCATGAAATGAATGAAGATGAAGGCCATACAAAGTTTTGGTAATGAGAGCTGGAAACTGGCTCGTTTCCATTTTTATTAAGAATCTGAATTTAGCTTATGTTCACTTAGAAGTTTATTACCTTTCTATACAAATCTAATCTACATCTTTAGGTCATTCTCCACCCTTTCCATTCATTCTCACTAAGATCTAATGGAAAATTAGCTCAGAAGAATGCCATCTTTCTATTCTTGTGCAATTAACATCCCTGATTGAGCACACAGGTTATGAACTCAAAAGGCTTTAAAAGAGATAGAAAAAGATATCGGGCAAGCACTTTCACTTTCTAGCGATGTGAGTGTAGTAGGTTTAAAGTTTGGGGGGAATATGTGTCTGCAATATTTAGAACTTTGTCATAGAAACAACAAATAATAACAAAAATAGGGACACAAAAATATCCAGTGAATTTATCAGTTCTACAGAGATACATAAGAGAAGGTCCTGCTTTTAAGGAGTTTATAGAGTTTGTAACAAGATATTGTACATAATTTCCATTGTTCATACTTAAAAATGTTTAAGAAAATCCAGTCGATGATTAAAAACTTCAAAACCCTTCACACACCTAACCACCCTTTAAGTTTGGTATAGTGCCCCATACCTCCTCCTTAGGTTTGACTAGGTCCATACCGCAACAGAACAAAAATTTACAAACCTTTGTTCCTGAATTGCCTTTTACCTACCTGAAAAATTCCTGCTTAAATTACACATTAGGACCAATTTTAATTTTTATCTTCCCCACAGTATTTTAAATCTCAATATAAGGTGAAAATTCCCCTGAATTATTATGCTATAAAGAGTAAATCACCTGATATTAAAATCCTTATGAAGCCTTTGGTATTACACATCTCTCTTTTTTACTTTATTTTGAAAAGTCTTATTGAAGACAACTTAGCTTGAAAACTGTTCAATCAATGACATTGTTGAGTGCTTATAGAGTCTTCTTGATGGAATTGGTAAAAAAAAAAAAAAGAAAAGAAGAAGGATAAGAAATTTAATGTGAATTTAGTTATTATTCATTTATTCTTGAGATAGGATCTAAAATTATAATAATTTTATAACTTTTTTTACCCAAAAGGTGAAATAAATGATGCAATAAGTTGTCAAGTTACAGAAACCACAAATATATACCCACAGGAAAAATGCATAGACAATTCCCTTAAAACAATGGGAACAGATACCTGTGCTCTAGGATAAAGTTTACAGCAATAAAAGTACAGACACATTCAAAGATTACTCAGGAAAAGTGGAAGCAAAGGCAAAATACTCTGGACAATATATCACTAAATTTAGCTTTGGTGATTTAAAGCAAAAAGGACACTAATATCAAAGATATTTGTGAAGGAGTGAATAAATGAGGGAAAAAAGCAACATTTGTAAATAAAGGAATGATTTTTGTAACTTGTGAATCTTTTCATCTCTCTCTATGTAAATAGCACTGAAAAGGTAATAGATTCAAGCTGTTCCTCAAAAAAAATGTGTTTGGATCTCTCATCGGTCAGTTGTGGAGTGAGGGAGACCCCTGATAAGTGTACCTATATGATAGCAAACGCTATTATTTGTATGCATGTTAATAATTGACTGACGTCTGTGCCCACTTACAATACTTATTATTATTTGTGTACATGTTAACAATATATTGTAAACCTGCTGAAAAATGCTTGACATTTGTCCCTATTGTCAACAACTGCTATCTGAACAGGGAACTATGTACCATGTGTAACATCTTTTTTTTTTTATGTTTATTTATTTTTGAGACAGAGACAGAGCATGAATGGGGGAGGGTCAGAGAGAGGGGGAGACACAGAATTGGAAACAGGCTCCAGGCTTCCAGCTGTCAGCACAGAGCCCGACGCGGGGCTCGAACTCAACAGACCGCGAGATCATGACCTGAGCATAAGTCGGACGCTTAACCGACTGAGCCACCCGGGCGCCCTGTAACATCTATGTAACAGGAAATTTACTGGATAGTGGGGACATAGAAGTAAACTGCTCTCTTGAGGTTCATGTTCTATTATAAGTTCCTATACATAACTCTTTACTTCTAATGAACATTAAGAAAATGATATTATAGTTGGCTATATATTTGTAGGTCTCCTGCTTCCTCCTAAATTTCTTAAAAACTGAAGCAATGTATGGTGTTTCATCACATAACATAGTGGCTGACACAGACGTAACATAAAAAAAAGAAAAAAAAAGTTCCTGGGGAGCCTGGGTGGTTCAGGCAATTGAGTATCTGACCAGCTCAGGTCATGATCTCGCGGGTTTGTGGGTTTGAGCCTCACATAGGGTTCCGCGCTGACAATATGGAGCCTGCTTGGGATTTTCTCTCTCTTTCTCTCTCTCTCTCTTTCTCACTCTCTTTTCCCTTCCCCCACTCATGCTCTCTCACTCTCAAAATAAATATACTTTAAAATTAAAAAAAAAATTCCTGAATTAAAGAATAGGCATATTCAAACTATTTCAAAAGATATAGAATTCAAATAAATCAAGCCCCATTTTTAAAAGTATTATTAAATGACTCAGCAAAAAAAAAAAAAAAAAAAAAAAAAAGAGGTTAGAGTGGGAGAGAGCCAAAGCATAAGAGACTCTTAAAAACTGAGAACAAACTGAGGGTTGATGGGGGTGGGAGGGAAGGGAGGGTGGGTGATGGGTATTGAGGAGGGCACCTTTTGGGATGAGCACTGGGTGTTGTATGGAAACCAATTTGACAATAAACTTCATATATTGACTAAATAAATAAATAAATAAATAAATTACTTAGCATTCAGGGCAATGAATGTTATATTTTGAAAAGAAAAAAATAGTCTATTTTTTATTTAAGTATAATTTTTTTTAGAGTTTTAGATATTGATATACAATATCCTATTAGTTTCAGGTTTATATCCTAGTGATTCAATGTTTTTTTTTTGTTTGTTTAATGTCTATTTTTGAGAGAGGGAAAGACAGAGAATGAGCAGGGGAGGGCCAGAGACAGAGGGAGACACAGAATCTGAAGCAGGTTCCAGGCTCTGAGCTGTCAGGACAGAGCCTGACATCAGGCTCAAACTTGTGAACCACAAGATCATGACCTGAGCTGAAGTCAGATGCTTAATCGACTGAGCCATCCAGGCACCCTGTGATTCAATATTTTTATACATTATGAAATGATCCCATGATAAGTCTAGTTACCTACCATTTGTCACCATACAGTTATTACAACATGTTTGACTACACTCCCTGTGCTGTACATTACATCCCCATGATTTATATATTTTATAACTGGAAGTTTATACCTCTTAATCCCCTTCACCTATTTCATCCATAACTCCCCTCCCCTCGCCTCATCACCCAGTAACCACTACTTTGTTCTTTGTAGTTATGTCTGTTTCTGTTTTTTGTTTTATTTTGTTTTGTTTTTATTATTTTTTAATGTTTTTATTTATTTTGGGGAGAGAGAGACAGAGCATGAGCAGGGGAGTGGCAGAGAAAGAGGGGGACACAGAATCCGAAGCAGGCTCCAGGCTCGAGGCTGTCAGCACAGAGTCCGATGCTGGGCTCGAACGCAGGATCCATGAGATCATGACCTGAGCTGAAGTTGGATGCTTAACCGACTGAGCCACCCAGGTGCCCCTTGGTTTGTTTTTTTAGATTCCACATATAAACAAAATCACATGGATCATATGGTATCCATCTTTTTCAGTATGAATTATTTCACTTAGCATAATACTCTTTAGTTGCATCCTTGTTGTCACAAATATACACAACATGTATATGTTATACACATATATATACACACACAGCACCACATCTTGTGTATCCATTCATCTATTGATGGATATTTGGTTTGCTTCCATATCTTGACTATTGTAAATACAGCTGCAGTAAACAAGGGTATATATCTTTTCAAAACAGTGCTTTTGTTTTCTTTGGGTAACTATTCAGAAGCAGAATTACTGAGTAATATGGTATTTCTGTTTTTAATTTTTTGAAGAACCTCCATATTATTTTCCATAGTGGCTGCACCAATTTACATTCCCACAAATAGTGCACAAGGGTTCCCTTTTCTCCACATCCTCACCAACACTTGTCATTTCTTGTCTGATACTAGCCGTTCTGACTGATATGAGGTGATATCTCATTGCAGTTTTGATTTGCATTCCCCTGATGATTAGTGATGTTGAGCATCTTTCCATGTGCCTGTTGGTCAACTGTATGTCTTCTTTGAAAAAAAAAAGTCTAAGTTCTCTGCTTATTTTTTAATCAGGTTGTTTATTTTTTTGATATTAAGTTGTGTAAGTTATTTATATATTTTGGATATTAACCCTTTATTGGATATATGATTTCCACATATCTTCTCCCATCCACTAGGTTGCCTTTTGTTTTGTTCATGGTTTCTTGCTATGCAAAGCTTTTTAGTTTGATGTAATCCCATTTGTTTATTTTAACTTTTGTTGCCCTTGAAAATAGTCTATTTTATAAAATTGGGTTATGGTGTGTTTTTCTAAGTAAAGAGAGTTCTAGAATATTATTAGATTAAAACCCACAAAATTGTAATCCAGTTTTAAATGGCATTTTTAGGATTTCCAGGTCCAGAAAGTAGACCTTTTTTATGGTGCCTTCTAGTAACTATTTATCATCTTACCCCTCAGTGACAATAAAAAAATTCTGATTCAAGATGATACAATGTTTGGCCTGTCAAATTAGAAAAAGTTCACAATGATATTATACAGTCCTGGCAAGGGTACTCTTTATGATTGGCACTTTCTTTCCTACTGGTAGCTGTGTAAATTTTCACAGAGCTTTTGGAAAGCAATTTGGCAATATATGCCAACTTTTAAAATCTTCATCTATATTGACTCACAAATTCCAATTTTAGGAAAAACATACTAAATTAGTATTTAGAGATATAGCACAAATTGGCTATACATTTGTATTATTCTTATAATGCAAACTTGATTTCATGTCCAAATATAGAAGAATATGTAAACATATTCCAGTGAATCCATTTGAATATTATACAGATATTAAAAATATATTTTTAGAGAATATTTAGACATGGGACTTTTTTATTATGTAATGTTAAATGAAAATAACTAGGTATAAATTTAAAAATGATATAAATGTACAAAATTCCCATTGCAAACACTAGTCCAGAAAAAAGCATAAGAACAATTTAAGTGGTTTGATGATATCATCTTTGCTGGATATGATTCCAATTTTTAAAAATATAGTTTATAATTTTTATTTAACTTGGCTCTTAAATACAATGGCAGAAGGCCACACATTCAACTCTCACAGCAACTCAGATGTTCACAGAAAACATAACATTTTATATTTTGTCGCTAACTAATGTGACCTTACTTAGTAGTCCCCATATCTCTGATTAGCAGGGGAGATACTTAAACTAAACGTCTTATCTATAGTGAATGATTTAAACAACCCTTTAGCTAGTGTTAGATGGTATCTTTTGGCAACTTCTTACCCTAAAATAAGGTGATTGGAAGGAAAAAAATACTTTTGGGGGTCTGTAGCACAAAGCAGAAGCATCTCCCTTCCAAACTGTCATGGTCTTTTTTGGGTAAATGTTGGTTGTTATCTGCTGTTCTGAAGAACAATGGCTTCTGCATACTGGGGACAGTCTACCACATTTGTTATTGAAGTCTGTGGCTCTATAACTTGTGTTTTCATTTCTTTTGGCTTGAGTGGTGTTTTCTCTCAATCTTCTAACTCATTGGACTTCACACTGGCTCAGGTAACACTAAAGATCCATCCAGTCAAGCATTACTTTCATTTCTGCCTTGGCTTGGGAGTGCTTTCAGTAGATATACTTTATTCCATTATCTTACATTTGACAAGACAGCCAGACTCTGAGCTATTTCTGGGTGCAGTCATATACCACAATAGATTAGGAGAGCTAACCTCAGTGCTTCCTTCTCAGCGTCACTCATAGACCAAGTTTATTTTATTGTATTTTATTTTATTTTATTTTATTTTATTTTTTTATTAAAAAAATTTTTTTTGAGAGACAGAGACAGAGCAGGAGCGGGAGAGGGACAGAGAAGGAGACACAGAATCCAAAGCAGGCACCAGGCTCTGAGCTGTCAGCACAGAGTCTGATGCGGAGCTCCAACCCACAAACCGTTGAGACCATGACCTGAGCCGAAGTCCGACACTTAACCGACTGAGCCACACAGGCGCCCCCCACCACGTTTATTTTAATGTGCCGCATCCCAGGTCGATATTGCCCCCCAATCATCCAAAGGTAGATGGGATTTTCTTTTACTATACAGTCTATCTGTTTTACTCCTGATTCAATCTTGCCTAGACTTCCAATCCCGCTTGTTGCTGATGTGCTAATGAGGAAGTTAAAAGGAAATTGAAAGCAATTGTGATAAAAATGAGAATGGTGGCTGCCTCTGGTGGTGATGGGATTTGGAAAGTTCAGTAAGGCAATTTTAACAAAATATTTAAGATTAGGGGCGCCTGGGTGGCTCAGTTGGTTGAGCGTCCGACTTTGACTCAGGTCATGATCTCACAGTTCGTGAGTTTGAACCCCGCATCGGGCTCTGTGCTGACAGCTTGGAGCCTGGAGCCTATTTCAGATTCTGTGTCTCCCCCTCTCTCTGCCCCTCTCCCACTCGCGCTCTGTCTCTCTCTGCCTCTCAAAAATAAAGAAATGCAATAAATTTAAAAATATATATATTTAAGATTAATACTATATAGTTTGATTGAGTCATGGTTACAAAGCCCATATATTTGTCAAAATTGATCAAACCCTACACCTAAAATGTTATGCCACAATACAATATATATATATATATATATATATATATATATATATATATAAAACAGAAAAAGAATTAAAAATCCTGTCTAAGGAAAGCATTATCCTTCCTTGTGGTATTATCTTATTGAGTAGAATTGTATTCCATGTCAGAGGCTGACTGTCCCTCTGATGGTTTTAAATTTTTTTTTAATTCAATTGTAGTAAAATATATATAACATAAAACTTACCATCTTAATTATTTTAAGCGTCCAATATAATGGCATTACTTATATTCACAACATCGTGCAATCACAATCACTGTCTATTTCCAGAACTTTTCTATAACTCCAAATAGAAACTCCATACACATTAAGCCGTAACTTCCCATTACCTTCTCTCCTCAATCCCTGGTAACTTCCAATCTACTTTCTGCCACTATGAATTTGCCTACTGCAGATATTTCATGTAATTGGAATCATACAATATTCTTTCTTTTGTGTATTTTTATTCACTTAGTATGTTTTCAAGGTTCATCCATGTACCATACCCCAGAACTTGATTTCTTTTTTTGAGTAGCTTACTTTTCTAGAGCAAAACTGAGTGTAAAGTATAGAGATTTCCCATATACACCCTGCTCCTACATATGCAAAGCCTCCCCCTCTATCTTTACACCCCACCACAGTGGTAAATTTGTTATAATTTTGAACCTATATTAACACATCATTATCACTCAAAGCCCATAGTTTACATAATGGTTCACTGTTGGTGGTGATATTCTATGGGTTTAGGCAAATGTATAATAACATGCATCGTTATAATATTATATAGAATAGTTTCACTTCCCTAAAAATCCTCTGTGCTCCAACTGTTCATCTCTCCCTCCTCCTTAACTGGTAATAACCACTGGTCTTTTTACTGTTCCATAGTTTTGCCTTTTCCAGAATGTAATATAGTTGGAATCATACAATATGTAGCTTTTTCAAGTTGGCTACTTTCACTTAGTAATATGCAGTTGTTTCCCTTTTGTCCTTTCAAGCTTGATAGTTTATTTATTTTTTTCTTAAAGTTTATTTGTTTTGTGAGAGAGAGAGAGAAAGTGCGGGAGGGGCAGAGAGAGGAGAGAGAATCCTAAGCAGGCTTCTCATGACATCTGCAATGTCAGCACAGAGCCCGATGTTGGGCTTAAACTCACGAAATGGGAGTTTCGTGACCTGAGTCAAAACTGAGAATCAGATGCTTAACCGACTGAGACACTTAGCCACCACCACCTCCCATAGATCATTTCTTTTTAACACCGAATAATATTCCATTATGTGGATGCATCACAGTTTGTCCATTCACCTACTGAAGGACGTTTGATCGCCTGCAAGTTTTGATAATTATGAATAAAACTGGTATAAGCATCCATTTGCAAGTTTTTGTGTAAACATAAGTTTTCAATTCATTTGGGTAACACCAAAGCATGTGATGGCTAGATTGTATGGTAAGATTATGTTTCGTTTTGCAAGAAACTGCCAAACTGAGTTCGAAAGTGGTTATATAATTTTGCATTCCTACCAGCAATGAATGATAGCTCCTTTGTTTCATACCCTTGCCAACATTCATTACTGCCAGTGTTTTGGTCATTCTAATAGATGTATAGTGGCATGTCATTGTTTTAATTTGCAATTCCCTAATGACATATGACGCTGAGTATTTTTTCATATGTTTTTTTTCCATCTCTATGTCTTCTTTGGTGAAGTGTCTGTTCAAGTCTTTTGCTCATTTTAAGATTGGGTTGTATTATCATTATTGAATTTTAAGAGTTCTTTCTATATTTTGTGTAGCAGTCTTCCATGTGACTTTTGGAAATATTTTCTCCCAATCTTAATGCATATTTATGGAAAAATAAGTGAATTAAAATACTAAAAATAGTAACCAATGATGATGGGATTAGAAGTGATTCTTACTTACCTTTTATTTTGGTCCCCAAATTTCTACAGTGAGCCTATGTCTCTTACATAATGAGAAAAATGTAAAAAGTAACCATTGAGTCTGCCAAATGCAATTTCACTCAACTTTTACCTAAAACGGCAATGATAGGGAAGAAAGGGTTAAAAAAACACACCACCTAAAACTAGGAACTAGAAATGGCAGCCAAGCTATTGTCAGAATCTGGGAGAAACTTCCTTTCTGGTAACTGCCGGGAAAATGGGGTTAGAATGCAAATCTGCCCTTCCAGTTTATAGTGCCCCAACCAGAGAAATATGTAATCCAAATCTTTCCTGCCCTTGCATGAAGTCATATTATAAAGTAATTTACTCAGACAGGGCTGATTTTTCTCTCTATGTTTTCTCTCTGTGTTTCTCTATGTACTCTCTATGTACCCAATCCTTTCCAAAATACTTCCAAATTACGAACCGAGTGCTCTGAAAGTATCACACATCTCCTCAGGATTAAATCCCAGGCTGCTGTCCATTCTTACTGCGATGCCATGTGGCAGGTACCACCCCTACTCTCTGTGGCTCCACGTTCAGTTTATTTCCCCATTGCCTGGGACTCTAGTTGGAGCAGTCGATCTATCAGTACTTTACATCCCCACCAGATACTCTCTCGCCTACTACCCACCTGGTTCCCACAGCTCTTGGGAACAGGAGTGGGGCGGGGGTTATGATGTTTCTCAGCACCACTGTCTCAAGCGGAAATGACCCTTACGGTGTCAAAGCTGTGTGTGGTAGTCTGTGGTAAGAAAATAAAATGTTATGTTTATTTCTTGCATTCATTATGTTTTTAACATTTAGTCAACTAGGTTTTTATTTTTATTCTTGCTTTTTAAATTTCATTTTAATCCCAGGGTCATCAACACATAGTGTTATATTAGTTGTAGGTACACAAAACAGTGAGTCCACAGTTCTATACATTACTCAGTGCTCATTGTAAGTGTACTTATCGCCATCACCTATTTCATCCATGCCCCCACCCACCGCCCTAGGTAACCATCATTTTGTTCTCTATAGTAAGGGTCTGTTTTTTGGTTTGTCTCTTTGTTGTTGTTCATTTGTTTTGTTTTTTACATTCCACATATGGGTGAAGTCATACGGTATTTTTTCTTTCTCTGAGTTTTTTCACTTAGCATTATACTCTCTGGATTCATTCATGCTATTTCAAATGGCAAGATTTCATTCTTTTTGTGACTAATAGTCCATAATATTTATATATAATACTGCTTCTTCTTTATCCATTCATTTATTGATGGACATGGGCTGCTCCCATGATTTGGCTATTGTAAACAATGTTTCAATGCACATATGGGTGTGTATAATTTTTGGAATTAATATTTTCATATTATTTGGGTAAATACCCACTAGTGGAATTACTGGGCAATATGGTAATTCTACTGTTCATTTTTGAGGAACCTCCATACTGTTTTACACAGAGGTTGCCCTGTTTACATTCCCACCAATAGTTCAAGAGGGTTCCCTTTTCTTGATATCCTATCTAAAAATTATTGTTTCTTTTGCTTTTGATTTTAGCCATTCTGACAGGTGTGAGGTGACATCTCACTCTGGTTTTGATTTGCATTTCCCTGATGATGAGTGATGTTGAACATCATTTCTGGTATCCATTGGCCATCTGTATGTTCTGTTTGAAGGAATGTCTGTTCATGTCTTCTTCCCATTTTTAAGTTGGATTACTTGGTTTTGAGTGTTGAGTTGTATTAACTCTTTATACATTTTGGATACCAACCCTTTATTGGATATATCATTTACAAATATCTTCTCCCATTCACTAGGCTGTCATTTAGTTTTCTTGGTAGTTTTCTTTGCTGTGCAGAAGCTTTTTATTTTGATATAGTCTCAATAGTTTATTTTTCTTTTGTTTCTCTTGTTTTAGAAGACATGTCTAGAAAAGCATTGCTATGGCCCATATCAGAGAAATTACTGCCTGTGCTCTCTTCTATGATATTTATGGTTTCAGGTCTCACATTTATGTCTTTAATCCACTTTCAGTTTTATTTTTGTGTATGACGTAAGAAAGTGGTCCAGTTTAATTCTTTTGCATGTAGCTATCCAGTTTTCCTTACACCATCTGTTGAAGAGACTTTTTCTCATTACATATTCCTGCTTCCTTGCCTCCTTTGTGGAATATTAATCGATCGTATAATCATGAGTTTATTTCTGGGCTCTCTATTCTGTTCCATTGAACTATGTGTATAGCTTTGTAGTATATCTTGAAATCTGGGATTGTGATACTTCCAGTTTTGTTCTTGTTTTTCAAGATTGCATTGACTATTCAGGGTCTTTTGTGGTTCTATATAAATTTTAGGATTATTTCTTCTAGTTCTGTGAAAAATGCTATTGGTATTTTGATAGGAATTGCAGTTAATCTGTAGATTGTTTTGGGTCGTATGAACATTTTAACAATATTTGTTCTTCCAGTCCATGAGTATGGAATATTTTTCCATTTGTTTGTGCTGTCTTCAACCTCTTTCACCAATGTGGGATAGTTTTCAGAGTATAGTTTCTTTCACCTTCTTGGTTAAGTTTATTCCTAGGTATTATTTTGGTGCAATTGTAAATGGGAGTTTTCTTAATTTCTCTTTCTGCTACTCTGTTATTGGTATATAGAAATGCAATGGGCTTCTGTATGTAGATTTTGTATCCTATGATATTACTGAATTCATTTTTCAGTTCTAATAGTTTTCTGGTGGAGTCTTTAGGGTTTTATGTGTATGGTATCATGTCAAATGCAAATAGTGAAAATTGTACTTCTTCCCTACCAAATTTGATGCCTTTTATTTCTTTATTGCCTGATTGTTGTGGCTAGGATGTCAGTACTATATTGAATAAAAGTGATGGGAATTGATATCCTTGTGTTGTTTCTGCTCTTTGGGGAAAAGCTCTCAGTTTTTCACCATTGAGTTGAATGTTGGATATGGATTTTTCTTATAAGGCATTTATTATGTTGAGGCATGTTTCCTCTAGACCTAGTTTGCTGAGGGTTTTTATCATGAATGTTTATTGTACTTGGTCAAATGTCTTTTCTGCCCCTATTGAAATGATTATACGGTTTTTATCCTTTCTTTTGACATAATGTATCATGGTAATTGATTTGCATATTTTGAGCCACACTCATTTCCCAGGAATAAATCTCACTTGATCCTAGTGAATGATTTTTTTTTAATGCATTGTTGGATTCAGTTTGCTAATATTTTGTTGAGTATTTTTGCATGTATGTTTATCAGAGATATTGATAAACAGAGAGAGAACTACAGTTCTCTTTCTTGGTAGTGTCTTTACCTGGCTTTGGTATTAGGTAATGCTGGCTTCATAGAATGAATTTGGAAACTTTATTTCCTTTTCTATTTTTTGGAATAGTTTTAGAAGAATAGATAATAACTGTTCTTTAAATATTTGGTAGAATTCACTTTTGAACTGTCTGGTCCTACACTTTCATTTGTTGGGAGGTTTTTTTTTTTTTTTTTTTTTTTTAATTACTGATTCAGTTTCATTGCTGGCATTCAATGTGTTCAAATATTCTATTTCTTCTGATTCAATTTGGGTAATTTATATGTTTCTAGGAATTTATCCAATTCTTCTAGGTTGTCTTACTTGTTGGTATATAATTTTGCATAATATTTTCTTAAAATTTTTTGTATATCTGTGGTGTTGGTTATTATTTCTCCCCTTTCATTTCTTATTTTGTTTATTTTGTTTATTTGAGACCTCTCTCTCTTTTCTTTTTTTCCCATTGGTCTGGCTAAAGGTTTATCATTTTGTTGGTCTTTTCAAAGAATCAGCTCCTGGTTTAATTGGTTTAATTGATCTGTTATTTATTTATTTATTTATTTATTTTTTAATTTATTTATTTAGGTTTCTATATCATTTATTTCTGCTCTACTCTTTATTATTTCCTCACTTTATTGGTTTTAAGTTTTATTTGTTCTTTTTCTAGCTCCTTTAGATGTAAGGTTAGGTTGTTTATTTGAGATTTTTCTTGCTTCTTGAACAAGGCTTCTTGAGGCCTATATTGCTATAAACTTCCCTCTTACAACAGCTTTTGCTGCACCACAAAGATTTTGGACCATTATATTTTCATTTTCATTGGTCTCCAAGTATTTTTTGATATACTTTTTGATTTCCCGTAACCCACTCATGCTAGTGGCATGTTACTTAACCTCCATTTTTGTGTTATTTCCAGATTTTTTCTTATGTTTGATTTCTAGTTTCATAGAATTATGATCAGAAAAGATTCATGGTAGGACTTGGATTTTTTGAATTTGTTGAGACTTGTTCTGTGGCCTAATATGTAATCTATTCTGCCAAAAGTTCCATGTGCACTTGAAGATAATGCACATTCTGCTATTTTAAGATAGAATGTTCTAAATATATCTGTTATATCCATCTGGTCCAGTGTGTCTGTCATTCAAATCCACTGTCTCTTTGTTGTTTTTTTAATTTGGATTGATTTTCTGTTTGGATTGATGTAAGTGGGTTTTAAAGTCCCCTAATATTAATTTATTATTATTTATTACTTCCTTCATGCTTGTTATTAGCTACTTTATATATTTGAGTGCTTTCATGTTGGGGGCATAAATATTTATAATTATTATATCTTCTTGTTGGATTGTTCCATTTATGATTATATAGTCTTCTTTTTTGTCTCTTATTACAGGTTTTGTTTTAAAGTTTATTTTGTACAATATCAGTATTTCTACTTCAATTTTTTTCACTTCTATTTGCAATGTAAATACTTTTCCAGCCCTTCACTTTTAATCTGCATGTCCTTAGTTCTGAAATGAGTCTCTTGTAGGCAGCATATAGATAAGTCTTACTTTTTTATCCATTCTGTCACCCAGTGGCTTTTGATTTCATCCATTTACATTCAAAGTAGATATTGATAGGTATGCACTTATTGCCATTTTCTTATTTGTTTTATGTTATTTTTGTATATCTTCTCTTATCTTCTCTGTTCCTTTTTCCTCTTGCTCTCCTCCCTCCCAGTTTGCTGGCTTTCTTCAGTAATATGTTTGGATTTCTTTCTTCTTATTTTATGCAGATCTGGGTTTTGATTTATGGTTACCATTAGGTTTTTATATGCATCTTATGCATATAGCAGTCTGTGTTAAGTTGATGTTCACTTAAGTTTGAACCCATTCTTTACTCCTTTCCCTCCACTTTTTGGTTATATGATGTCACACTTTACAGTCTTTTTGCCTTGTGAATCTCTTGACTGAGTTTTACACATATACTTAATTTTACTGCTTTCGTGCTTTTTAATTTTCTTACTACTGTTTATGATCTTTCTTTCTCACTCAGAGTCCCCTTTAACATTTTTTGTAAGGCTGGTGAGTGGTGTTGAGTTCCTTTAACTTTAGTTTGTCTGAGAAACTCTTTCTCTCTCCTACTCTGAATGATAGCCTTGAGGGATAAAGTATTTTTAGCTGCAGGTGTTTTTTCTTTTAGCACTTTGAATATACATGCCACTCCCTTCTGGCCTACCAAGTTTCTGCTGAAAAATCCCCTCATAGCTTTATGGGGTTTTCCTTTTTTGTAACTGTTTTATTTTCTCTTGATCCTTTAAAAAGTCTTTCTTTCTGACTAGTTTTTGCCATTTTAATCACCATGTGTCAGGTTGTGGACCTTCTTGGGTTGATTTTGTTGGGGGCTCTCTGTGCCACTTGGATTTGAATTTATTTCCTTTCCCCGATTCAGGAAGTTTTCAGCTATTATTTCTTCAAATAAATTTTCTGTTCCCTCTCTCTCTCTCTCTTCTTCTGGGATCCCTATAATGTAAATAATTTTATGCTTGATGGTGTCACTGAGTTCCTTAATCTATTTCCATTTATTATTATTATTTTTTCTCTCACCTGCTCAGCTTTATTGCTTTCCATTACTCGATGACACTGACCCATTCTTCTGCTATCTCTGGTCTACTGTTTATTTCATCTAGTGTATTATTATTACTATTATTATTATTATTATTATTATTTTAGAGAGAGAGAGAGAGAGAAAGAGAGCACAAGTGGAGGAGACGGGCAGACAATCCCACAACCTTGAGATCAAGACTTGAGCTGAAATCAAGAGTCAGATGTTCAACCAGCTGAGCCACCCAGGTGTCTCATCCATCTAGTGTACTTTTAATTTTGGTTATTGAGTTCTTCATCTCTGATTGGTTCTTTATTGTGTTTTCTATATCTTTGTTATGGGTCTCATTGATGTCCTCCACTCTTCTCAAGCCCACTGTGTATCTTTATGACTATTACTTTAAGTCTTCCATCAGACATATTACTTATCTCCATTTCATTTAGCTCTCTTGCTGTGATTCTGTCTTGTTCTTTCATTTGAAACATAATCCTCTGTCTCTTCATTTTGTCTAAGTTTGTATCTATTTCTATATGTTGGAAACATCAGCTATGTCTCCTGCTCTTGAAAACAGTGACTTTATAAAGAATAGGTCCTGTAGTACCCTACAATGTTCCCTACTCACCAGAAACTGGAGCTTCAGGGCTGTCTTCTAAGTGTGTTGTGTGTGCCTTGCTGTTGTGGCTGAGCCACTTTTGCCTTCAACCCATTTATCTGCAATGGCTCTTTTTGCCTACTGCGAGCAGGTTTGGTCTCTGTGTTTTGAGTGGACCTATCTGGATCCACTTTGGGCTTGAGTTGAGTCATACCAGGCATATGCCAGATATATGGTAGCATGTAATTGCTGGGCTCTTTCCCTGTGTTGTCCCCTGAGAAGTTTTCATTGGATAGTTGGACTGCAGACCAGATATCTGCCCCCAGCCCACTGTTGGGGATGCAATCTGACTAGTGTGTGTGGTTATCTTCCCTGGTCACTACTGACTCTGGGCAGTAGTCACTTTGGACTGGTATTGATCCCTGTCTGGGCTGTTGCAACCTGCCAGGCTTGTGACATCACTTTGGATGGGCTCTGGCCAAAGGTGTATTGGAGGCAGCAGGTCCACAGGAGAATGTGGGGCAGGGTACAAGGTGATAGCAAGGTTTGAGAAGGTCTGCTGTGGGAAAAGACCTGCAGCTGATGCATGGTTGGAAAGGGTGTGTCTACAGGAGAATGCAGTGGGAAGGGAAATTGCTGTTAGCAACTTAGGCAGGGAGTGTTGAAACCATAGTTGTTCCTACAGGAGTCTGTGTGTCTAGGCTGGGGGATGGGGGAGATACACGGTGTCTGCCATCTCTTTTGTTCCTGGACAAGTCTCCCAGCAATTCCTACCCTTCCAGCGCATGTTCTGAGATTAGTAAACATATCTCCCTCCCATATACCATTTTTCAAACTGCTGCTTCTATGTTGTATCTCCAAGGAGCTATTTGTTGTGGTATCTCTTTGGGGGACTCAGTTTTCTCTAGCCCTTCTGGCTCTCCCAGAGCTGAGCCCCTGATTTGTAAAGTTCCAGGTGTTAAGCACCACTAATAGTAAGAATTTGCAGAATTATGACTCTCTGGTTTTCATGTGGGTTCCTGTCCCTGGGGTGCTTGGTGTGAGGAAGTGCTCCTCTCTCCTATCTATGCCTATAGTGTCCCCCTCTCCCAAGTACAGTCCTGTGGGTCCATTTAGCTCCCAAATACATCTCTGCCCCTCCTACCCTTTACAATATGGCCTCTTTTCTACATTTGGCTGTGGAGAGTCTGTTCTGCCAGTTTTCAGGGTTGTTTTTTGGATTGTTTACACTGATGTAGGTGTTATCTAGTTGTATCCCTTGGAGGAGGTGAGCTTAGAGTGCTTGTACTCCACCATCTTCCCTGAAAGTCTCTTTAACTAGTTTTGATTAAGCCCCTGAGATGAATAATGAAAGCAATATTGAGGTAAACATCTTAGTCCCAATTCATGTTTCCATGAAACTTACATATTTAAGAAGAGAGGTAAAGGGACTGAGGAAGTTTATAACAGGGTAAATAATCCAAACTGTGGGATTGGAGAAGGCTTTCTTGAGGAATAACATTTAAGCAGAGACCCATGGCATAGTTAAAAAAATAGAACAAAACACCAACCCCAAGAGAAAGTTACTCTCAACAGATGGACCCACCTGCACAAAAGCTCTGAGACAAAAGAATAAACATAGTGTCTGTATATTCAAGGAACTAAATGAAGACGAGTGAACCTGGAGCATAGTATATGGAGAGTAATGAATCTGAAAAGCCAAACAAGATTCAATTGTATATGGTTTTATAAATCATGTTAAAGAATCAGATCTTTATTCTAATTAAGTTGAATGCCATCAAAAACTTGGAATGAAAATGTGTGTGGCAGAGCCTTTTGGATACAGTATGGAGAATAAATTATCAGGGAGCCAGGATTGGACTGAGGAGAAGATAGGAAGTTTCAAAAAACTCCAAATGAGATTGTAGGGGCCAAGGGAGGGCCATCCCAAGATGGGCCACTTTGACATGAAAATTATTTTGAGCTGAAATTAATATTGACCCTGTGTGCTCAAGAGAAACTTTTGTCCTTCCCTTTGAAAGAGGATTTTAGCTACTTCCAGTTTGACCTCAAACTTTCTGGTTGGGTTCTTCCAGCTTCTAGGCTGGCTCAAGGAGAAGACCCTGAAGGCAAAACAGTCCCTAATAGGAATCAAAACTACCCCCTCAAGCTATAAGGACTGCTGTGAGCCTGCAAGACCCCTTGTGATTTGACTCCAAGACAGTGATTGATTTGACCTTCACTGCCTACCTGCACATCCCACTGACTTTTGCCCCACATTTTCCTTATATAAACCTGGAAGTATTTTTGGCATTCTGGAGACAGTGTTTAAGAAGCTAGTCCACTGCCTTCCCAGTGTTGGCCTCACTGAAGTAAATTCTTTTCTTGTTTCACCAGCTGTCATTTCTTTGTCTTTGGATTTTGCCAGTGGAAAGTGGCAGAAGCTGGTCTGTTTGGGACCTCTGAAACGAAGTGCTCTTGCACCCCTGCCTGTTGGCTACACCTTTAGATTAGAAGAATCTAAGTTGGGGGTCTTTCTCAAAATAAAGATTATTACGAAGATAAATTTTACCTGAGTGACTCATCTGTATGGCAGGACAGATGTATTTCTTCCCTCTGAAATCCCAGACCTCTACCCCTTCTCCTTAGCTCAGGATGACATATATATTCCATATTTTGCCTGACAGTCTTTGGAATTTCCATGTCTATGTGGATTCCTAGTAACTACTGCTATTAAATTTTATTTTCTCCTATTAATCTGTCTCATGTTGATTTTATTCTTAGTCCAGCTAGAAGAACCTTAATGGGGACAGGAATTCTTACTCCCAAACAAGATATTGCAATATTACAATTTATACTGAGAAATATATATTTGGTCTTTTCCCTGTTTCTGGAATCAGGCTTTTGAAACCCCTGGGGTTTCCTAAGTGAAAAGAGCAATAAAGGAGTCTTTTGTTATGTTAATGAGTTGGCTTTCAGAAAGCCCTTGGGTAACCTAAGGATGGGGGCTAGTTTCCTGGGTAACCAAATTTGTGATTAGATGTTTGTAATTTTCAGTCCTATCCTCTGACCTCCAGGGAAGGAGAGGGGCTGGAGATTGAGTTCAATCACCAATAGCCAATGCTTCAATATAAAGTTACAGTGTAATGAAATCTCTGTAAAAACCTGAAAGGACAGAGTTTGGAGAGCATCTGGGTTGTCGAACAAGTAAAGGTACTGGGAGAGTGGCACTTGGAGAGAGCATGGAAGCTCCATGCCTCTTCTCACACCTTGCCTTAGACATCTCTTCCATCTGTTGTTCCTGAGTTATACTCTTTTATAATAGACTTGTAATCTAGTAAGTAAAATGATTTTCTGAGTTCTGTGGGTCACTCTAACAAATTAATCAGACCCAGTGATGAGGTTGTGGGAATCTCTGATCTATAGACAGTAGAGAGTACAGTAAGGTAACAACTTGTACTGGCCACTGAAGTTCAAGAGAAGGGGGCCATTGGAATCTTCAATCTATAGCCAGCTTGTCAGAAATACAGGTAATAATTTGGGCTTGTTACTGGCATCTGAAGTGGTGGATGGGGAAGACTTGTAGGATTTGTAGGATTAAGTTCCTAACCAGTGGAATCTGATGCTACCTTCAGGTAGATAGTGTCAAATTGAGTTGAATTGTAAAACACCCAGTTGGTGTCCGAGAATTGCTTAATGTTGTGTGGGAAGCCTCCCTACAAACACACACACGCATGCGTGCAGGCGTTGGAATTGTGTCCAGGAACCCAAAATAAACATTATAGTAGCTTTCATTAGGAGAAGAAAATAGAGATAGAAGAAATAGAGGAGCTCAGAAAAAAAAAAAAAGAGGAAAATTTGACATAGTTACTGAATATATGGTAGAAGTGAGAAGAATCAAGACTAACTCCCACATTTTGGCTGAGATCTAGTAGAGGGATCAAAATAGAAAAAAAGCAACAGAGCTACTGGCATCAACAGGTTTCTCAGAGTCTCGGAGAAATTATTCTTTCAATTCTTATTTGTAATCTTTACTTATATTATTAAGACAATGGACCCAAAGTCCAAGTGAATTGATTCAAACAACAGGTATCATGCTACACTTGGAATACCTCCTCTTTTCCTTCCCTATCCCCCTGCTCCTTCTTCCTTAAGGAAAGTCTTTTCATGGGAATTTTGTAAGAATATCTGCTAGGGAATTCTGTTGGGTTACACCACGACTGCCTGAGTTACTCTCAGGAGTGGAAACAGTTTAAATTATTTCCAATATCCTTTTTAGCTCTCACACTAATAGACCATCATGGTTTTCAATACTTTATTAAAAATCATAGACTTATAAATAACTTGGAAATACAGTACAAAAAGCTTTTTTCCCCCCAAACTATTTGAGAATAAGTTGCTGATATGATGCCCCATTACTCAAAATTTCTTAAAGATTTATTTCTTGTAATCATTTGTCTTACACAGCCAAAATAAATCCATCAAAATAAGGAAATGTTTTACATTTCTGGCACAATAAAATGGTCTGGGCTTACTTTCCACTTTTCTGCCCAATACCTAAAATTAGCCATCTCCATGTATATTTGATTCCTTTTGGTAAGGAGTGGTTTTGAAACCAATATCTGGGCAGTGTATATGCTTCCAAGCCCTCTCAGTTGACAGAAGTTGGGAAATAAAGGTGTGTGTACATACACACCCATACATACACATACGTATGAATACACAGACACAATTACATCTATTCTATCTATCCATCCATTCATTCATAGAAACAACGGAAACAAAAACTCCAGTAGTTCCATTTCCAATCTGACACAACAGTATTCATTTTTGTTTTCTCCCTCTAGATATTTGTTCACATATCTCTCATAGTAAAAAGCTGGTTTCCATTTATATTTATTTATTTGGTCAATCTTCCTGTGTTGGCCTCTATCTTCTTCTCCTTGTGGATGCACTTCTAACAACTGTTTTGGATTTTATACTCTTCTCTTGGTTACCATGGATCCTCTTCCCAACCTCCCATTCTATCTTGCTGTGCCCCACTTAATGCTTTAGGACCAAATTGTTTAGAGAGTTAAGGGAATAGAAGAAGAGAAGAAGAAGAAAAGGCAAAAGGGGGGAGCAAATTCACTTCTGCAAAGCTTTACCATCAGTTTGTCTACTAGACTTACATAGCAATGGTTAAAGTCAGTTCATGGGTAGTATCAGGCAATGGTTCAGGGTGAAATCTCCATTATCTAAATTTTTGGTATGAAAGTAATTATAAAAACATTTAGTTTCTCACTATATACTTTTGATTCAGACAGAACTATAACTAACAAAACTTATGGTTTTATTTTCCTATTTGAGGGCTGAAATATCAAGGGATATTAAGGAATTCATACTGATAATTCTCTCCTTCTCCATCTCATTCTTAAATTAGATGTTTTTGACATGATGCTTCCATTCCTAGAAAAATGGGGAGATAGTAAAGAGGGTGTTGGTAAGGAGGTGGTAGTGGTGTGTGTGTGGGTGTGGAAGAGAGAGAGAAATAGAGAGAGAGGAAGACAGTGAGAGAGATTGGATTGATCTTTTGGGTTCATTACATTCTTGAAAGTAGCGTTCTGTATATAATGTACTAAGGGTAAGTGTATGAGCATCTGTTTACTTGAAAACATTACACCTTTTGGTAAAAACACCTGGCTTTTGTTGAGACCAAAAGTAATTTATTCTCAGTCCATGAATTTTGATGCAGTGTAAGCATATATATGCCCAACCAATTGAAGCATTGCATGTCTTTGTCATAGTGATTGTTTTAGACGTGCATACAAAATCTAAGCCAGAGCAATCAGAGCCTGAGACTTAATTCTTAGACTTTTGTTGGAGTTAACAGGGATATAGTGTTCTTATTTTACTGCACATTCTGAGAAGTAGGATATAAGGCTAGAGCTGATGGCAACTATTTTGTCATCATGAGAGGCTGCTTGAGATTAGAGCCACCACATAAGAAAAAAGAGCCAAGAGATAGTGCTAGTGAGCAGGCTTAATGATGTAATTTAAACCTTTGTATATCTCTTAATATATTTATAGACACAAATTTCTTTAGTTTTTTTAATGTATTCCTAAAGTGTTTACTTTTATTTTATAAGCAAAAAAATATATACATTACTGAAAATATACAAAGCTATATTCATGCAGCACAATCATGTCAGTGGTGAAACAAAGCCTCATTTCAGCTTGACAATGATTAGAAGCTCATTTTTTGGAAATATAAAAAGGAAAATGATCCACATATATATTTACACCATGGCTCTATGAATCTAAAGAGTCTCCAGAAAGCAACATTTTTCGCATGAAGCAATCAATTGAGTTGCTTTCAGGAATATTGAAAGTAAAATTCTACTACCATTTTTCTCAAACATTGTTATCATTAAAGAACTATTCAGTATAGAAGTTGTGTGATCAGAAATAGAAAAATATGAATTATGAGGAGGAATTAGCTTAAACTGCCTAAGACCTACATGTACTAATCTTGTCTGACTCAACTATTACATAGCTTACGCTCTCCTTTCCTTCAGGTCTCCATCCAAATGTTGGCTTTAAGAGGTCTTTTCTCACACTCTTCCACCTCATCACTCTACTTCTGCTTTGTTTTATGTCTTAGCATTTTTAATTATCTAGAATAGTAAGTAATTTTTTTAATTGTCTCTTTCTTACCAATAAAAAGCAAATTTCATAAAATCAAGAAGATTTTGTTCTTATTTCATTTCCTCTATTCCCAGTGCCTAAAAGAATGGCAGGCACATAATAGGTGAACAATATTATTTTTTAAATGAAAAATAAACAAATATTGGAGTTAATAGGAAGGAAAAAAAAAAAACAGCTTCCTAGGACTCTTCAGCTACGCTAAGACAGTCTGCTGTAAACTTATCTGCAGCTCCTGAGAATTTCCCTCTAGATTCCACCTTTATCTTTTTCAGTCATCCTGTTGACATCATAGGTGCTGAATATATAAATGACTATGTTGTCCTGTAAGGGCTGTGTCTCCTGGAGACATTAGCAAAAAATCAACCATTTGGATATCCAGGTGGACATGGATTAAGATTTGAGTTAAGATTTCTAGTTATCTCTCTCTTTTTTATTTTAGAAAGAAAGCACAGTGGGGAGAAGGGTGGGGAGGGGACAGAGAGAGAATCCCAAGCAGCCTCTATGCTGCCACAGGCTCAGTCTCACAATCATGAGATCATGGCCTGAGCTGAAATCAAGAATTAGTTGCTTAACTGACTGAGCCACCAAGGCACCCCTCTAGTTATCTATCTAGTTAAGTTGATTTATCTATTTTGAGGGAGAGCATGCCCTTGTGCTTGAGCCAGGGATGGGGAGATGGGGAGAGAAAGAGGAAGACAGAGAATCCCAAGTAGACTTCTTGCTGTCAGTGCAGAGCCTGATGAGGGGCTTGATCTCATGAGCCATGAGATCATGACCTGAGACAAGCTCAAGAATCAGACACTTAACCAAGTGAGCCACCCAGGTGTCTTCTAGTTATCTCTTATACCCACATCTGGCTGGCTATACATCTGTATCCACTGAGCCTCCCTTAGTACCCAGACAAGAACTACCCAAGTATTGAAGTCCTTATAACATGGCTTATGCCATATAAAACATTTCTCCTTGGGGCACCTGGGTGGCTCAGTTGGTTAAGCATCCCACTCTTGATTTAGGTTTGGATCATGTTCTCATGGTTTGTGAGTTTGAGCCCTGTATTGGACTCTGTGTTGACAGTGTGGAGCCTGCTTGGGATTCTCTCTCTCCTTCTTTCTGCTCCTCCCCTATTTGCACTATGTCTTTCTCTTTTTCTCTCAAAATAGTAAATAAACTTTGAAAAAAAAATCTTTTCTTCTTGATCTAAGGAAGTGACTTTTAGTTGTCCTTAGATATATGCTAATAAAATGCAATATCCAGGACACTTATGCCACAGCTATTTGAATCTCACATATGGCTTCTAGGTCAGCAGTTCTCCATGCCATCTGCTCTGTCCTTGGTTTGTAATGTCTTCTAGTGGGTGAAAAAAGACTTGTGAGAGCCTAGGCTGATGCCCATTCCAATGATCATCCTCATCAAAGATAGTCACCATCATAGCAATCATGAGTGGTTGTCTTATTTAGGAAAAGAAACTTTTTTTTGAATGAGTAAGCAAAGAACAACCTCTTCCACATTATGTTGATTCTTAAATGCTCTAAAAACTCAAGTAGGAGAGTGGGAAGATGTTTCAGCAAATACTATATTTATTATTTAATAAATATACATTGCAAATGTGTATAGACCAGACAGTAATCAAATGTCAAATGATTTCATAATAAATAATGGTTCTTGTGAGTTTACATCCTAAAAAGTGTCCCACAAATATATACTATCCATATGATGTGAGTGTTACAAAACAAAACAAATCAAAACAAAAACAAAAACAGAAACAAAAACAAGGAAACATGATAAGAGGACAGAGAGTGATAGCATTGAGATAGTAGGCTATTTTAGACAGTGTGGTCCAGGACAGTCTCTCTGATCATCTGAGATTCAGTAGAGATATTAAAGTAATGAAGATGGTAACCAAAGAAATATGTAGGGGATGATTATTTGGGGCAAAGGTAACAGGAAGCATGGAGAGTGTTTGATGAATATAAAGAATGTCAATGTGGCTGGAAAAGAGTGAGTGGCAGAGTGGGAAAAGGTGAGGACAGAGGGTGAGAAATGGGATAGACAATGTAGGGCTTTGTTACTGTTGCTAAATTTATATGATTTTCTTGATTAGTTGGGAAACCATTGGAAGGTTTCAAGCAAAAATGAATTACATTATGTGACTCACATTTTCAAGAATAACATAGGATGCTATACTGAGAATAGACTAAGGAATTGATAGTAAAACATTCAGTAGTTAAAACTACTCCAATTGTCTGACTTGAACCAGAATGGTAGCAGTGGGCTTAGCAATAAAGATAAGATATAATTCAAAGGTAGAGCTGACGAAATTTAATGATAAATTAAGTATTGTATGTGAGAGGAAAAAACAAAGAGCTCAGGATGTTTACAAGTGTTATGGCCTGAATTACTGGAAAGATGGAATTTCTAGTTCCTGAGATATGGAAGAATATAGGAGAAGCAAGTTTGTTTGGAGGTAGGAATCAAGAGTTCAGGTTTGGGCAGTTTTTTTTTTAAGTTTATTTATTTATTTTGAGAGAAAGACAGCATGTGAGTGGGGCAGGGGCAGAGAAAGGGAGAGAGAGGGAGACCTGGGGTAGGGGGGAGAGAATCCCAAGAAGTGCTGCTAGTGCAGTATCTGATGTGGGGCTCAAACCCACAAAACTGCAGGATCGTGACCTGAGCTGAAACCAAGAGTCAGACGCTTAACCAACTGAGCCACCCAGGTATCCCAGGTTTGGACAGTTCTAATTTGAGCTATCTTTCCAATGGAGATCTATGAGCAAGGTCTCTGAGGCTCTTATACTTTCTGTCTGTGTGACTTGGGTTAAACATTTTAATTCTCATCTCATCTATGATACACTGATGATAATAATGGTACATACTTCATACATTCATTATGAGAATTAAGTGAGGCAATTTATTCAATGGGCACTTAGACAAACACCTGGCTCACAGCAAGAGCTCAATAAATATCAACTCTTATTATTGGAAAGGTGGTTGTAGATGATGAAAAATGGTCAAGTTTAGTGTACATTTCAAAAATGATTGGTAAGATTGTCTAACAGATTGGATGAAGAGTGTAGGAAAAGAGGATGAGCCAAAGATTACTCTAAGAATTTTTCCTTGAACTTTAGGAAAATGGAGTCACTATTTAAAAAGATTGTTAGGACTAGGAGACAAACAGTTTGGAATAAGTTAAGGAGAGAATAAAACTTCCATCTGTAGACATATTAAGTTGGAGATGATCATTAGACATCCATGTGGAGATGTCAAGTAAACAGTTGCATATTAAAATCTAGAGGTTTGATCAGACATCCAAACTGAAGATATTAAATTCATAAGCCTTCTTAATACAGAGGGAATTTCAAATCGTGGAAATGTATGAGACCACCAAAAAAAAAAAATGACTGGAAAGGGGATAGATCCTAGATCTGAGGAATTCAAATATTTAGAAGTCTGATAGATACAAGGTAACCAACTAAGACAGAAAAGGAGAAGTCAGTAAGATAAGAAAAAAGAGTTAATAATATAGAGAAGCTGAAATGGAAAGTATTTCAAACAAGTGGGATTAATTAACTGTGTTAAAAGTTGAAAGTTGATTTTAATTTACAAAATATGGGGATTGAAATTTAAATGTTGGGTTCAGCATTGTGGGTTCACTGACCTTAATAAGAACATTTTTAGTGACACTCCAGGGACAGAAGCTTAGGTTGGAGTAAGTTCAACAAAGAATGAAAAAAAAAGGAGGAATTGAAGATTGACCATTACTATTAACAATTCTCTTAAGAATTTGCTGTAAAGGGGAGCAATAGCTGAAATGGCGTGAGGTTGAGGAACTTTTGTTTATAATGGGAAAGAAGTATACATGTGTGGGGCATGTGTGTGTATGTGCATGTATGTGTGTACATTTACATATATAGGTATATTACTGATAAAGACATTTATGTGCACCATATACACATATATAATTATGTAAGTATATATGTACATACTTGAAATATCTATATCTACACATATCTACTACTCATAAAGATTTGTCAAAAAGGGGAAATTGATGATTCAAGGGAGAGAGAATGGGGCCACATAAAAAAGTAAAATCCTTAAATATGTGAAAGGGACTTTAGCGCCCAAAAGAAAATGTGGCTTTATGTACAAACATGGACAGTCCACCTGGAAGAACTGACAGAAATTTAGGTATATGCATTCAGATGGAGACTGGTGTCACATTTGGTAATTGGAGCCGGTAAAATTTCTCTCCTGGTTGTTTTTAAGCAATCAGAAAATTAGGATGCAATGTCCTCAACTACGAGAGAAGAATGGGAATGGTGTTGGGGATTTGAGGAGAAAGAAGAAAAAAATATTCACCAAGGAGGGTGAAAGATTTTCCGTCTTCCAAAGAATTGTGCTAGGATGGTCCAGGAGCACCGTGGGCCCATTTGAGTTTCACAGTGATGTATTTAAAATCAGACTTGTTGGCATGGGTGTTTTTATTAAGTCGAATTTAGATATTCAGGTATTTTCTATTTGATATTAGTAGCCTAGGCCACTGGTTACTCACTAGCATGGACACTGGTCACACTGCACTTGTTCTCTGCCCCACCTCTACACTGACAAAGAAATATCTATTCACAGAGGATAACATTCTTAACTGAGTAAAGAAAAATAAATGTAGTTTAAGAAGCTCTAATAAAAATATCCTGACAACACCAAAGGCTGGCAAGGATATGGAACCACAGGAAGCCTCATTCATTGCTGGTGGAAATGTAAAATGGAACAACCACTTTGGAAGACAGTTTGGCAATTTCTTACAAAACTAAACAGTCTTACCATATGATCAGCAAACACACTCTATGGTATTTACAGAAATGAGTTGAAAACTTATGTTCATATAAAAACCTGCACAGGGATACCTAGAACAGCTTTATTTGTAATTGCCCAAACTGGAAGCAATCAAGATCTCCTTCAGCAAGTGAATGGATAAATAAACTGTGGTATATCCAGACAATAGAATTAAGTACTAAAAAGAAATGAGTTATCAAGCCACAAAAAGACATGAAAGAACCTTAAATACATATTATTAAGTAAAATAAGCCAATCTGAAGAGGCTACATACTGTAGGATTTCAATTATGTCACATTCTGGGGAAAAAAGGCAAAACTATGGGTATAGTAAAAAGATTAGTGGTTGACAGGGGTTAGGGGAGTGGAGACAATGAAAGGGAAGAGCACAGAAGAGTTTTAGGGCAATGAAATTATTCTGTACAATACCATAATGGTAGATTCATGCTATTATACATCGGCCCAAACCAATAGAATGTATACCATCCAGAGTGACCCTTAATGTAAATTAAGGACTTTGGGTAATAAGCACCTGTCAATGTAGGTTTATTGATTGTAAAAAAATGTACTACTCTAGTAGTACAAGATGTTGATGGGGGAAGGATACTGTGCATGTGAGGGGGTCATGGATATATGGGAATTGGAATTCTTTGCATTTTCCTTTAAATTTGCTATGAACCTAAAACAGTACTAAATTATATTAAAAACATACATATATCACTTCCATGAAAATATCTTCTTGCTTGGCCTTCCAGAGTTGAATATGATATATTAAAGTTTAAGCATAGCTCTTTCAGAAGCTTCCAGATGAAAGTAAATTACCGCAGAGAGATTAAATCAAATGAACAAACAAAAACAGCAGAAACTTTTATGTAGACAAGATTATATACATTGCCAGTTCCAAAGGAAATGTTTCAAACTCCTTCATTTTTTTTTTTTTAGTCTATTTAAGTTGCTTGGATTCTTTCATTCCTCACACCCTGCTTATGTTTTGTACATTGTGGCTAGATGATAGAATGCCCTTTATTTACCAGCTTCTCCCAGATTCACTTTTTTTTTTACCCCTTCTGTTCCTTCGTCTTAAGAAATTAGAAGGACCTAGAAGGCATTTTGAGTGGCAACCCAAACTTCACACTGTACTACTTACACACAGCTCAAAAAAAAATTTCCTCCATAACTCTAAAATTTTTCTTATTCATAATAAAATTATAGCTCCCCTGACCTCTGTATGAGTATTTCCTGTTGATTGATTAAGTAACAAGGACAGTGTGGGGTACAAAATGAGAAAAACTTGTCTTACTGACTTGAAAGAGAATGCATACTAGAGGTAGACTACTCCTGCAAGGAAAACTAAATAGACCTACATTTCATTACCCAAGAAACAAAGAAGAAAGAACTTTCTCCTTGGAAAATGTCTTATTTTTGTTCTTTTTAAAGATTTCCTCTCTATTTAAGGAGAAGATTAAAAAAAGCAACTGAATAAAAGAAAGAAGACAATCGTATGGAGAATAAGTGTGAGTTTAAAAATATGATGCTCGAAGAAAAAATAATTAGTAAGGGCATCCAGGGGACATATAAAACAGTGAAGCTATAACAGGTTACCATTAGCAAAGGATATAAAGGGAAGCATGTCAGAGATTAGAAGTGATTATAAAGTCAAAGCACGCAGGAGAAAGGGTGGGCTTGCTACTTTTCAGGGACAGAAGGAAAAGCAGAATGCATCAAGGTGAGGGTTGAATTTCTTAATAGCTACTTTACCTCAGTCATTGACAACAATTATAATGGGAACAGGATGCTCAGGGCAATAAGAGTTAATGAGAAAAACATGTAACTGGGCAAAATTTGAGTCCTATTTAGTTTAAAAAATATCTAAGTAACTTGGAATGTATTCAAATCTGCAGAGTATATGATATTCACTGTAGAATACTAATGTTTAAAAAGGTAAATCTAGCAATAGAACCATTATAACACATTCTAGAAAAGTATAATTTTTTTCCAACCTTTTTTTTTTCTTTTTGAATTACAAAACTCTTATGTGAACCTTGTAAAAATATAGTAAAACAAACAAACAAACAAAACCTCTCCTTCATTATCCAGCTTTCTTTGGATATTCTACTCCCTGAACAATTGTAGTGTCTAACCCTTAGGTAACCATTAGGGACAGTTTAGAGAGTATACATTCCAAGACTTCTTTTGAAGCCTTAGACACGCATTACAAATATACATACATACCAGATATAAATCTCTACTTACAAATACAGGTGTCAAAAAATAACTTCTATTTTCTATAGTTGAACAAAAATTGCATAAATTGTCTCAATTAGAAACCTAATCTCCATTTGCTTTGGATTCCTTTCCCCGTTGGAACTGTGTCACAGGTCTGGGTATATCATAGTGTCATTTCCACAGTATCATGGGCCATAGCAACAAGATATCAGGAGTGGTCCCAAATGTTGGTATCTGAGCACGCCTACATCCACAAAACAACCCCAATTCTCATCCAGTCTTTGACCTTCATTTCACTGATAGCTTTCCCATGTCTTTCCTCATTTTCAATTCTAAGTTCTCTTTATTTCTACTTGTTCTCTATCTCATACCTCTCCATGTTTGGAGAACATATCTCACCTAAATAAATGCAGTATCTTAGCCATTTTCCTGTTACCTTTCTTTTCCCTACAGTCTGTTTTATTGTTTATACGTTAAAGCACAAGCCAAATTGTGTGAATCCTCTGCTGAAACCCCTTTAATGGATTCCTATCCCACTCAGAGTACAGGTTAAGTTATTACAATGATCTCCACAGCCCTTGTGACCTGGCCTGTTTACCTGCATGGCTTATCCTCACCCATCTCTAACTGCTCACTCTGCTCCAAACACACTAGTCTCCCCTGGTTCTATGCAGCCATCAGGCATGCTTCCACTGTAAGGTCATTCTACTGTCTCATTCCTTCTGCTTGCAGTGTTCTCCACACAGGTATCTTCAACGTGTTTATTCAAAAATCACCTTAGGGTGCTTGGGTGGCTAAGTGGGTCAGGCGTCTGACTTCGGCTCAGGTCATGACTTTGGCTCAGGTCATGACTTCGACTCAGGTCATGATCTCACAGTTCATGGGTTCGAGCCTTGTGTCGGCTCTGTGCTGACAGCTCGGAGCCTGGAGCCTGCTTCAGATTCTGTGTCTCCCTCTCTCTCTGCCCCTCCCCTGCTCACACTGGCTCTTTTGCTCTCAAAAGTAAGTAAAAATGTTAAAGAAAATCAACTTTTCACTGAAATTCTCCATAATTGCCCTAAAACTTTGTTCTTCTGTAGCTAATACTTCATAATATTCTTTAGAAGTTTTCATCAATATAACATTTTATTTTTTACTGTGCTTACTACCTGTTTCCAACCCTACAATGTAAGCTCCATGAAGGCAACTAATTCTATTCATTACTATATTCCAAGTCTCTAGTAATGTGTCTACGTATAGAAAGCCTTCCATGAATATCCTTTAAATAAATGAGTGAATGGTGGGAAATTTACTACTGTTCTTACCCTATGCTGCAGTCATTTAAAGTTGTCTCAGACCTATTTTTTACTAGATAGGTATTTTCCTTATTTTCATATTCTGTTGAACAGAAGAAGTCAAGATTTTGTTTTTGGTGGGAAGTTCCTTGGAAATGGCTAGAGATCATTTCCATCCTAAGACTTGTTAAATATGTCTAGTAATTATACCATTTTGAAAAATATGCAACCACAAAGCCATAGTTCAGGAAATTTTCACCATTCAAGTTCTTTTTACTTTCAATATTTTCCTAGTTTCTGAAATATTTTCATATAAGGAGGTCAGTGAAACCCTGAGGTATTTTGGTCATGAGTACTCAGGGACACAGAAGTTTCAAATTTAAAAGCTGATTGACTCTTCTATGCAGAAAAACTTTGTTATGTCAAGCATATTAAATGGATGAGTAAGTGAATGAACAAGAAGTCCCTAGCTATCATTGCAGGAAAGGTCACAGTATGGCCTAAAATAACAGAAACAAGGGCCCTTGGAGGCCTCAGTTGGTTAAGTCTCTGACTGTTGATTCCAGCTCAGGTCATTATCTCACAGTTCATGAGATTGAGCCCCGTGTCCGCATTGACAGTGCAGATCCTGCCTGGGATTCTCTCTCTCTCTTTCCCTCTCTCTCTGCCTCTTCCCCACTTGTATGCTCTCTCTTTCTCTCTCTCAAAATAAATAAACAAAAAAATAACAGAAACAAAAAACAAAAACTACCGTTTAGTATATCAAAGCATTTTTTAATTTACTTAGTTAGCTATGAATATATAAGACTTTAATGTGCCTGGAATTAAGCAACTCTTGATTTGATTCCCCACCCCCAAACCCCCACTTAAGAGTAAACCTTATATGGAAACCAGTTTGACAATAAATTTCATATTAAAAAAAATAAAAAATAAATAAAAAAAGAGTAAACCTTGGAAAGTATTCTTTAATAAATTTGATGGTCTTATTCTTTTGAATAGTCCCATGGTCCTTAATATGACTGTAATAAATATACATTATTGTTGCAGCATGAAAAGTGACACAATTAAATTATGACAATTTGAGAAGGGTTGAATAATGGGTCTATGTATAAGAGTGTAGCTAAGGTGTAGAGAAAACAGAAAAGACGGTACAGAAATCTGAAGAGGAGCGGTAGGAGTTAACAAGATTCAGGGAGCCTAAAATGAAGACATTAACCAGGGAACACTCATCTTGACCTCACTGTCCTTCCTTTCTTGGATTCCCGACCAGGATCAAAATGGTAAGCAGAACATTTATGTGGTAAGCGGATGTTAATAACATCCTCTCTAATATCAGAGGAATGGATTTCCTTGTCAGTATTAACAGGGCAGCCTTTGGAGAAGACTGGTAGTTGGTATAGAGAGTTTGGAGATGTGAGGGCAAGGAATTAAGCAGTATTACAGCTTGGGGTACAACGTCTATCCATTTGGGAGGCCACCTATTGTTTAAAAGCTTGAAGAACAGGTCTTTGAGTAGGCCTCTCTAGAGGTCTGGGTGCTTGGGGCTAGAAAGCCAGAGGGAAATTACCATGTTCTAGAGCCCATGACCAAACAGCTTGAGAGATGAAATGGGTACCTTAATCTAAGCCTATTATGGCTGGTGGGCCAAAGGGGACAAACACATACCTGGTTAAGAAGATTACATGATGGGAAGCAGCATTTCTGGAAGGAATGAATAGCTTTCAGGAGTCCAGTGAAAGTATCCATGATGGTGGTTGCATACCTATCAGTTCCAGCAGAGGGCGCCAGTGGCCCAATGAAATCAATTTGCCATCTCAAATAAGATCTGTGTCCCTGGGGCACATATCCCCACCTGGGAGTCTTCCAGAATTTTGTTTGGGAGTAAAGGAAACAATTATTTATCACCTCTTTGGATTGAGCTGGGATAAATGGAATGCCACTGACTATGCCTAGTCAGTGAGTGCTGTCACTCCCCCATGGCCTGATGTAATAAGTATCTACTCTGCCAGTGGGTATGTCAGATATCAGAAATTAGTGCCTCCACTCCTCCCCACTTGTATCTATAAGCCCCAGTGTCCAAAGACATGACCCTCCCCCATGCTCCCTGAGGTCCCTGATTTGTTCTTATGGCAATGGGCAATGACTGAGAGTCTATTCATCATAGGTTTCATCATTATTGCCTTAGTTATAGGTGCTTTACAGTGGCTTCAGAAAACAATACCTATGTCTTTTAACATATTTTCTACACAAGTGATTGCTATTCTTGATGCTGAGACATTACAAAATGGACTACTGAGAAATTAGCTAAACAACTCCATAATATTGTTGCCTTGGCATCCATTTTGTGTGGCTGAGTGACCTGCAGGGGCCTTGAGATGACAGTAGCCCCTCTGGGGAGCATATGCACCAGAAAGCAGCGTGCAGAGTCACAAGTAAATGTAAGTGCCTGATATGACTCCTATAAACGCCATTGTCATTTAGCACTCACCCCCACCTCCTTGGGTTTTCCCTCGTGTGCCCCTTAGAGGAGCTTGAGAAGCTTACCAAAACCCCACTTTTTTTGGTCTGAACGGACCAATCTGGCCTTAGCCCAGGAACGCCAAAGCATACCCACAGGCCCTATGGCCCACAGGCACATTCCCCAAGTCCCACTTCCCCTTCTGCCTGCTTCTTATCACCACCTCCCTGTGTAGCTCCTCCTCCAGAAACTGTGAGTAATAAACTTCTCTATTTCACTTTCCTTTGTGGCCTTTTGTTGAACTATGGCTCACCATCCAATATAGTCGGGCTCTACTTACCAAGTGTTAATTTAACAAAGTCGCAACATAGCTATATGCCACTCTCGTAGATCCGAAATAAATTCTATTTGTGGTTTTAATTGGCATATTCTGAATTTAAATTGAGGTTGAGTACTTAGCTTTCATATATTTACCAAGTCTTTGAATGTCTTCTATATATATGTGCTAAAATATTTTGGCCAATGTTTCACTGATTTGTCTCTTTTTCACAGACTTGTAGATACTTGTCTTGAATCAGTTATATTTGTCTCAAGTATCTTCTACTTGTAGCTTGCTTTCTATCTCTCACTATGGTATATATTGATGAAAAAAACCCTTAACTTGGGACTCTCTGGATGTTTATTTTTAATTAAACATACCAAGGCAGAGGTCGTTAAGATATTATTCCATATCATTTTCTAAAAGCTGAGTAGTTTTGACTTTCATATTAAGATGTTAACTCATCTAGACTTGCTTTTTATGTGTGGAATGATGCAAGATTGTGAGTATTAAATTGCATAGATTCACAATCTCATTATTTTTCACAGAGCTACCCAGGTTTGCTAACAGTATTTACTGAAAAATCCACTCTGACTGATCTTACAATAAAGCTTCAGTCATAAATAAAGTTCCCATATACATATAAGACAATGTTTACAGTCATTGTTAAATCCCATGGATCTATTTCCAGATACTATATTGTATTCATAGCTATAGCACATATTATGTTCTGTCTTAATATCTGCAAACATATCTTTCACCTTTTCCTATTTCTTCAATAGCATCTTGGCTCTTGAACTTCTACATATATTCCAGAAATCTAAACATGAATTTGGGGAGGGCTGTTATCTTTATAATACTGAATTCTTCAATCTAAGATTGTGATCTATATCCTCACTTATTTAGTTTTTCTTAGATTTCACTCAGTTACATTTTGTGATTTTTAACAATTCTAGGAATGATGGAGTAACTTGAACAGTCCAGGGCTCCCATTGAGAGCAGATAGAAAAGTGGTTGAAATAAGTTTAAAAAATGTTTTGAAGGCATGCTACCAAGGAAAACTGAGAATTAAGGGAAGAAATTTTGAAAAGGAAGAGCTGTGAGGGTGAGGTGAGCCAACATTTTATAGGAATTCAGGAAGATAGCTGATAAAAACAAGAACAAAGAGATGAGCAATAAAGACTAAGTCTCATGGGACCTGAAGGTGGAAAAATGCAGACATAAGAGATTAGAAATTGGAAAAGTAACTCCAGTTATTGTGGAAATTTGTCTTAATACATTTTTTTGCACCTTTGTACAGGTAATGATTTAAATATTAGAGTTCTTCAGCACTTTAAGGATTCCATTTCACTGATACTTCATAATGTCTTTGAAGCTATCATCAATTTCACTGACTTCTTTGTAATTTTCATTTTCCTATCAGTTTTATTCAGTGGGTTTTTTATTTCATATTGTATTTCTCACATCCAAAATTTCCACTTAAAATCTTTTTTTTTCTATTTCTCTGTTGACATGTCTATCTTTACATTCACTGAATGTATTATCTTTAACTTTATTTAGCGCACTTTTAGTAGCTGTTTTAAGGCCCTTTTTTTTCTACTTTAAAGTTCCTTTGCTTATTTTTTTTTTTGACAGAGAGAGAGTGAAAGAGCATGAGAGCATGAGCAGAGGAGGGGCAGAGAGAGAAGGAGGGAAAGAATCCCTGGCAGACTCCGTGCTGTTAGCCTGCAGCCTGACACGGGGGACCTCAATCCCATGAACTGTGAGAATGACCTGAATTGAAACCAAGAGTTGTATGCTTAACTGACTGAGCCACCCAGGCAACCCACTTTAAAGCCTTTTAATGATAATTCCAACATTTGTGTTATTTGGAGTTTGCATCTTTCGATTGTCTTTTCCTTTACGAATGGTTTGCTTTTCCTTAACTCTGCATGTTGGATAATTTTGGATTGACATTGTGAGTATTAAATTGCACACTCTGAATTTTGTAGTATTCTTCCAATGAGTATTGAAATTTTTATTTCAACAGGAAGTGAATTTGTCTAGGCTTAGACTTCAAGTTCTGTCATGCTTGGTTTTGGTGGTGGTTCATATCTCAGTTAAGAATGCAAGGTTCAGGAGTCAGTGAGAGACATGAGCATCGTTTCCGTACAGAATTTGGGATTCCCTTTTTTGGCTCTCTCCTTTCCAGGATTCCCCCATTATCTGGACACTTTCTCCTAGATTTTCCACACAGAAATATGTTAAACTTTCTGTTGGAGTTTTAATCTCCATCTACCATTACCACAATTTCAGCTATTGTCCAGGAAGGGCCACAGAAACAAATAAACGTTTTTCACTATGTGCTTTTCCCTAAATTAATGTTTCAGTGCCTTTCCAAAGTCTACATACTTTGATCACTTTGCAGAGCCCTTTGGTAATTGATTTTTTTTTATTTTCCCAGCAGCTATAGTTCTTGTCTGTGAAAGGATTAGTTTTTTAGGAAATCACTGCCTTAAGAGAAGAGCAGAACTCTCTTCCTCTACCTCTTACCACAACTTCTTTTTATCTACTGGAACTGCTCATCTATTCAAACACATTGCCCAATTTTCCAGTAGATCCCTTAACATACATGTGTTAGTTTAGTGAGGTCCTCATCTATTTATTCCAACACTTTCACATCTCTGGGTCTCTTTCTCTAAAGTCTTTTTTCTCTCTTAAATAAGTGTCATATATCTTTGCTTCTTTGCCTGTATCATAATTTGATATTATGCTAGACAGCTGTATATAAAAAAATAGAGGTGAAGAAAATAATACATACTCCAGAAAAGGACATGTATCTTTTCCTGAAAGGCTGCTGATAATGAGGGTTGAGTCCATCTAAGCTGCTATTGAGCTGGGTCTGAGCCTTATTACAGCTTTAGTTAGATTCACTTCACCACATGCTTCAAATATTTTGAGAGCAGGATCAGGATTTTATTTTCAGTAGAGCTTTGAGTCTCAGCACTTGTGAGACTTTGCATATCTCTTTATACTTTCCAGCTCAGCAGCTGATCTTCAAATTTGTAGGAGACCTTTGTCTGCATTATAACCTAGCCGCCCACTTTCGTTGTTGTTGTTGTTCTAGTGGGGAATTGTCTTTGCTTCTTAGACCTTTCATGGGCTTTTATTGATTTAGAAGAACTCTCTTCACCCTGCTGCTCTGCCCCCAGCCCTTGGAGGGCCATTTCTATGTCCTTGGTGAAAGCTCTGTTGCCCCAGGGGGATTTCTCTCAGCAATCCTGATGAGTCCCCAGCCTTCAGAGATATACTACATTTTACTCAGTGCCCCGTGCCTCAGAGAGATTTTCTTCATCTCTTGCCCTGCCATGTACATGGACTTGTAGAATGCACTGAAGGGGGGGAAGTTATTTCAACTCTCTTGCCTTTTATCAGGCTTAAATTCAGTAAACTTTGTTCATCCAGTGAAGGTCTGTGGGAAATTGTGCATGTCGACTTATTATGTTACTAAGGCTCCTCTAGAGGCTAATCCTTCATGCCAGGCTACATGTTGACATTAAATACTGCTAAATGTATGGCTGGTCTTTCTTTTCACCTTCTATAGAGAATCCTTCCTCTTTCTACCTGAAATCAGTTATGCCTATCAGTTATGCTAGGAAATACATAACTTTCTGCATCTTCTGGAATGTAATTTTTTAGAGTCTTTACCTTTTCTGAGTAGTTATGGCAAAACACAACACAAAGCTAGATGGTTTTATCCAACTTGTTCTCATTGTTAGGATAGACAGTTCTGTGTGTGTGTGTGTGTGTGTGTGTGTGTGTGTGTTTATATTCTAACTAAGAGCCGTATTGCATCCCTGGGTTTTTAGTTTTCTTATATGGTTGTTTTGTCTGGTTTTATGAGAATATGTGAACAGATTAGAAATCTTATACCACTACCATCGTCCCCAAATTCCTGCTTGTTTTCTATTCTTAACTGCATTTGCATGGTGAAAAAAAATCAAACTTATTTCTCATATTTATTGCAAATTTTTGTACCAGCTTCAAACTCTTAATTGAGAAGAACATGAATAACAACTATATTCCCAATATTACATATGGAAAATTGGTTTCTTAAACTTTACATTAAATGTTATGAGATTTTAGAAAAATTATATTAAGCACTAATTTGAAAGTGCCTGATATCTATTTAGATGTAATTTGAAATAATTTATGACATGTATTTATTTCAATCTTTTTATATATAAGAAAGCATTTAAAATCTTATAGCAAATCAAAACATGCAAAGAGAAAAAAATGAGATACATAAACTAAAGCTAGAAGTAAAGCAAATGTAAAACAACTTATGCCAAGAAACCCTTTAAAATATTTCTAAACAACATTGTATTAGATATGTAGAAATATCTAATATTGCTTAGATATTATGTTCTAATGAAAGTACCTTTCATTATTCTGTTGTTTTCCATTTCTTAAAAAAATATGCAGTGGATTTTTAAAGTTTCAGAAATCGTATTTTTCTGATCCAAAATTTCCACTTATTTTTTTTCCTGTTTCTCTACTGTGAAATGTCCTATCTTGGGGACAGATTGGGAAATTTGACATTCAAATGGTGTCTCAGTTATCAATCCATTTTCTCTCAACTCCAAATCCACTTTCATTGTCTTTCTTGTGATATTGGAGCATTTCTCCCTCACCAGCTTGCATGATGTTAAGTTCATCATTACTAGGCACTATGATGTGCGATATTCTTGGCTGGCTTTTACACTCCCTGTGGGCATTTTCCTCTGTTAACCCAAAGAATGGTTTCCCAGTGAGTTCTACTCCTGGTGGCACCTCCCCATGGATGAGATGACTTAGGTGGCTTCACAATGAGTTCTAAAATGTGACACTTCCCCATTAGTAGCTTTCCAGTGAGTACTAGAGATATGGCATTTCAACAACTTCTCCATTCTCCAAGAGGCCAAGTTTAACCCCCTTCATGGAGGTCTGGATCTCAGCCCTGGCGTTGTGCCTCTTCCAGATATGTTCCTTACTGGGGTGCTCAACATCAGCCCTGGAGGTAGTGGCTGTTCCATATAACTGCTATTTCTGTACTCTTTGATATATGCTTTATAGTCAGTCCAACCACTCCAATCTCCTGTTCAAATTCATGCAAAAATTCTATCTCCTGATAGGACCCTGAATAATTCAAATGAGAGTACTACCAAAGAAGTGGGACAGGTCCTAGGGAGAAGGTTGTCCATTGCCATTTACAGAATCCAGAGGAGAAAAGAATATGTTAATAATCAACATTATTAGATTGTTGTGGAAATCAAGGATAGCAATATTGAGAAATTGTAAGAATTAATATAAATACAACAATCTTAAACTGGAGGTTGGGAATTTAAAAGCTTTATATTCAGATACACAGGCAGGCAACTTCACAGAAGTATTTTAATGAGGATTAGGGATCAAAGAACTGTATTAAATACAGAGCTATTCTCAGTCACTAAGAATAGGCAATACCTTGTCTTAACATGACTGGAGAATTAGTCTGGTTATCAAGGCATATTTAAGCACAAGGGAAAAGTTCTGGGCCTAATTGCTAGAATTACAGGTAATTTTTACTTTCAATTTATACATTTTAAAATATTTTATACAATGAACATATATTACAAATATAATTTAAAAACATAAATTTAAGAAAATTTTTAAGCAAAAAGCCTAAGGTATAAAAATGTAGATTATGTCTCAAAGCAAGGCGAAAGTGCAACCATTAGGACTGATATTCACAGACATTGGGTACAAAGAACAAGACTGCCTTAATGCTGATAATAATGGTATTACCTTGTATTACTCAACTGTTTTCTACTAAAGTTAAGAATGGGACAAGATTAGGCTGATAGTGGAGATACCAAGTGTTTCCAGAATTGTGGTGGAGGTAAGCACACTGTGGAGACTGAGAAACAACTTGGTACCATAACTACAGGTTTCTTCCTGTCAATAATTCTTATTACAATTTGGTATGAACAACAAAGAAAAAAGTATACTCACTAAAATAGATTCTTTATATCAGTGATGAATCATCATGAATCATGAATATGAATCAAGGTTTCTTGTAGTATCTACTACTGAAGAGAAAAACAAACAAACAAACAAACAAACAGCCATTTGTTCATTTTCCCATCCTGACAACTGTATTTGGTTATTTTTCAATTTTAGGAATATTTCTATAGAAATCTTGAATCTACTTTACTTGTGCCTAAATATTCTAGACTTACTGTATTGAAACAACCATAAATACTTTTTGTGGCCAGCCTGAAACTTTTTGTCGGTAATAAAATTGACAGAAAGGATTGTGATGTAATAATTATTTATCCATTCAACAACCATTTATTTTGTATGTCTGTATGTACTAGGACCTAGATACTGTATGAAGCAAGGAAAGCATGAAGTCTATTCCTTAGGAATGAATGCTTTTTTGGAAAATATTAGTGTCAAACATAACAAATTCAGTCCAGGCTTAAAACAAATCTTTAGGTGGTTTGGAAGAAATTTCTGGGTTACTAAATTATGTTTATTTCATATAATTTATGTTTTGAAAACTGTTTCTTTTTTAAATATTTATTTATTTTGAGAGAGAGAGAGAGTAGAGAGAGAGTGTGTGTGTGTGTGTGTGCGAGCAGAGGAGTTGCAGAGAAGGAGAGAGAGAGAGAAGGAGACAGAATCCCAAGCACACTCCATGCTCAGCATGGAGCCTGAGGCGGGGCTCCATTTCATGATCCCAACCTGAGTCGATATCCAGAGTAGGACACTTAACTTACCAAGACACCCAGGTGCCCCCAAAACTGTTTCTATATTAATATAAAACATTAACAGAAACCATGAACCCATGAAATGAGCAATAGACATTAGAGTTTCCTATCGTTTGGCTCCTTGGTTCTTTTGCAGTGTTTCTACCTAGCAATGATTGGGTATGTAAGAAAACTGCTGGGTTTCTTTCTGCCTGGTCTTTGTAAAGCCAAACACTGTCTCATTACAATTATGATTCTTCCATAATAATAATATATTCTTCAAGATAACTTCAAATCTCCACTGAACAATTTCCCAGTACCCGTTTTTATTACTAAGACTAAAATAAATCTCTGATTCAGTAGACATCCTACCATTATATATGATGAATAAATGGATGAATAAGAAAGAATCAGGCATTTTAGGAAATCTTTTTAGGTGAATTTTATCCAATCCTTACAGGAATATCTGGCTCCAGAGAACAGTACATTCTGTTGTGTCAGAGTCTAGTGAATGGACGATAATCTAACTGATTTAACTAACCAACTTGTAAACTTTAAAAAATGCTGTGGACATTGAGCAAAACAACACAATATATTGATATTTTCCCCCCATTTGAGTGGTTTGTTGACTGAACTGACCAAAATGACTGACTGGGTTTATTTTTCATCTTATAAAAATATCTAAAATAACAGATGGCATAAAATAATGAAGTGATTTTCATGTGGACCAAACCAATAAAATTAATAGTGACAAGGACAAGAATTACAAGACTCAAGATTTTGAAATTAACATGTTTATATTTATGAATAGCCTCTACATAAAATATATAAAAATGACCCTAATGCTGTTTTAAGGAGCCAGATTAAATCAGTCAAGCTCTATTATGTGTTGCTTTTTGTACTTGGATAAGTGAAGGATATTTACCTATTTTAATTCTCCCTTTAAAATTTTTTTTTACTGTTTATTTATTTTTGAGAGGAAGAGAGAAAGATAAAGCCAGAGCATGAGCAGGGGAGGGGCAGAGAGAGGGAGAGAGAGAGAGTCCAAAGCAGGCTCCTGGCTCTAAGCTGTCAGCACACAAACCACGAGATCATGACCTGAGCAGAAGTCGGATGCTTAACTGACTGAGCCACCTAGGTGTCCCCTATTTTATTTTGTTTTTAATTTTTCAAGTTTATTTATTTATTTTGAGAGAGAGAGAGAGAGAGAGAGAGAGAGTGAGCAGGGGAGGGGTAGAGAGAAAGGGAGAGACAGAATCCTAGGCAGGCTCCACACTGTCAGTGCTGAGCCAGATGTGGGCTTTGAACTCATGAACTATGAGATCATGACCTGAGATGAAACCAAGAGTCAGATGATTGACTGAGCCACCCACGTGTCAGGAGCCCCTATTTTAATTTTCTCTTAAGGTGTATATAGAAGAGCCCATTTTACTCAAGCTTCCTATTTAGCCACATGTTGAAACAGTATATTAAGCAAGAGAAGATATGGTGTGACTACCTTTGAAAAGCCTGTGAAAGTTTTTTGTCCTTCTGGTTACTTTTTCTCAGGGCATTGATAGTTCCACTGATTGGAATCCAGTCCAATTCATATAGATCTTAAACTAATTATCTCTAGAACCTTTTATATTTTAAGTGTGGCCTAAAGACAAGCAGCATTGTTACCACCTAGAAACATTTTAGAAATGCAGAATTTCAGTACCATCTCAGAGCTACTCCATCATTTCTGCATTTTAGCAAGATCCTTGGGAGTTGTGTATACACATTAAATTTTATAATACAGATTTTCCTTCTTAACTCTCCAATCTATTTTTCCAATGAAAGACGTGGCCACTGAGCATAAACTACAAAGCACACACTGGATTATGGAGACATGAGTTAAATCATGTGGATCTAAAAGCACACCCCAAATTTATAAGAAGACTGGACTATGTTCCCCCAAATGAGACTGTGTCTTTTGTTGTTGTGGAAGTACACAATCAATGACAGCTCTTGAAGTCCTACTAGTTCTTTCAACTGATTCTCTTCAAACACAACTGAGGTGAACTTTATCTGGTAGTTGTGCTTTGGCAATGTAATCCTCTTATATTTTGAGAAAGAATGAAATGCGATTAGCACTCCAAATGACAGGCAGTGTTTTGTAACCGTAAATAAATGGTGATACATACTCAGGAGACATAGATTTTGGTCCTGAAACTCCAACTAACTAGCTCTTTAGCATAAGATGTATCTCATATTTGATTTTACATTTCATGTTAAGGTCCTTGGCTGGCACTTACTAGGTATAAATTGCATATTTGTTTTAAAAAATGCATTCAATAATGAATCAATCTTAGGAGTCAATCTTAAGCAATTCATTTAATCTCTCTATGTTTTAAGTTTCATTAAATGTTTCCTAAGAGGGTTATTTTTAAGACCTCTTCCAGAACTAGCATTCTGGCATTCTGTGAGGTCTGCTATTATTTTGTGCAGTGACATTTTGGGAAAAATTGTCATTGTATTAAATCATGAATTTTTTAAAGTCTACATCTGAGTGATGCATAAATAGCCAACTAGGAGAGGAAAACTTAAAACTATCCTGCCTTTTAAAAAATACATGTTGATTTTCCCTCCATTTTCTCGTATTTTTTTTTGTTTGTTTTGATTCTCTGATCATGTGTAGACAAAGAATTCACATATATACCAAATATGAGTGATAATTAAGACTTTAATTTGTTAACCATTTGATTGTTTACTGCTTTGCTGCTTATTGCTGGTTTGAGGGGTGGAGGAGAGTTAGGCCTTGAAAAGAATGCAAGTTCAGAGAGTCTCATGGATGCTTCTGCAGAATAAGACTTTTGCTAGCAATGACCTGTTTAAGAGATTATATGAGCAAATCAGTGAATCTGCCACTACCTTAGCTCATGCATTTAGGAGAACCTGGGCAAGATTCTACTCACGTGCATGCAATTTCTACTAGTTCTACTAAATGGCAGTAAAGTAGTTAATACAAATTGTCATATGCAGCAAAAAGCTACTATTCTGTGCTTCCTTCTGTTGTTTTGGCCTCCAGTGAAGTGCTGCATTTAGGTTGTAGCATCCCATTTCAAAAGAGACATAGACAGAACAGAGAGAGTTCAGAGGAGAGCCACAAAGATGATAAAGGGTTTGGAAAATTAGACCTATGTGGGAAGGTTAAGGGAAGCGGGCATGTTCTGTCTGGAGAAGAGAAGACTGGGGGGAAACATAACTGTCTGCAAATTCGTTAAGGGATGTTATAAAGAGGAGAGGGACCAATTCTCATTAGTCAATGAGGACAGAACAAGAAGCAATAGGCTTCAATTCCACAAGGGAAAATTTAGGTTAAATATAAGGACTAACTTTATAACAATATGAATAGTTGGGAATGGCACTAGCTGCCAGGGGAAGCTGTGGAATCGTCATCATTGGAGAGATTCAAGGCAGAAACCCCACACTCATTGATCAGGAATGACTTAGTAATAATAAAATCAATCCCGCTGTGATTCACGAGGATAGATTAGTGCCCCAGCGTAGATCCTTCCAACCCAAATGATTATATGATTAAGATACCAGCACCCAAGGGGAATCGATTTGTGTATAAGGGAGGGAAGAGAAACTCTTTACAAGCCACAGCTGTAAATCTGAAAATTAAGTAATCTGGGATGTTTAGCTAAGGGAGAGACCAAATCAGCTTAGCGGGTATGCAGAGAGACTCATTTAAAGGGCACAGCCCTTATCCTAAAATATTAATCTGACTTTGTCAATGTTTCAGACAGAAAAATTGAGACCTATAGCATTATTAATTTTCGTGACTGGTATTCAGTTCAGACGCTGCAATAGTATTTTAATTATCAACGGGAATTTGGAATATTCTCATGGTCTGAGAAAGAAAAACTAAAATTATGGTAGTTCTTAGAAAAATAATTTTTCCAAGACAGAGTTAGGGTCTTTTCTTTTTAAAAGGCATTGAAATATTCTTTTTTGCTTCATACACACCCGAGGGTTTTACTTGATGGGCATGCAACTCTAATTAAGAGCCACGATCCACATAATTCAATCGCAGTGTGGGTCAAAATTACCAATTCAATTTTTTAATCTTAAAATTGATTTCTATGACTGTGATTCCCAGAGTGAATTTCAGTATTATCCACAGCGTTCTATTTCTCCATGCTGCCTTATCACTTTGCCTCTTGCCAACACTGCAGCAGTTATTTTGAATCTCTGAAAAGGCAGTATTTAATTTTTGAGTTCACTTCCCCCCCCCACCTTTCCAGTTTACCTTTAAGAAAACACACACACACACACACACACACACACACACACACACACCGCTGCCTTTTGCTCCCCTGAGTAGGCTGTGTTATTACTACCATCCACATCATCAGGGTTACAGCGTTTGCTGTAGTAGATCATGCCTGTGCTGTCGTGGTGATGATATATGATGGAAAAAGCCATCCATCTGAAGATTCGAGGCACAAAGGCTGGAGCAGTAATGAGATAGCCCAGCACAAGCCTGGCACGCACAGATGTGGACTTTTACCCCCAAATAAAAGTAGACTATTCTGTAAACTGAGAATCTTTAGATGGGAAAGAAAAGCGCTGGAAGATGATTTTTTTTTTTTTTTTTTTTGTTTAGAGACCTTTTATGTCTCCCAAAACATTAAAAAATAATGGGTTCCTGAATTAAAAACCTTTCAAAGCTTCTCACTGCTATTTCCTCCTTTTACTTTTTCTTTGGGTCTCATATATATTTTTCTCTTCCTATTCCCTCTGCTGCCGCCCGAAACTCAGACTCTGAGCATCATGCTCTGGACTGCTGAAGTGTTCTCTTCTTTTTTTTTCTTTTTTATGTTTTATTTTATTTTATTTATGTATGAAGATTTTTTTACTCTCTAACAGAATATTTTTATTTTTATTTTATTTATTTTATTAATATGAAATTTATTGTCAAGTTGGTTTCCATACAACACCCAGTGCTCATCCCAACAGGTACCCCTCCTCAATTCCATTCTATCTCCATTCTCTCTCTGTTTGAATGCGCCTTTCATACCACAGCTAGACTAATCCTTGTATGTGTTACATCCATCATATCACTCTTCTAATCAGAGATTTAAAAATTTTCTCCATGCTCTATCAAATACTGCTCACATTCCCTTGCTGGGCATAAAAGATTCTGTAAAATTTTGCCTTAGCTTGTTTTTCTAGCTGAAAATTATCCTACACTGTCAAATAGGACTTCTGGTCTTTCGGGATTTGCTTTCTTACCATACCCCTACCTTGACAAATAGGACAAATGCTATTTAAGGATATTTTGACTTTTTATAGCTTTATTTCTTGCGAACCCTTCACCTGAGATGCAAAATAAATAACGAGGCAAGTTTCACTGTAAAACATCTGAATTCAAATGTACTAGCTATAATATTAGGGCAAATTGTTTTATCACTCTGACCCTCAGTTTCTTCATTGGTGAAAGTGGGGATAACAGTACTATTTCAAAGAATTCTTGTGAGGAATGAATGAAAAAATGTACATAAAGCAACTAGTATTTAACATTCAACAACGGCAGCTTCTATTGTATTGTATTGACATTATTGTTAATATTTCAGTTCATTCTTGGGGCACCTGGGTGGCTCAGTCGGTTGAGCATCCAACTCTTGATTTCAGCTCAGGTCATGATTCCAGTGTCGTGGGATCCAGCCCTGCATCAGCATTCGTGCTTAGCATGGATCCTGCTTAAGTTCTCTCTCTCCCTCTCCCTCTCCCTCTGCCTGTCTGCCCCACTTGTGCATGCTCTCTCTCTCTCTTTCCCTCAAATAAAATAATAATAATACTAATACTAATACTAATAATAATAATTTCAGTTAATTATTTTTTTAAATTTTTTTTAACGTTTATTTATTTTTTGAGATGGAGAGAGACAGAGCATGAATGGGGGAGGGTTAGAGAGAGGGAGACACAGAATCGGAAGCAGGCTCCAGGCTCTGAGCTGTCAGCACAGAGCCCGACGCGGGGCTCGAACTCACGGACTGAGAGATCATGACATGAGCCGAAGTCTGACGCTCAACCGACTGAGCCACCCAGGCGCCCCCAGTTAATTCTTTTTTAAAAAAATGCTTATGTATTTTTGGGAGAGAGAACATGAGCTAGAGAGGGGCAGAAAGAGAGGGAGACAGAGGATCTGAAACGGGTTCCATGCTGACAGCAGAGAGCCCCAGTGCAGGGTTCAAAGTCATGAACCATGACCTGAGCTGGAGTCAGACACACTTAACCAACTGAGTCACTCAGGCACCCCTCAGTTCATTCTTTAAAGGTGATTTTAATGCTACTTTCTCTGAGGCTTCTCTATCTCATTTCCTATTTCAGTTGAGCTTTTCCTCTTCTGATCTAGTACAGCATTTTTACATGGCAAGTGTAATATATTACCATCTCTTCTATTTTCCGTATAGGAAATGTAAGTCCTCCCCAAGATGCCTTGAGGGTAGAAACTATGTCTCTTATCTATCACCCATAACACCTAAAAGTCATCAACACCTGATAGGTATTCAACATATTTTTTTGAAGGAATCAGTAGTTTCATGTGTTCCTTGCCTTCCCCATTGCCAAACCTAGAGAGGTTTAGAATTACATGGAACAAATATCTGGCCATAACAGAATAAAAACTCAAGCACATTTTGGTCGGCAGGACAGATTAGTGCAACTGGCTGGTATGCTTTCAGAATGAAAGTAAACTTAAAGCTAGTTTTATGGTAAAATTCATTTTCTACCTTCACTTAAACATTCTTTAATAGAAAAAAAAAACTAAAATCTTAAAGTCTACTGGTGCATCCTAATTTAAGTAACTAGCTTTCTTCAAGCTGCTCTGCACTTAGTGGTACTATTTCTAAACCTAAGCAACTGGCATGCTGGTAAGCGTGTCCTCATTTCAGGTTTTAGCCCTTTAATTTTAATCCATTTTGCTATAAGAAATATGTCTACAACTCTACCACATGAAAAGTACATCATTTGCAAGGTTTCTTCAAGTACTTTATATAAACTGACTCCTACAAAAACACAATATAGTTCACATCTAAATGTCCTTTTTCTTTTCTGAGTTCAATAAAATTTGATTTGATTAACAAAAAATGGAAGTGGGGCTGGATGGAAAACAATTTTTTTCTTGCAATCAATTAACAGCACAGTTACTTAAGCTTTTAAGATTGCTGTTGCCAGCGGGGGTCTTTAAATCAAAGATCAACCCCTTCTCTACTTTTTGATCACAAATAACTCTAAGTAGTCACTGTGATATGGCCTCCCCACTCATGTCTTCCTCTCCCACGTTCTCCCCTGCTTTGTTTTCTCTAGCAGCATTGACTTCCTCGGTTTCCTGCCAGCTTTCCTAGCCATGCATACAGTGTCCCCAGACCATGACTGCTTCCCACCTTTTCTGCATGGAGATATATATCTGTTATAGCTTACATTAAAAATATCTTCCTTAGAAAAGTTTTGCATAACTTATATTACACCCCCACCTCACTGATCAGTCTAGATCAGGCCGCACTTTTGGAAACATGCTGGTTTTCTCCTTTAGGGTACCCATTACAATTGTAATAAGATGTAAATAATTTATGCACATATTTGCTTAAGATATATTTCTCTGAACTCAATGAGTAAAGAAAATACATTTCACCTACTCACCTGTGTATCTCCAAGGCCTATCACATAAAACGCCCTCAACAAAATGGTCATGGGTGAGTGGAAAAAGTGTATCACTAAACTGACAATCTCCCCATGAAAAATCAGCTAGTGGGACATCCATTCCTTCTGTCACCAGCTGATAAACAAAACAGAACAAAAAAAAATGCTTCTTTCTGAGAAGATAACCTAAAAATATTGCTGAGATTTTTATTTACCATGCTAAAATGAACAAGATAAATCACAAGGAAAAATGCCTGCACTTCCTAAAATAAGGACAAGAACAAAACCCCAAAAAACTTTGTTTGCTTAGATTCAAAGGGAGGCATGAACCATCGCTCACTGGTAACTAATGACACTATTTTTTACGTAATTTAATATAATTTTGAGCCAGAAAATATAGTGAAAACAGATATTTTTTCTTACTTATGGAGGGCATTTACTTCCATAAAGTTCTTCCTGACTGGTAAGTTTTTAATATCTTGATCTTCCTAGGAAGATGACTTAGAGTTATCTCAACTTTCAATCAATTTGAACCATTTCTTTAGTGGTTATAAATTCCATCATCTAAATAAAAGCTTTCATAATTTCTGGCTACCAGAAAAAATGCTATAGACTTCAAATATCTGACTGCTCTTATTTCTCCTGTGTTCATGAGGCTGGAGGTTGGGGAGCACATAACCAGTAAGACTGTGCATCCCTTTATGGGCTCTATCTCAATGACCAAATTACAAGATTTTCTCCTGTATTTTTTAGAGTAAACATTTTTCGTGTATCCTTTTCAAACTTGGACACACAGTACAGAGTTTTTAGCTAAGTCACATCTAATGACTAAAGCCTTAAATTGATCATCTGGAGAACATTATCAATAACTAAATTCCATAGGGTATATTGTTGCCTCTCCCGACACCCTCAGAGAGAGTCATTTTCAGTCCTCTTGGAAAGGAATGGTTATAAGTGAGTAATGACAACAAAGAGTTGATAAATATTCCTTAGTGAGAGAGAGGGCTCTAAGTCTTGATTAGTTTCATTCCCTTTGTCATTCTTTCTTTTTCTTCCTTTTCTTTCTCTA